>NW_027187368.1:11487981-11519181 GCF_028583685.1 Petaurus breviceps papuanus | reverse complement strand
AGACAGAGAGAGAGACAGAGAGAGAGAGAGAGAGAGAGAGAGAGAGAGAGAGAGAGAGAGAGAGAGAGAGAGAGAGACAGAGAGAGAGAGAGAGAGAGAGAGAGAGAGAGAGAGAGAGAGAGAGAGAGGAGAGAGAGAGAGAGAGAGAGAGAGAGAGAGAGAGAGAGAGAGAGAGAGAGAAAGAGAGAGAGAGAGAGAGAGAGAGAGAGAGAGAGAGAGAGAGAGAGAGAGAGAGAGAGAGAGAGAGAGAGAGAGAGAGAGAGAGAGAGAGAGAGAGAGAGAGAGAGAGAGAGAGAGAGAGGAGTGAAGTGAGGAACATGGTTGGGGCCCCTCAAGAAATGGCAATCCAGATAGAGTCATGCTGATGTAGGCAAAGCAAGCTGTTGGGGAAGGAAGTCTGGTGAGTGAGTTGAGTTAGGAATGAAGTGAACAGCATGGCTAGAACCCTATAAAAGCTGGACCAAAGGACCAAGCAGGATTGGTTTCATCTTTCTTTGGCATGATTGTTCTTCTCATACTTGACAGGTATTATGCTTTTCTTCTCCAGGCTATATAGCATTAGCTCCTTTAATCTTTGGGGATCCTTCTGGAATTATAGCAAGGAAGAGAAACAGTATGGCATGAAAGAAAATACATTGGATTTGGAGTCAGGGAACCTGGTCTCAAATTAGGTCTTGATGTACCCTCATTCTGACATCATCATTGATGTGGTAGAGGACAAAACGCAGAACTGAAATAGTTTAGAAGTTTATTAAGTTGTCCATCAGAGGGGAGAGCTGGAAAGGGGTGGCCCCCTTCCAGCAAGTATCTGTAAGTTACAAGTCATAGAGGGTTCAAACAAAGGAGCAAAGAAATAGTAGCTGACTGGCCAGCACAGAGGCAGTTTCTAGGTAAGACTTCTAGGTGGCTTGCTTGAGATGGCATAGTGAGAGAAAACTCCTTACATTAATCTTCAGATGTGACTGAGTTTCTGGTCAGCATAAACTAGGTCCCGAGTTAAGCATAAATAAATTTGACTGCTGAACAACAACCGTGTTTCCCCGTTAATAAGACACTGTCTTATTATTTTTTTCGGACAGAAAAACACCAGAGGGCTTATTTTCAGGGGAGGGCTTATTTTAATGAACATTGACAGCAATTTTAATAAACAGGTAAATGTGAACAAAAAAATGTACCTTTATTCAATAAGCAAATCACTGGGGAAGAACAGGATGACGTGCTCACTGCTGCAGCTCTGATTGGATACAGCTCTGAGTGCGGCGTGCGTTTCACCGGGGGCGGGGGGGGGGGAGGATGGTGCATACAGAGGGCACCGTAATGTAGCGTGTAGCGCAGGGGATCACCTTCACTACAGTAGCAATCTCAATAGGGCTTATTTTCGGGGGAGGGCTTATTTTAGAGGAATCTTACACAGTAAGGGGAGGGCTTATTTTCGGGATAGGTCTTGTTATTGGGGAAACACGGAAATTTGATCTCCCAGTCACACAGGGCTAGGTTCAAATAATGCACTAAAGACTTCCCACAGTCTTTATGGTATACTAGCTGAATGACATTGGGCAAGTCACTGCCCCTTTTGGGGCCTCATTTTCCTTATCTGCAGAACAAAGGGGTTGGATTTGATGGCCTCTTAATTCTCTTCTAGCTCCAAATAGATGACCCTCTGAGATCTGGTTATTAAAACGTTCAGTTCTAACCTCAACCATAAAACTGTCCAGAGGTTACTATTATAGTGAGTAGAGTGGCGCCAAAAGAGTGGTGGAGTCACGACCATGGGTCGGGGCCAGAGCTTTGCTCACTGCCCTCCTTTCTTTCATGACCACTCTGGGGTACCTCATGGGGGAGGGAGGTGGCTTCCCACGGTGGTCCTAAAAAAGACCTAGAGTTCATATATACAAAATTAATGTCCTAAGGCTGGCTACTACACCAAGTCCCTCTCTTCTGATCCTCTGAGGCAGAGGGATATAGTACAGACAGCACGAAACATATAATCTGAAGATTTGGGGTGAGATTCTAGTGCTGCCATTTGTGGGCTGTGTGATTGGCTGGTGCTACTCTACCTCTCTGAGATAGCCAGAAAAAGCAAATTATAGTTACAGAACAATAGAACTGGGATTAGTCCTCCATTGCCTACCTCATAGTGCTGTCATCAGCATCAGATGAGGTAATGAACGTGAAAACACTTTGAGAACTATGAAGCCCTGCATATGACTATAAAGGGTTCTTATCACTGTTTTAATTAGTAGCTAAAAAACCACTGAGAGAAAAATGGGGGCTGGTGGGATCTAACCTGACAGAAAGGTGTGGGTTCAATTCACATACCATGTTCTCTGGGTATCTTCCCAAAGGTACATTCTCTGTCAGTCTAAAAACAAATAGAAAAACCAACCACCCGCAAATCCCAATCCTCACTAAGAAAAATACTCAAACTTTTGACTGAACCAGATTTTTCTTTAGGAAAAGTTGCTATTCAATTTAATTTCTGTTATTGAGTGACTTTTGCCCTATGCACTGTGAGGATACAGAGATGAATGTGACCTACTCTTTGACTTCAGTTATAGTTTAGTAATTTGGCAACAAGCATTTATTAAGCACTTACTATATACCTGGCACTGTGCTTAATGTTTTCATTGTTATTCAGTTATTCCAGTCGTGCCTGATTCTTCATGACTTTATTTGAGGTTTTCTTGGCAAAGATACTAAAGTGGTTTGCCATTTCCTTCTCTAGCTCATTTGACAAATGAGGAAACTGAGGCAAACAGGATTCAGTGACTTGCCCTGAATTATCCAGCTAATAAGTGTCTAAAGTCAAATTTTACCTCAGAAGATGAGTCTTTCTGACTCCAGGCCCTGGCACTCTATCCACTTTACCATCTAGCTGCCCAGGCATAATGCTAGGAATATGGGGAAAAACAAACAAACAAGCCAACAACAGTCCTCACAAGAACAGAAAAAGTAAACATAAAAGGCAGGATGTAATAAGTGAGAAGTCCACAGCTACTCTTTGGGCCTGTGTTTTTACCTTTCTTTGTATCTTGAGCATTTAGCACATAGTAAGGGAGCTTAATAGTAAGGAGCTTAATAGTAAAAGGAGCATAGTAAGGGCTTAATAGATACTTGTTGTCTGACTGCTGATTTACATACACCTATAATGCACAATAATACATAAGTACATTGAGGAATTGCAAAACTAAGTGAGATCTACATGAAAACTCCATGCTACACATTACAAATAGTAAGAGAAATGCCAACTGAAATAATTTTGACATCTTGCCACACTCCATATAAACTGGAAAAAATGAAATAAATGGTAATAATCAGTGTTAGTGGGACCTTGGGAAAATAGTACATATTGTGTAGTTGAAGGACTTATGTAGTGGTCCAACGATTCTTTGTACTGTGCTAAGTGCCTAGACTCCCAGCTTCTATCAAAGATTCATCTTTTTAGATGAATCTCCTAGAGTCAGATGAACTGGAGGCAGGGAGAAGACCAGATAGAGGGAGGACATTACAACAGTCCAGATGAAGACTGAGGAAAACATGAATGGGGATGATTGTCAGAGAAATATAATGGAAGGCATGGATGGATGATTGTTGTAGAGCTGGGATGGAAAAGTGTTATCAGCTGATTGTAAAAGTGAAGAAGTGGTCAAAGATGATTAAATTTTTGAGACGAGGTGATGGGGAGAATGGTATAGCCATTAAAAGTTAAAAAAAAAAAAAGAGAAGCTGCTTTGGGAAAAGGTTTGGGAAGATACCGAGCTTAGATTTGGATATGCTGAGATATTGAGTAGGCAGTTGAAAGTATAGGATTGGAGCTTAGGGGGAGATATTGGGCCTGGAGATACAGATTTGGGAGTTATCTGCATAGTTTTAATAATAATAATAATAACTAGCATTTATATAGCAATTTAAATTTTGCAAAGCACTGTTAACGGTAAAGTATAAATTGAAACCATGAAAATGGACATACTCACTAAAAGAGAGTAGAGAATCACAAAATCTTAGAGCTGAGAAAGAAGAAATGAGGGCTTAGGAGAGAACCTTGAGAAACATCTGCAAAGGATGTTTCACATCTCTAAAGGATGTGAAAGGAGAAATTATAGAACCTCAGAACTGGAATGGACCTCAGGAGCCAAGAAAGCATAACTCCTCTGTTTTACACCTTGGATAAATGGTCATTTAGCCTCAATTTGAAGCCCTCCAGAGATGGAAAGGTAAGTCTCCTGTGAGGTAACTCATTTTACTTTGGGACAATTAGAATTGTTAAGCTTTTTTTTCTTTCTATTGAGCCAAAATCTCTCTCTTTCCCTTTCTTTCTTTCCTTCCTTCCTTCCATCTCTCTCTCTCTCTCTCTCTCTCTCTCTCTCTCTCTCTCTCTGTCTCTGTATTTGTCGCTCTCTCTGTCTCTGTCTCTCTCCCTCTCTCTCTCTGTCTGTCTTTCTCCTTCTATGCATGGATCCTAGGATATGCAGGGTGGGCCTGGGAAAGCAAAGGAGCCTGTAAAAGAGAAAAAAAAAGAGTAATTGGGCAAGAAGAGAACAAGGTTAATTCAGGGTCACAGAAACCAGGAGAGGAGAAAGTTACAAGGAGGGGCCTTTCAACCCTGTCAAATGCAAAGTTTTGTGATCTTTCTTTCCCCCTGCCCTTCCTCACCCCCTTCGCTGGTTTTTCCATTACTCAGAGTTAACCTTCCTCTAGATGATCCTTGAGATTATCTTTTCATTTATATTGATGTAATCATTGTTTATGTTGTTGTCTCTTGGTTCTGATTATTTCACTTATCACTTCATAGAAATCTTCCCACATTTCTTTTACTTCATCATGTTCATTATGTTTTACTGTAATATTCCATTACATTTTTATACCATAGTTTTTTCAAACATTTCCTAATTGATAGGTACCCACTTTGTTTCTAGTTCTTTATTACCACAAGAGTGTTGCTATGAATATTTGGGTATATACTAGACTTTTGTTTTATTCTTTTACTTCCTGAAGGTGTAATGTAATGCCAAAAGAAGGCAACTTCCCAGGTTCAAAATACCAGCATAGGTGCTCTCTATTTTATTCAGTAACAAACCCAGAACAGAGAAGATCAAAACATGACATCATTCAAAATACAGCATTTACTAAGTGTGATTAAATAATCTCCAAGTACTACCCCACCCCAGGACCTTCCAATCATTCAATCAATTACAAAGTCTCCGTTCTAAATACTACTCCACCCCTAGGCTATACCTTAATAAAGTCCACCACAAAGTCCCTCTTCTCAAATGGAGATTAGTTTCCAAACATAAGTAAAGTACCTTCATTTGTCAGTCACAGAGCACAATAAGGTCAAAAGTTCCCCACCCCTGGATCACAATTGAATATACCCCAGAGTTACATCAAGTTTAAACACAGCACTTAATACCCAAATGGAGGTCTTTTCTTCATCTTGACACGAGGCAAGTTCTCAGCAATCTTAGTTCCTGGGGAGACAAGACTTAGCAAGGCCATAAGATACATTGCCAGTCCCTTCATGAATTTATCCTCTGTCTGTAGAACAGTCCTAGAACCCCTGAACATATTAGCAAAGCCCTCTCCCAGGATTTCTGTAAACATCCAACAAGAAAATCCTTCTTCAGGGCTTCTGAACCAACAGAAAGGTTCCCAGACCCCTGCAACAACAGCACTGCCCTTCACCAGTGGACAGTATTCACTCTGTCTGCAGGACAGTCTCCAGACCCCTGCAACAACAGTACTGCCCTTCACCAGTGGACAGTATTCACTCTGTCTGCAGGACAGTCTCCAGACCCCTGCAACAACAGTACTGTCCCTCACCAGTGGACAGTATTCACTCTCTGTCTGCAGGACAGTCTCAGGGCTTCTTAACCAAATGCCAGGTTCCAGGACTTCTTCAACAAAAGGACTGTCTTTCACCAGTGGACAAATCTGGCAAAACAACATCAAAACAGACAGACAAAGTACCAGCAAAACAGCCATGTCTCCTCAGTCCTTGGCAGCTCAGGGGGCAGGTCTCAAAAGTCCAGGGCAATTCAAAGCGGCCACCAGCGATTCTCTTAGTCTCTCTCTCTCCACGAGGTGCTGCTTCCAAAAAGATCTTCCGCCTCTCTCTAGTGTCTCTCCAAATCTACATCACCAGCTCCTCCCAGTTCAGGACTTTCTTTTCACATCAACAAGCCCATCCCACATGTGGGATTAACAAACTCTGGGTTTCAACACAATCAATTTGAAAACCAAGCCAATACAGGGGAATCTTTAATTGCCATTACTATCACAGAAGGTAGAGTAGTGGTGGTTATAAATATCTAGTAGTTGACTGCTGCACCCAAGGGCTTAATTTATTCACTTTTCTTAAATAATTCCAGATTGCTTTTTAGCATTGTTGGGCCACTATGCAGGTCCATCAACTATACAACATGTACTACTTTCCCAAAGTTCCACCAACATTGATTATTACCATTGGCATTGTTGATTGACTGCTGATTTACATACGCTTATAATGCACAATAATATTTAAGTATATTGAGGAACTGCAAAACTAAGTGAGATGTACATGAAAGCTCCATGCTACATATTACTAATAGTAAGAGAAATGCCAACTGACTTTATATGGAGTGTAACAAAATGTCACAGTTATTTCAGCTGGAATTTCTCTTACTATTTGTAATGTGTAGCATGGAGTTTTCATGTAGATCTCATTGAGTTTTGCAAGTCCTCAATGCACTTCTATATTATTGTGCATTATAGATGTATGTAAATCAGTCAGTCAACAAGTATTTATTAAGGTCTTACTTATGTGCTAGGCATTGTGCTAAATGCTCAGGATACCAAGAAAGGTAACAACATAGTTCCTACTCTCAAGGAGTATATTCCAATGAAGTATACAACATATAAATAATTAGGTGCATACAAGATATATGCAGAGTAGATGAAAGGTAATCTTAGAGGGGGAAATACTAGCAACTGGTACTGATGAGGAGACTGGGGAAAGGTCTCAAGTTGGAGGAGACATAAGCTAAGTTTTAAAGGAACCCAGGGAAATGAGAGCTGGGGTAGAAATTAAGAGGTCAAGCTAGGTATATTAACTCTCTACTAGACTCTAAACTATATGAGAGTAGGGACCAAGTCTTACCTAATATTTTTAGCTGCTCCAATGACTTAGTATAGTTGAACACAGTAGTAGGTTAATACATAGTTTTTGAACGAATGAATAATTTGTGATCTAGCTTAGCCAAAGTTTACATGCACAGTTTATTTGAATGATTTCCAAGGAAACAACATAAAAAAAATGAAAGGGAGGATTTTTAGTTGATTAAAGAGAACTATTTTGAGGACATTAATTAAGCTTGTCTGTAAGAGGTGCTGCTCATTACAAACAGATAAATCTTATGTATTCATTAAAGCAGACTTAGCTGAACTCTTTTAAAGTACTGTCACTGAAATCACAGGAGGCTAGAGCTGGAATATCAGACGTAGAAGGGACAGTGGAGGTCATCGAGTTCAACTTTTTACCTCAAATAGGAATCTTTACAGTGTTGCTGACATGGGGTCAGCTGATTTCTGTTTGAATGCTTCTGAGGTTGGAATCAAAGGATGTGGAAGCGAGACCTGATTATCTATTCCGATCCCCTCATTTTTCATGGGAAGTTAATTGTCTTTTGAGGCAGCCAGTTTTAAGGCTGAATAGCTCTAATTATTACAACATTTCCTTATATTAAGCAGAAAATGATTTCTATGAAACTTTCTTGCCTCTGGTCTTTGTTTTCCCCAATGAAGCTGAGCAAAGGAATCAGATCTCTCTTTCACATGATAGCCCTTCAGACACCGAAAGAAAACTGTCCCTTCCCCCACTGTCTTTTCTTCTTCAAGGAAAACACATTTTAAGTTCTTTATCTGCCCCTCCTATGACATGATTTTCAGGCTTTTCTCTATACTCCTTACCTTTTTGGACGTGCTCCAGTTAGCCACATTCTCAAAATGCAATACTCTGAACCAAACACAATATTGCAGATGTAGATGTAGATGCCTAGGTTATAGTGGGACTATTGCTTTCCTTGTTCTAGAGCAGGGATGGGGAACTTGCCATCTTGAGGCCACATGTTGCCTTCTAGGTCCTTGGGTACAGCCTTGACTGATTCCAAGTTTTGCAGAACATTTTATTAAGGAGATTTGCTCTGTGAAGTTTGGGTTCAGCCAAAGGACTTCACTTGAGGACCCAGAGGGCCACATGTAGCTTTGAGGCTTGTGCTAGAGTCTAGACTTTAGCATACCTTGCTAGAAAGAATCTTCAGTTCAGAAGAAACAGGTTGAAGTCCCAGTTAGGATATTTTTTCAGCTGTACAATCTGGGGCATGTGCCTTTACCTATCCTAGCCTCAGTTTCTTCATTTTTTAGAATGGGGATAATAATACATGTGTTACTAACCTAACTCACAGGGCTGTTAGGAAGAAAGTACTTTGCCATGTCTCATTGTATTAGTCTGAGTACTCCCACCAATGCTCATGCAGATTTCAACCTTCCTTGTTCCCTCCCATACCTTTCAGGAAGGCTTAAGGAATTGCTCTCTTTTGTTTTGTTCTTTTTTAATCATCACATCATTGTGTCTCTCATATGTTGGTAATGAGTCTTTTTATGCTTAGCCCAGTTGGTCCTTGGAAGGCAGGCATAGAGTCTATCACTAAGCTATACTCAAAGCCTTTCCAGACTGACAAAATCCTTCAGGGCTTATTTCTGGCTTAGCCTTTGAGAACCTGACTTAGGGCTATCTCTCTAGGTTTATAGGATGATTTCCCCCTATAAAATAAAAAGGAGAACTTTTAATTTGTGCACTTGGAAGCAAATGTTTCTCCAAATGAATGAGTCTGGTAAATTGGTTTTCACATTAGGGAGGAAAAGAGATAGGAAGCTGTGTATTAAGCCTTCATATTTGAATGAAATTTTTGGGAGGATAGTCTTCATAGCCAATTGAAGCATCAGGAAGGCTGACCATGAGTGTGTTGCAAGCCTCCAAGTTGTGACAATCAGATGAAATGATGAATATGCTTTGAAAATGTTGAAGTCCAGTTGGATAAATATAATTCTGCTATTCTACAATTCATCTGTGTGTGTGCGTGTGTGTGCGTGTGCGTGTGCGTGTGCGTGTGCGTGTGTGTGTGTGTGTGTGTGTAGGGTAAGAGGAATAGCAGCTCCAAGGATTGCTTCCCAGAGGGTGTGGTACCTTAAGTGGCACTTCACAGGAAGCAAAGGTAGAGGTGAAGAGGGAGTAGTACATTTTAGTCTTGGGGAATAATCTCTGCAAAGGTGAAGAAGGAAATGCAAAACTAAGTTCCTGGAATAACAACTAGGTCAGTTTGTCTGGAATATAGAAGAAGCAAAGAGGAATAAAGAGTGGTTTGAAAAGTTAGCCTCAATCCAGATTAAGAATGGATTTTAATGCCATGCCCAGAAGTTTTTATCTTAGCTTATCTTAGAAGGAGCCAGTGAAAATTCTTGAGCAGAGGAGTGATGTATAGTTGGCTTCAGAAAGGTTATTTATTCTGACACCTGTGGGGAAAATGCTGGAAGTCAGGAGACTGATCAGGTTACTGCAGTAGTTCAGGAGAAAGATGACAAGGGAGTGGCTGAATGGAGGGAAGGGAGATATATGATGGGAGATGCTATGGAGGTAAAATGGACAAGACTTGGCAACTGATTTGATATGAAAAGTGAGGAAGAAAGAATAGATGATAACTTCAAAGTTGTGAATCTGGTCAACTAGAAGGGTGGTTGGTGGTAGATTCAGTAAAAATAGAAAGAAGGATAGTTCTTCTGTTCCTTCAACTGATCCTCTTATGGTTTAGTAATAAAACCCATCATTTGGGTCACTTTCTTCTGAAAGCTCTATAGCTTGGAAATGTTCTTTTAAAATATAGGGCCCAGAGTTAAGTATCAAAGTCCAGATGTTGTCTGAAAAGGGCAGAGCATAGTTGTAATATCACTTCCTTGGTTTTGGACATTGTACCTTTTTTAAAAAAATGATCATATCAAACATATTTCCACATTAGACATGTTGTGAAAGAAGAATCAGAACAAAAGGGGAAAACCATAAGATAAAACAAAAATCAACAACCAAAAAGAGAAAATAGTGTGCTTCAATCTATATTCATAGTTCTTTCTTTGGATGTGGACAGCATTTTCCATTATTAGTCTTTTAGGATTGTCTAATATCATTGCATTGCTCAGAAGAACTAAGTCTAATAAAGTTGATCTTTGCAGTGTTGCTGTTACTGTATACAACGTTCTGGTTCTGCTCACTTCACTCAGCATCAGTTCATGCAAGTCTTTCCAGGTTTTTCTGAAGTCCAACTGCTCACCATTTCTTATGGAACAACAGTATTCCATTACATGTACATTATGCCTTTCTTAAGGAAGCCTAAGATTACTTTAGTTTTTCTAGCTTTTATATTGTACTTAGCATCATGGAAAGGGCATTGGTTTTGGAATCAAAGGACCTGGATTCAAATCTTGGCTTGATGCTTATATACCATTGCCTCTAGACTCACTCTTTCAACTTCTGCTCACACCTGTAGGTTGGGTCTCCAGAATATGGCTGAATGGTTCTCCTCTTAGGATTCTAGGGGCAACTCTGAGGAGTTGGGGCATTGAATATTATCACTCATGAATCCCCATCTGGTATATTAGTTAACCAGTTGATACCTTGCTAACAGTAATCAACCAGTGACATAATTTTTTTTATTTTTACAAAAGGGTTTTTATTGAGAAGGTAGTAAAAATAGTATTAAATTTCCCTCATCCCCCAAATAAGGGGACACATTTTCCCCTGGAGAGAAAGGGGGTTCTCTCTCCTGGAGAGAAAGCTGTAAGAGATTCTTATAAAACATTACCACCAACTGCCAACCTGGGGTACAGTCTCCCTTCTGTGTTCATAGCACTTTCCTGGGGATAGTAGGCTCAGACTTGAAGCACAGAGGTATTGAGTCATACATATAGGGAACAAAGCACATAGTGTTGAGGGGGACATTGAGAATGCAGACTCTGGGAGCCTTTTTCTCCTTTCACAGAGCCCTCACCAAGTTTGCTTGAGGGCTCGTTGTCTCAGCTGGTGGCCAATCTGTTGCTCTGCCAGCTCAACTAAGTCACGGCTCAAGGCTGTTCCCTCACTACACTTAGTTATTGCTTCAACCTACTCTGGTGAACTCTTCTACCAGCTCCAGTTATTGTGGGGACCTCTAGTGGCTCTTCTGACTTTTTAAAGTTTAGTTAACCTCCCTAGATCTCAGTTTCCTCATTTGTGAAATTAGTGACTGGGACTAGATAACTTCTCAGGTCCAATTTCTTAACCTGGGGTCCATAAACTTGCTTTTAAAAATATTTTGACATCAATATATTTTGATATCAGTACTTCAATGTAATTGCTTTCCTTTGTAGTCCTATATATTTTGTTACACTTTCAAAAACACTATTCTGACAAGAGGTCCATAGGTTTTTCTAGAGTGTCAGACAGGTCCATGATACAAAAAAGATGAAGAACCTTTGCTCTAAGGTTTTCTATGTCCTATGCTTACTCTTGCTTCATATGTGCTTGGCACAGAGTAAGCCCTTAGTAAATGCTCACCCATCCAACTATCCATTCATTCATTCGCTGAGCTTTCAGTCCACTAAAACACCTAGGTCTTTTTCATAGGAAATATTTTCTAGTTACATCTTTTCCTCATACTTGTGATGATGACCTTCCTGGGCAGAGTAGTTAGAAATCAACTTCTCTTAGTTTAACATTGCCAATTTTATTTTTGTTCTGACCTCATGTCTCAGTTCCAGTTATTGGGCTTTCCTATGATAGAAAAAGCCTATCTCATACTACAATCATTGAGTCCCTGTCTTATTCACCTTAACCTGAGTCTTCCCTTTGGATCTCAGCCCAAGAATCCTGTTATTATTCTCAGATTGGGATCTTGCATTGCTTTCTCCCAGGAACTAGATTCCTTCCCTTTCCTCTCCTCTGCCTCAGTTCTAGATCCTGAGACTGGGCCTGTACGTTCAGACTTCCTTGAGATTCTCAGCCTGACTACCTGCACCTTTAATCCTACTGCCTGATTCTTCTGGGACATGATCTTCCTCCAGGCCAGGGCATCTGCTGTTGCTCAACATTACCTGAATGAAGCTCCAATTGCAGGCCTGCCTGGACAGGCACTGACCACCTTATCCTACCCTGCCTTTCTCTGTTGACTTTTTATTCTCCATATTCTGAAGATCCTTGCTCTGACTTTCAGCCTTAGTCTTAGTTCTGGGTCTGAACTGATACTTCCTTGGATAGGAAATTGAAAACAAAATGGTATATATAATCTGCTCTTTGAGCATGCCCTGTTTGTGTAACATGGAGCCTGTTATGTCCCCTACCATGTTGGTGGGAGTAACCTCCTTGATTGAATGCCTGCATCTTTAGAAGAAATGAGATACTTTTTTTTTTACTTTATTTGTCTTGAGTTTTTTTTTGTTTATATTTTCTTTTACAACATGACTAATGTGGAAATATATTTTGCATGACTACACATGCATAACCTATATTAAAATGCTTGTCTTCTCAATGCAGGGTAGGGGCTTTAAATTTAAAAACAAATATTAAAAGATATTTTTACATGTAATTGGGGTAAAATAAGATCTTAAGTAAATAATTTATTTTATTTTTAAAAAAATTACCTATTTATTTTTAGTTTTCAACATTCACTTCCACAAGATTTTGAGTTATAATTTTTCTTCCCATCTTTCCCCACCCCATACCCCCAAATAGCAAGCCTACTGAATACCCCTTTCCCCAATCTGTTCTTTCTTATATCCTCCCCCTAGTAGGGCAAGATGGATTTCTTTACCCCAGTGCCTGTATATTTTATTTCCCAGTTGCATGTAAAAAACAATTTTGTTTAAACATTTGTTTTTAAAACTTTGAGTTCCGGACTTTTTCTCTTCTTCCCTCCTTACCTGCCCCCACTGGGAAGATAAGCAGTTCTATATAGGTTATACATGTGTAGTCACCCAAATTATTTTCATAGTAGTTATATTGTGAAAGACTAACTATATTTCCCTCCATCCTATCCCACCCCCCACTTATTTTATTTTCTCCTTTGACCCTATCCCTTTTCAAAAATGTTTGCTTCTAACTACTATCTCCCCCAATCTGCCCTCCCTTCTATCATCCCCCCTCTTATGCCCTACCCCCCTATTTTCCTGTAGGGTAAGATACCCAATTGAGTGTGTATGTTATTCCTTCTTTAAGCCAAATTCAATGAGAGTAAGGTTGTCCCATTCCCTTTCACCTTCCTGCTTTTCCCTTCTATTATAACAGTTTTCTCTTGCCTCTTTTATATGGGATAATTTACCCTAATTTATCTCTCCCTTTCTCCTTCTCCCAATAATTCCTCTCTCACCTCTTAATTTTATTTTTTAGATATCATCCCTTCAAATTCAACTCATCCTGTGCCCTCAATGTATACATGAACATACATATGCCCACACTCACATATATATTTATATATACATATACCTTCCTATACATGCATATATATGTATGTATACATATATATTCCATTCAACTATCCTCATACTGAGAAAAGTCTTATGAGTTACAATTGTCATTTTTTTCATGTAGGAATGTAAATAGTTCAACTTTAATAAGTTCCTTATGATTTCTTTTCCCTGTTTACCTTCTCATGCTTCTCTTGCTTCTTGTATTTGAAAGTCACATTTCCTGTTCAGCTCTGGTTTTTTCATCAAAAATGCTTGAAAACTGGGGTGGCCAGGTGGTGCAGTAAGAGTGCTGGCCCTGGTGTCGGGACACCCAGGATCGGTTCAGGCCTCAGATACTTGGCACCCACACAAAATAACTGGCTGTGTAACCTTGAGCAAGTTACTTAACCCCAATTGCTTTAAAAAAAAAGAATGCTTGAAAATCCTCTCTGTCATTGAATGACCATATTTTCCCCTGTAGCATTATTCTGGGTAGGTGATTCTTGGTTTTAGTCCTAGATCCTTTGACCTCCAGAATATTATATTCTAAGCCCTTTGATCCCTTAATGTAGAAGCTGCTAGGTCTTGTGTTATCCTGATTGTATTTCCACAGTACTCAAATTGTTTCTTCCTGATTGCTTGCAGTATTTTCTCCTTGACCCAGGAACTTTGGAATTTGGCTATAATATTCCTTGGAGTTTTCCTTTGGAGATCTTTTTCAAGAGGTGATTGGTGAATTCTTTCAATTTCTATTTTGCCCTCTGGTTCTAGAATATCAGGGCAATTTTGCTTGATAATTTCTTGAGAGATGTTGTCTACGCTCTTTTTTTGATCATGGCTTTCAGGTAGTTGAATAATTTTTAAATCATCTCTCCTGGCTCTATTTTCCAGGTCAGTGGTTTTTCCAATGAGATATTTCACATTGTCTTCTATTTTTTCATTTGTTTGGATCTGTTCTATAGTATCTTGATTTCTCATAAAGTCATTATCTTCCAATTGCTCCAATCTAATTTTGAAAGAGTTATTCTCTTCAGTGACTTTTTGAAATTCCTTTTCCATCTGGCAAATTCAGCTTTTTAAGGCATTCTTCTCCTGACTGGCTTTTTGGGCCTCTTTTGCCATTTGAGTTAGTCTATTTTTTAAGGTGTTATTTTCTTCAGTGTATTTTTGGGTCTCTTTTAGCAGGCTGTTCACTCACTTTTCATGATTTTCTTGCATAATTCTCATTTCTCTTCCCAATTTTTTCTCCACTTCTCTGTCTCTGTCTCTCTCTGTCTCTCTGTCTCTGTCTCTCTCTGTCTCTCTCTCTGTCTCTCTCTGTCTCTCTCTGTCTCTCTCTCTCTCTCTCTCTCTCTCTCTGTGTCTCTCTCTCTCTTCCTCTCTCTCAGCTTTTTGGAGGAGGGAAGGCAGGGCAGTTGGTGTTAAGTGACTTGCCCAAGGTCACACGGCTAGGAAGTGTTAAGTGTCTGAGGCTGGATTTGAACTCAGGTCCTCCTGACTCCAGGGCTGATGCTCTATTCATTGTGCAACCCAGCCACCCTCCTCTACTTCTCTTACTTGATTTTTAAAATCCTTCTTGAGCTCCTCCATGGCTTGTAACTGGTTCATATTTTTCTTGGAGGCTTTTGATGCAGGAGTTCTGACTCTGTCTTGCTCCTGCTCCATGCCTTGATCCTTTTTGTCCCACCAAAAAGGATTTTATGGTCTGTTTGTGCTTCCTCTGTTTGCTCATATTGCAGCCAATTACTTGACTTTTGAGAGTAGAACTCTGCTTCTAGAATGGAGAGAGCTTTGTCCGGTACAGTACCCCCAAGCTCTGGCTCACTGGCCACACACCCCAGAACCACCACCCAAGACCACAATCCAGCTCTAATCAGGTTAAAGCAAAAATGATTACCTTCTGAATGGTTGCCTGGTTCCCCTACAATCTGCAGGCCAGGAGCTCCTGAGGCAGCCACAGGGCTGAGGCTGAACAGACACAGTGCCTTTGCTGCTTCTTGCCCTGGGGGCAGGGGCCAGACTGGCTCTTCTGTTCCAACAAAGTTCCATACTGACCTTTTACTTTGTCTTTGGCATTTATGGGTTGAGAAGTCTGTAAACGGCCACAGCTGGTGGTGATTCACTCTCCTGAAGTCTGCTCTGGCCTCCACTGTTTGGGGCTGACTCTGGGGCCAGAACCTCATTGTTCACGCGGGACTGTTTTCAGCTCCCAGCTCAGTGTGATAGCCCCTTCCTGCCGTCCTGCCAGGCTGCCTTCAGTGGGAGATTTGCTTCTCTCTGCCTCTTTGTGGGTTCTGTAGCTCTAAAGTTTGTTTAGAGTAATTTTTTTTACATGTATTGGAAGTGATTGGAGCAGGAGCTCATGTCAAGTTTGTACTTCTACTCCACTATCTTGGCTCAATCCCAATAAATCATTTTAAAAGTAATGAGACTGAGACAGTAGCTCTCTTTTCAAAGAACTTTCAGCTGGGTATGTTTCTGAGATTTGTATCTGCTGGGAACAGAGGGATATACCTTCCTTTGCTTACCTCTCTTTTACTCCATCTCTGAGAAATCAGCCTAGAGCTTTTGTTTCTGTTCTGTTCCTTAGTTTCCCCTGTGGGAGGCTCTGAGAAGCCAGAGTGTTTGGGATTGGAGCCTGAGAGGGTTTAGGGTTTGGAACTGGGACTGTGCTCCACAGGAACTGAGCTAAGCTATGAACCCAATCCCTTTGTCCTCCCCAGAGACTGAGGTGGTGCAAAAAAGCAGGGGAATTAGGCTTCTCATGGGTTGAGGGAAGTATGTATATTTGTAATTATATTTTTTGATGTAAATATTCTTCATAAAAGCTCCACTGTGTTAACATATACAATGTATGAGTCAGTAATCTTCCATTTTCTTGGTTCTTTGTGTAGGGCCCCTCTTTATTTGTGGACAGAGAAGACAAGTACTTACTGACATGAGGGGCAATGAAACCCCTTCCTTTCTCCACTCCCCAAGAACATCTGCTTGAAATTATCATTGTAATTCAGTCATTTCTAGGAGTCTCCTGGAGACCCATTACTCTGGGAGGAATAGCACATTAAACACGGCATGGATTACAGAGTGCAGGATCTCAAGGGAAGGACAGAATGGATGGCTAAGTCTTGATCTGGGGGTGGAAAAAAGAACAAAAAAAAAACCCTAGTAATAAGACTACAGGCAGCTAGCTAATGGATGTTCCACAGTGGGGACCTCTGATGTGGGGGGATGGTGAGTTGTTGATAGAGGAAACAGGCTTTTTCAAATAAAGCATACACATTATTGATTTAAGTCTCCTGAATGGGGCCAGCCTTGAAGTCAGTGATACATATTTTTAAAGAACATACCCTAAGTGTAAAGGCATCTAGGTTAAAGTCTTTTCTACTTTACTAGGTGACCTTGGGGAACTTCCTTCCCTAAACAGGATTTGTTTCCTTATCTGTAAACTGGGAATTCTGAATTAGATGGCCTCTACTGGCTATAAACTTCTTTGAGCCAATGAGCTGCTCTAGTATTCAATTCACTAGCACCTTAGTTCTGCAGTTACGATTACCTAGGTCCTTCTAGTTGGGGAACAGGATGGCTAGTCTATAGTCAGGTACTTGACCTTCTGTAACTTTTTGTCTCTGACCTTAAGTTCCCTTACTGGTTGTTGCCTTAGTGATTATCTAGTTTAAGATTCTGGAGATGAAGAAGTTTGCTTAAAGATTATATAGATTTTAGGTAGATCTGAGATTTGAACCCTGTTCCTCAAACTCAAATCACATGATTTTTCCACTACACCATAGCTCTTCCTTTTGACCAAAGAGCATGGAAACCACAACGGGTAGTTCTTAAAGATCTACCCTTCTCCTCCTCTGGTCCAACTATTTTCCCCTTCCAATTTAACAGCAGATTACAGGTAGACTCAACTCTCCTCTTCCCCTCCCCTGCCTCCAATATACTCTTTTTTTTCTCTGTTAGACTCCACTTCTCCTCCTCACCACAGGTTTATTGGCAATTTGAATTTCTCCTGAGGGTGAAAGCCTTAGGCAAAGAAATGAAATTACTTGCTAAATCTGGTTTGATAAAAATACAGAGTATTGAAATCAATATTGATGAAGTCCAGGAACATAACACAGATCTTCAAGATATGACAGAAGCACTAAAAGGAGAATGCCTAGGTTTATATCTGAGGAATATGGGGGGCCCTGAGGCTAGGAGGGCGAGGATCTTGCCCTAGGCTCACAAGGCTATGAAAAGATACAAACCTCAGCTGTACTAGTCTAAGGCTAGTCCCTTTTGTGGTCTGCCCCCAGACCTTAAAGGGATTTCATTAGTTCAATAAGCTATGTTTTATTTGTGGCAGGTGTTTCTGCAAAGGGGAAATGACCTTCCACCTCAGAGAGGTCACTAGGGAAAGAGATTGGTGAGAGTCTGGGATGTAAGGAAATCTGTGTGAAAGCATAATGACCTCAAATGTCCATAGTTCCTTCTCCCTTAAAATATAT
The DNA here is from genome assembly GCF_028583685.1 of Petaurus breviceps papuanus. Taxonomy (NCBI): domain Eukaryota; kingdom Metazoa; phylum Chordata; class Mammalia; order Diprotodontia; family Petauridae; genus Petaurus; species Petaurus breviceps. The sequence goes on along the minus strand of NW_027187368.1, from coordinate 11,501,188 downwards.
TTGGAGTAGAAATAATAATAATAATAATAACATGTATTTATTTACTTAAACTTTAAAGGTTTGCAAAGAGATTTATAGCTAGTTGATCTGTGGATAGAATGCCCAGGTTGGAGTCAGGAAGACTCATTTTCTTGAGTTCAAATCTGACCTCAGACACTTACTAGCTGTGTGACCTTGGGAAAGTCACTTAACCCTGTTTGCCTCAGTTTCCTCATCTGTAAAATGAGCTGAAGAGGGAAATGACAAGCCACTCCAGTATCTCTGCCAAAAAAATCCCAGATGGAGTCATAAAGAGTTGGATAGGGTGAAAAAAAATATCACTGAACAAAAGAGCTTTACAAGTATCTCATTTGATCCTCACAACAACCCTAGGACATTACTACCTACCTGTTATTACTACCCCAGTTTTACAGATGAGGAAACTGAGGAAGACAGATTAAGTGACTTGTGGAGGGTCACATACAGCCAGTAAGTGTCTGAAGCTACATTAAAACTCAGGTCTTCTTGACTTGAGGTTCAGTGATCTATTCACTCTATTGGCTAGCCGCTAACAGAAATACGTGTGACAATTGGACTACGGCTAGCTTCTTGCCTTGTCAGTAAATAGTAGTGGCTTTGGACTCTTGGGTTGTTAGGGATAGTGGCCTGCATCTCTATCTTCAGTGACCCAATCAAGGTAGAGACCAATATGTGGAGATGAGACCGGAAACAGAACTGGTAGTTAAAAAAACAAACAACCAAACAAACTTATTGGTTGGTAAGATGGAAAGAAGGACATCATTCTCCCTCACTTTTTCCTTGGTTTCTCTTTATATAGTCTGGATTTGGAGGCAGTCCTTGGATGTACACAGTCTTCTCTATTTCTCTTACACCATCCAGTGGGCTTCAGAAAGTCATTTCCCACACCTAGATACTAGGAGGGTGGCAGGGAAATGTGGAAGGTGATTGGAAGTAGATGATCCATTCAAGAGTGTTTAAACTTTCTTTTTTATTTTCTTTCAGTTTTTCTATGTTCAATAAATCCCATTGTAAAACTGAATAATTGCATTCTATGAATGTGTGTATGTGCGTGTGTGGGTTTCTATGGACTGAGAGAGGAGATTCTAGATGTTGCTTAGTGGTGGAACCATGGTTTTCTCTATTTTTTTAAATGATTCTGACCAAGCTTCCATTGTTCAACACTCAATATTTCTAGTCTAAATTAATAACCAGGCTAGCATGGGTTTTAACTGCCCGGTGTTCAATGTGCATTGGTAGTGCCTGCTGTTTTTATGCATGCATGCCAGAGAGAGGCTGATGAAGCCACCTGGTACACAACTCAGATCTCATCTCATCTGTGACACATGCTAGTTCCGTGGCTCTAGCAAAACACTTAACCCCTCAGTGCCCCAGGCCACTCCCCATGACTATAAATTACACAGATGGTGCCAAGTGGCATGAGATTCTGATGAGACCATTTGGTTGGTGGCACCACCTAATGGACAACTCATCTTATTACATTCCCTCCCTGGGTAGCGGGGACTGACTAGGGGAGTGGACCTTACTGCTACTTTCTGATGGTGTCCACATCGAGTGTACCTGCTGTCCACAGATGTCACCTGTTTAGTACCTGTTATTCCAGGGGCACCATACTAAGGGCTTCTATTCCAGTGAGGAATGATAGGAAAGCAGTTTATAGGCATTAGAGCTGGAAGGGATTTTAGCAATCATCTAATCCAATTCCTTCATTTTATAGAGGAGGAAAGGAGATCCAAAGAGAAATGATTTGCCTAAGGTCACACAAGTAGTAAGTGGCAGAGCTAAAAAGCAAGTTCTTTGGACTCCACATCTCATTCTTCAAGGAAGGGTATTCTTTACCTCTCTTGACATAATCTTGGTTGAAAGTCCTACCTCTCCAGGGACACTCTCAATGTGTTAGGAATGCCCCAGTTACTCAGATGGTAGAAATAGTGACTGTTCACTCTTCCCTTCCGATATTTGAGCAAAGCTTTTTCTTACCCTTAAGGAAAAGGGCAGCCACACCCAGCCACTATCTCTACTTCTCTTCTGGGTTAGAAAGCTCTGGGCTGCCTCTCTCATGCTGATGCCAACAGTGGCCAGGACAGTGTTCAATATCCCTCAAGGATGTGTCTTTGGATCAGTAACATTTAAACACATGTTGACTGGAGGCAAAAGAGTCACTTTGGGCACTTCCTTTCCATTTTGTACTGCTCAGAAGATCACAAATAAAGAGCTAGAAGAGAACTCATAGGTGATGCTAGTCCACAGGTCTCATTTTACAGATAAGGAAACAAGCCCAGAGAGGGGAAGAGACTTGCCCATGGTCATACAGTTAGTCAGCATTTATTAAGAGTCTATTGTTGTTGTTCATTCGTTTCATTCCTATACTACTTTTTGTGACCCCATTTGGGGTTTGCTCGGTAAAGATACTGGATTGGTTAGCTATTTCTTTCTCCAGCTCATTTCACAAATAAGAAAACTGAGGGCAAGAGGTTTAAGTGACTTGCCCCGGGGCACACAGCTGGCACATGTCTGAGGTGGAATTTGAATTCAGATCATCTTGACTCTAGGTCTGGCGTTCTATCTACTGCGTCACCTAGCTGAACTTTTATTAAGTGCTTACTATATGCCAAATACTGTGCTAAATTCAGGAGATACAAAGAAAGGCAAAAAGTCCCTGCTCTTGAGGAGCTCACAGTTTAATGAATGAGAAGACATCTATATAACCATTTATAAACAAGACATAGACAGGATAAATTGGAGAGAATCAAAATAGGCAAGCCACTAGCATTCAGGGAGAACAAGAAAGCCTTCTTATAGAAGGCAGGATTTCAACTGGGATTTGAAGGAAGCCAAGAAGGCTAGGAGACTAGACAAAAAGACAGAAAATTCTAGGCATGGGGGACACAGGAACCAAGTGTCAGAACCAGGATTCAAAACCAGGTGCTCTGATCCTAAATCTAGTCCCCTTTTCACTATATAATATTACTCTTTCTTTTTTTTCAAGAGCACAGGCTCCCCATTTGGGAATCACACGTAAGGTTGTCTTTCTTGCTCACTGAGTCCAGTACTAAGCCCATTCTAATATCTATCAGAAAATCCAGTGGCAGATATAAATTAGGAGTTTTCTGTGTGAGTTTGTGTTCTAAATGGATTGTGCTTCCAACTTGGAATCACAGGATGGTAGAGCTGAAGGGACTTTGGAAATCATGTAATTTTATGGATGTTGGATTAGAAAGTGATTGCAACCTTAAAGGTCTGTAATTGGTTGCAATCTTAAAAGTCTCTAGGCCAGAAGTGTCAACTATGGGGCCCAAGGGTTCATATTGTGGCCTGTATCATTCCCCAGTATGGGTGAACCAGATTAAAATGGAATTGGGAAACATTTGATGTAATAAATAAAAATACAAGAGAACATAGATAATGCTAATATGTGGTTTTCTAAGTCGATATGTACCCAGAGTGATCTCTACGTACAATTTAATGGGCCTTTTTAGTATTATAGTTCTAGGCCACTGTTTTAGGTCCACTCCCTTATTTTACAGGTGAGGTAACAGTTCTAGAGAAAGGAAATGACTTGACCAAGGGCACATGGATAGAGACTAGCTCCATCAAGACTAAAACATAGGTTTCCTCACCTCCAAACCAGTGTCATTTCTACTTTATAATATGGAATGGGAGGAGTCCTAAGGGTAAGACCAAAAGTGAATAGTCACAGTGTAAATAACTATACCATTAGCAACTGATACTTGGATTGACATAACACTTTATTCATTGATTCATCAATTCATTCAACAAACTATTATTAACTCTTGCTGTGCACATAATACTATGAAAGACCCTGGAAGTTATATAAAATTTAAATAATGCATGGTTCTTAACCTTAGGCTAATAGGAGATTAAACTTCAAATCAATATAACTATAAAATATAATATTACCTAATGAGTACATCAGAGAGGTGCAAAATAAAACATTATATGAAGTCCAAGGGGACAAGTCATTCCTAGGGGTGGGGAATATGGGATTGTGAAAGGATTCTTAAGGGAGGTGACATTTAAATTGGGCTTTAAAGGATGGATGGTAATTTACAGGGAGAGGGGGGACACCTATAGATACTAGTATTAGGTAGATTCAATTCAATAAATACTTATTTATTAGTTACCTACTATGTGCCAGGCATTGCTCTAGTCTTTGGGGAATACAAAGACAAAAATGAAAACAGCCTCTGCCCTCAAGGGCATTCTTCTACTGGAGAGTCAGTAGGTGTAGATACCATAGGAGATGTGTTGCTCTATTAGAAATTAATCAATCAACACTATTTATTCACTGTGATAGGTGCTGGGCATATAAAGATAAAAACCAGACAGTACTTCTCTTAAGGAGTTTATATTAGATAGATGACAGATTTTTCTAGTATCCCTGACAAATGGACATAATGCCTAAAAACAGAGCTTTCTTGCTATGAAGGCATGTCTCATAGTTGTCCTAATCGGTATTAATCCACAGTTTTTTGTATTATTCCCCCAACTAGAATGTAATTCCGTGACAAAAAGTATAGTTTTATAATTTATCTTTCTATCCCCAAGGCCTTACAAGATAAAAGTTTGTTTGAATGAAGGGTGAAGGCTTTTTCCTTTCTGCCACTGGTCAGAGAGCAGCTAGGTATGTCTCTTTGTTGTAAGATCACCCTTGGTTTCCATAAAGGATCATAGGATTTATAGTTGACCAGGACTTCAGAAAACAGTTATTCCCACCCCCCATTTTACAGAAGAGGAAGCTGAAATCCCAGAAAAGTGAGATGACTTATCCAAGATCAAGATTCAGGATTTAACAGAGGTCCTCTGACCCCAAGTCCTTTCTTCTTTCTACTGTGCCATGATTCCTCTATATAACATTATATTTAGCTAGAACATAATTATAATTCTTTTTTGTTTTTTGAAGGGAGAAAGCAAGGGAATTGGAGTTAAGTGACTTGCTCAAGGTCACACAGCTAGTGTGTCACATGTCTGAGGCTGGATTTGAATTCAGGTCCTCCTGACACCAGGACCAGTTCTCTATTCATTGCATCACCTAGCTGCCCCAATTATAATTCTTAACAACTATTTTCCCACATTTAAAAATATTTTATTTTCCCCCAAATTATATGTTAAAACAATTAAAAAAAGTTTTGAGTTCCAAATTCTATCCCTCCCTTACTTCTTCCCTCCTCTCTACCTTCCCGGGGACAGTAAGCAATCTGATATATACTATACATGTATTTTTCCACATTTTATTAAGAGACCACAGTGAAATTCTGAAGAACCACATGTAGCCCTAAGGCAACCAGTGGTTTTCCCTAATCTACATGGTTGACAGAGTTGAGTAAGTGGATCCAATGGCTCCATATTGTATCTAGAATCAAGTAAAACTCTGCTGTTAGGCATTTAAAACCTTTTACAACCTGGCTCCAGTCTTCCTTTCCAATGTGATTCTGTATTAGTCCCCTTCTCATGGTCTAGTCAGACAGGCCTTCTGGCTGATCCTCATACGTGACACTCATCTCCCATTACTCTACCTTTGTATTGGCTGTCCTTCATGCCTGGAACACACTCTGTTCCCACTGCTGTCTCTTAGAATCTCTGGTTTCCTACAAAGTTGAGCTCAAGTACTACCTTCTACATAGGGCTTTTCCTGATCGCTCCCAGCTGCTAGTGCCTCCTCTTCCAGTTACCTCATGTTTATTTTATATGTATGTTGTTTATACTTATATGTATACATGTTACTTCTCCCTATAGAATGTCAGCTCTTTGAGGGAAGAGATTCTTTGTTTTCAAGGCTACTGCCTTTCATATGTCACTTATTAAATGGCTTATTGGTTGGTTGGTTGAGACGGTAGAAAGTAACTTTATCAGAGTGCCTGTGACCCATCATCTTTTTTCAATTTTAATCATTTATATTTTCAGTGAGGGACACTCACTTTCACCATTGTCATCTGTTGATTGAATGTCAGTAGATTTCAAACACAAGGATGGCAAAGCCTTTGTTCAAAGGCTCAAGTTTCTCTATCTTCTTGATATGTATTACAAGGATATTTTTTTCCTACCTGCAAATCCTTATCTATTGCTCTTAATTTAAGAATAATCATAGATACTGGCTACAGGAAAAGGAATCTGGCCACCTTCCATAGGGAAAGTCTGGAGAACGATTGAGAGAAAGGTTCAAGTCTTGTTTTTTCTGGCTTATTCCCTGCCATCATTTATAGAGACTTTACATCTTCATGTTGATGATGCCCTTTATAGCCCTGTCACAAAATCCTTCAACTTTGTCAACTCTAACTTCTTTATTCTACTTCAGACACTTAGGATAGTCACATCTTAGACCTTACCATATTTTGGAACTATTTCCACTAACATTTATTAAGCACTTACTATGTGCTAGTCCAATCACTCAATCCAATCACTGTTTATTAAGCACCTACTCACAATATGTCCGGCACTGTGTTCAGTGCTGGGAAGACAAAAACAAGTAGTAAAAAAGACAATCCCAACAAAAGAAAACACACAAGGAAACAAAGGAAAGATGGACAACTCTCAACACAATGTGTATATCATACAGGCTTTCTTGAAATGAAAATTTATTGTTACATATTTTGAATCTTCTCTTATGTTCTGCTATGCATATGATATGTTTTTTTCCCTTTTCTTACTTTGTATTTAAGTTCCAATAGCCAAATTTATGATATATATTTTTTCCTTTTCTCTATACTGTATTTGTGTTCTGGTGTTTGAGTCTAAAATAAAATAAAATAAAAAAGACAATCCCTGCCCTCAAGGAGCTTATATTCTAATGGAAGATCCATAAAAAGAAGGTAAAGGCAGGAGGTACCCACTGGGATTGAAGATGGTAGAGGAAATCCCAAGTGCAGCCCGAAGAAGAATGAGATGAAGATTGTGCCACCTTCCATATGAAGAATTTTGAATGGACACTTTCTAAGCCCAAATTCTAATCCTTCCCCTTTTCCCCTCTCTCTTCCTCCCAGTAATCTTATTTTGTGCCCTTGCTGTGGCCTCCAGTTCTGCTTTCCCAGACATCCCACCCAGTCTGACTTTGCTTGCCCTATATTCCACTGCACCCCTTGGTCTGCTACCTCAGTACTTCACTATGTACTACACTAGAATTCCTTGTCTCCTTGACCAGTTAGTTAATCAGCATTTATAAAGTGCCTGTTATGTGCCAAGCACTGTTCTAAGCAATGGGAAGACAAAGAAAGGCAAATCATCCCTCTGCCTGGGAGTTCACATTCTAACGGGAGAAGCAATATGGAAATAACTAGGTACATATGAGATATGTAATGAAGTCAAGTCAATAAACATTTATGAAGTGCCTACTATGTGCTAAGCTCTGGAGATAGAAAGAAAGGCAAAAATAGTCAAGGAACTCGGATTCTGATGGGGAGACATGAAAGATTTAGATAGCTAGCTAGGTAGTCAAACCTAGATCAAATGGATGTTCATCTCAGAGGAGCAGGAGCTAGCATCTCCTTCATGGGGATAGGAAAAAACCTGAAGAAGGTGGGGGTAGAAAGAAAGAAGAGGCTGAAGAATCTATAAGTTGGAGGTGAGGAGAGAAAGCATTTCAGGGATGGGAGATAGCCAGTGTGAAGGTAGGGAGTATGAATTTTTTCTCTAAGAACAACTAACCCTCTGATTTCTCTCAGATCATGGATTGCTGGTTCTCTCTCTTCCCTTTCACTGCTAAACTCATCAAAAACATTGCCTTTTCTTGATCCCTCCAGTTCTTTCCTGTGCACAATCTTTCCTTAATTCCTTGATCTCTGACTTCTAGCTCCATTACTGTAGTGAAAATGCTAGCAAAGAGATCACCATTAATGTTCTAATCACCAAAATCCAATGATCCTCCCCACCTTTTTTTGGTCAATGCCCATCCCCCTTGGTCTCATTTTTTTCTGAAGCTCTTGATAATATTACTCCCTTATTTGTTTCTGAGACATTTTATTCTTTTATTTCTTCTATCAATCTGCTCCCTGATCTACTTTATTTGTTTGCTCTTTATTCTTTTTTTCAGTCATTTAACAGTGGCCACGGTGGTAGTGATACAATGTTTTCTAAGCTCGGTCTTTGCCTTCTCTCTCTCTACACTTTCCCTTAACAAGCTTGTTTACTCCCTCAGCTTCAGTTGCCACCTCTGTGCAGATAACTCCGAAATCATTGCCTCTAGTCCTGATCTCTCATTTGTGTTTCAAGCTTTCATGTTCAGCTCCCTGCAGGATCTGGATGTCCCACTGGCACCTCAAATTAAACATGTCTAAAATCAAGCTTAATATGATTTCCTCCAAACCTGCTCATACTTTTGACTTCACTATTACAGCTTGGACTGTGCAATAGTCTCTTATCTGGAATCCCTGCCTCAATTCTCTCCCAGACTACAATCCATTTCCCCCACAGCTACTAAAGTGATTTTCCTAAAGTGTCATTCTGACCATATCTCTTCCATAGTCAGTAAATTACAGTGGCTCCTTCTTACATTGAGGATCAAATCACAACTCATCACAACTTGAATTCCTGCCTATCCTTTTAAAAAGACCCAACTCAAATATCACCCCTTCCATAAAGGAAAGGGGAAGGGAATAGGCATCTATATAGTGCCTACTGTATAGGCCAGGCACACTTCACTGAGCACTTTACACTATTATCTCATTTGGTCTTCCACAAAACTTTCCCTGAGCCCTCCCTTCTTTATCCTTATGCTTTACATGGAAATTTGCTTTATACCTCTTCAATAGCCAATCAATAAGTCAGCAAGTATTTATTAAATGCTTACCATGTGCCAAATGCTGTGCTAGGTGCTGGGTATACAAAGAAAGGCAAAAAACATGGTCCCTGCCCTCAGGGAGCTCCCAGTCTAATGGTGGAGACAACAGGCAAATATTTTTATGCTTACAAGATATAGTGTTTGAGAAAGACTGAGAAGGCTGGTGTTGCTGAATTGTAGAGGGGAGTGGGAAGAATTGGAAAGGTACGAAAGGACCAGATTGTAAAGGGTTTTAAAAGCCAACTCTTGGGCTGAGTAGGAAGGTCACATGATTATATTTGGCCTTTAGGAAAGTCACTTTAGCAGAGGAATAGAGGATGGACTGGAGTGGGGAGAGATGAGGCAGGGAGACCAACCAGCAGGTTATTACAATAGTCTAAGAGGGAGGTATGAAGACCTTCACCAGGGTATATGTAGAGAGAAAACACACGCACACATGCATGAGTTATTATGAAGATGGAAACGACAATATTGCCAACAGATCAGATATGTGGGGTGAATGCAAGTGAAAAACTGAGGATGGTATGACTGAGAGGAGTGTAGTGTTTTCTATAGTAATAAGAAAACTTGGAAGAAAGGATGATTGGGGGTGGGGGTAGAGATAATGAATTTGAGATGTGTACAGTACATTCAGTTTAAGATGTCCATTAAACAGTTGGTAATGCCAGTGGAAGTTAGGAGAAATGTTAGGGCTGGATAGATAGATCTGAGAATCATCTATATAGAGATTATAATTGAAATCAAGGGTATTGATAAGACAACCAAATGAGAAAATATACAGCTGGGATTCTTAAACTGGGTACCGCAGATTTATGAAGGGTCCATGAACTTGTTTAAAAATATTTTTTTCATAAATTTTTTTATAACTACATTTTAGTATAATTGGTTTCCTTTGTAATTCTGCGTATTTTATTTTATGCATTTAAAAGTGTTACTCTGAGAAGGGGTCCATAGGTTCCACTAGACTGCCAAATGGGTCCATGACACAAAAAGTTTAAGGAGGGAGAAGAGAAGAGGGCCCAGGACAGACTATTGATTAGTGATAACCACAGTTAGTGAATTTAACCTGGAGGAAGATGCAGCAGAGGAGGCAGGGAAGGAGTGGTCAGACAGATAGGAGAAGAACCAGCAGACAGCAATGTTGCCTAGAGAGGAGAGAGTATCAAGGAGAAGAAGGTGATCAACAGTATCAGAGTCTTTACAGAGGTCAAGAAGGATGAGGATCACGAAGAGGATATTAGATTTGGCAGAAGGAATCATTGATAATTTTTCAAGAGAGCAGTTGCAAGTAAATTAAATCAGAAGCTGGTATATTATTTTGTATTTTTTAAATCCTTCATTTACATTGTATGTTCCAAGACAGCAAAGAGTGAGTGCCTCTTGTTTAAATATTATTATTATTGTTATTAAGCTAGTGCTTAGTATAGTGTTTCTAACATAGTAGATGTATGATAAATTTCACCGATAAATTTAGAGAAAGAGTAATCTACACTTGCTGCTCCTCACTCATCTCCTCACTCATTTTCTCCTTGCAATCCAGTTTTCCTGTCACCAATGATCTCTTAATTGTTGAATTCAACCACCTGTTCTGAGTCTTTAACTTCTTTGACCTTTCAGCAGTATTTTACACTGTTGATCTCTCCCTTCATTCTGATTATTCTGCCTTACCTTGGTTTCCATGACACTGCTTTCACCTGGTTCTCCTCCCATCTGTTGAAATGCAGCTTCTCAAGTTCTCTCAATGGTTCATTATCCTCTCTCTGTCTCTGATCCAGTCTGATGTAGCTTTTGAGGGACTTCGAAGTTTCCACAGCCAGCAAAACAAGCTAATAATGCAAAAAGTAACCTTTTATGAGCACATGTTAACTCAAACAAGAGAGGGAACTTAACTTGAAACACCAGAGTAGGGTGGGGTGGGGTGAGAGGAGGAAGAGACAAGGATCCATTGGGATCAGTGCTTTCCCTTGAGATTACCCTTCATTTATCATGTATAGATCTCGTTTGAAAACAGTTGTTTACATGTTGTCTCCTCTGTTAGACCACCTGAGAGTAGGTGCCACTTTTTTATTTTGCCTTACGTTGCATCCTCAGCACTTAGCAAAGTTCCTGACATATAATAACTGCTTAATAAGTGCTATTTGAATGACTGTCACCTGAAAATCAATGAACCAGAAGAGTATAAGTTCCTGGAGGACAGAAACTGTTTCCTTTTTCTCTTGTGCCTAAGAAAGAACCAGAGCCCAGCATTGGCACAAAGTAGGCATAGAATAAATGGATGTCGAATTGAATTGGATTGGATTGACAAGACATTTTGGATCCTGGCCTGTGGTACCACCATACACCTTGTCTCCAGGGTGCAATGTTGTCTAAAAACTAATATTTTATTTTTCCCCAATTACATGTAAAAACAATTTTTAACATTTGTTAAAAATTTTTTTTAGTTCCAAATTCTCTCCATTCTCCTCCCCGCCCTCCCCTGCCCCGCCCCCCCAGCCCAAGACAAGCAATTTCATATAGGTTACATATTTGCAACAATGCAAAACATATTTCCACTCTAGTCATGTTGTGAAAGAAAACACACAAAAACCCTAAGGAAAATGAAGAAAGTAAAGAAAAATCATGTTTCAATCTGCATTCACACTCCAGTTCTTTCTCTGGAGATGGATAGCATTTTTCATCATAAGTTCTTCAGAACTGTCTTGGATCATTGTATTGCTTAGAATAGCTAAGTAATTTACAGCTGATCATCATGCAATATTGCTGTTACTGGATACAATATTCTCCTGGTTCTTCTCATTTCATCTTGCATCAGTTCAGGCAAGTCTTTCCAGGTTTTTCTAAGAGCATTCTGCTCATTATTTCTTATAACACAAGAGTATTCCATCAAAATCTCATACAATAACTTGTTCAGGCATTCCCCAATTGATGGACATTCCCTCAATTTCCAATTCTTTGACACCACTAAAAGAGCTTCTGTAAATATTTGTGTACATATGGGCCTTTTCCTTTTTATTTTTTATCTCTTTGGAGATAGTAGTGGTATTGCTTAGTCAAAGGGTATGCATGGTTCCAAATTGCTCTACATAATGGCTGAATCAGTATACCACTCTAATAATAGTGCATCAGTGTCTCAATTTTCCCATATCCCCTCTGACATTTGTCATTTTCCTTTTCTGTCATATTAGTCAATCTTACAGGTGTAGGAGGTAACTCAGAGTTGTTTTAATTTGCATATCTCTAATTAATAGTGATTTACAGCATTTTTTATTGGACTTTAGATAGCTTTGATAACTTCATCTGAAAACTGCCTGTTCATATCCTTTGACCATTTATCAATTAAGCAATGGCTCTTATTTTTATAAATTTGACTTAGTTCTTTAGATATTTCACAAATTAGATCTTTATAAGAAAAACTTGCTTTACAACTTTTTTCACAGTTATGATGACTATTTATTTCCTTCCATCCTATTTTCCCCATTTATCCTACTCTTTCTCCTTTTACCTTGTCCATTCTCAAAATTGTTTTGCTTCTGACTTTTACCTCTCCCAATCCATCCTTCCTTCTACAACACATCCTCTCCCCCATCCTTTTGCCCTCCTGCTTTTCTGGTATAGATTACTATACCCAAATCTATACCCATTTGGGTATGTATTTCTATACCTAAATGAGTATATATGTTATTCCCTCTTTGAACCAATTCTTATGAGAGTAAGATTCATGTGCTTTCCCCCACTTCCCCTCCACTGTAAAAGCTCTTTTGTGCCTCTTTATGTCAGATAATTTACCCCATTATACCTCTCTCATTCCCCTTCTCCCAGTGCATTTCTCTCTCACCCCTTAATTTTATTTTTTAAAGATAATTATCCTGTTATACTCAACTCATACCCATGCCCTCTGTCTATGTATACCCATTCTAACTGCCCTAATAATGAAGTTTTTAGGACATATAAGTATCATTCTTCCATGTAGGAAAGTAAACAGTTTAATCTTATTGACTCCCTTATGATTTCTCTTTCCTGTCTACCTTTTTATACTTCTCTTGAATCTTGTATTTGAAAGTCAAATTTTCTATTCAGCTCTGGTCTTTTCATCAGGAATACCTGAAACTCCTTTATTTCATTGAATATCCATTTTATTTTTTTAACCTCTGAAGGCTTATACTAAGTTTTACTGGGTAGGATTATTCTTAGTTGTAATCCTAGCTCTTTTGCATTCCAGAATATCATATTCCAATCCCTCCTATCCTTTAACGAAGAAACTGCTAAATCTTGTGTTATCCTGACTGTAGGTCCATGATATTTGAATTGTTTCTTTCTAGCTACTTGCAATATTTTCTCCTTGACCTGGTGTAGCAGCAAGCACCCCAAGCGTCCTCAGGGTTTGCAGCTACCACA
>NW_027187368.1:11484045-11487971 GCF_028583685.1 Petaurus breviceps papuanus | reverse complement strand
TGTAGCAGCAAGCACCCCAAGCGTCCTCAGGGTTTGCAGCTACCACAGGTTCTTGGATCTGCTTTGTTAAAGGAAAGCAACTCAAAATGGGTTAACAAGCTTACTTTAATCAGTCAGACATATATCGTTTACCTTGTTCAGGAGAAAAGGTCAGCACCCTGAACCTCAAAGTATACAGGCATAATTATCAAGACAGAAACATCAAGTAGACAGATTTCCAAACTGTCCAACCATTACATCCATACCCAGTCAACATCTGGGTTTCCACATTCTGGGTTTTTCAAAGCCGGGGGACTCTCAACAACGGCTTCCCAGAATTCAGATCAAATCACAGAACACTCCTCAAAGTGAGTCCCAAAAACAAAGCTACACATCAGGGCTTATATAGCCTTCTCCTGGCTCAGAGAATGTAACAACCTTATTGACTCACTGGCCAATCAAGAAGTATCTACTGAAAAACAAGCCTCCCCCACCCCAGGCTTCAGGTGCACATTAGCCTAGGGGCAGGGAAGATCTTTAAAATTTACATTCTTATTACACCTGGGAGCTCTGGAATTTGACCTTAATATTCTTAAGAGTTTTAATTTTTAAATCTCTTTCAGGGGTTGATTGGTAGACTATTTCGATTTTACCTTCTAATTGTAAGATATCAGGGCATGTTTCTTTGATAATTTCTTAAAATATGATATCTAGGCATTTTTTTTTGGCCATGACTGTCATGTGGTCCAATTAAATTACCTTTGCTTAAATTAATTACCTTTCCTCAATCTATTTCCCAAATAAGTTGTTTTCCTGATGAGATATTTCACATTTTCTTCTTTTTTTCCTTCTTTTGATTTTGTTTTATTGTTTCTTAATGTCTAGTTGAGTCTTTAGCTTTTAAATGCCCAATTCTAATTTTTAAGGAATTATTTTATTCAGTGAACTTTTGTACTCTCCTTTTCCATTTGGCCAATTCTTTTTTTTAAAGTAGTTCATTTCTTCAATGAATTTTAGTACTTCTTTCCCCATATTCTGCCTTTTAAGGTCTTTATAATTCTGCCTTTTAAAGAGTTCTTCTCTTTAGTGAATTTTTGTATATCTTTTTTCACTTAGCCAAACTTGCTTTTTGCGGCATTCTTTTGTTCATTGGATTTTTGTGCCTCTTTTACCATTTGGCTTGTTCTGTTTTTTAAGGTGTTATTTTCTTTAGGGTTTGTGTGTGTGTGTGCGCGCGCATGTGCGTGTGCCTCTTTGACCAAGATGTTGACTCTTTTTTCATGATTTTCTTGCATCACTTTCACTTTCTTCCCAATGTTTCCTTTACCTCTCTTACTTGTTTTTTAAAATCCTTTTTTGAACTCTTCCATAGCCCGAGACCAATTTCTTTTGCTTTTGGATATAGGAGGTTTTGGATAGAGGAGTTTTGACAATATTGTTTTCTTCTGAGTTTACATTTTAATCTTCCCTATCACCATAGTAACTTTCTGTAGTCAGGATCTTTTTCTGCTGTTTGCTCATTTTTCTAGCCTATTTTTTTGACTCTGTGCTAAAGTGGGGCTCTGCTTCTGGAGTGGAGGGGGCACTGTCCCAAGTTTAGGTTTTTTTTGTGCAGTTGTTTTCAGAGATAATTCTGGGGACCTCAGTTCTTCCAATATTGTATGATCTAAGAAGAGGTATGTCTAGTATTCTCCTAGCCTGTGCTCTGGTCTGTGAGTGACCACAAGTGCTCTTTTCTGCCCTGGACCTGTGGCCATGGTCCCAGCCCCCCTGTAACCACAATTTCTGCTGCACTAGTTCTCTTCCTCACCCTGGGCCCCAGAACTGTGACCTAGATCCAAATATTCGCAATGCAACAGATTCCTGCCCCTGGTGCCAGCAAAGAGACCCTTGAAATCTCATTCTGACTAGATGTCTTATCTCCTTACTATCTGTGTGCTGAGAGGTCTGGAGATTGTCACTGCTACCACTGACTCAGTTGCCCCCCCCGGGCCTACTGCTGCTTTGCTGGGGCAGGCCTGTGTTAGCCTGGGCTCCACTCTCATCCCAGTGTAACAGACCTTTCTTGCTGAACTTCTAAGTTGTCTAGGGCTGGAGAATTGCCTCATTCCATCCTTTTGTGGATTATGCTACTCCAGAATTTGTTTTGAGGCATGATTTAAAGTTGTTCTGAGGGGTTTGGGGAAGAGCTCAGGTGAGTCCCTGCCTTTTCTCTGCCATCTTGGCTTTGCTTTAGTACAGTGCTCATCATAGGGCATCTTCAGGGATACCAGGGGAGAGGGGACTTCTCTAGATAAGAGACAGTCTGCCAGAAAACCAGAGGTTTCTCTAGGCTGCCACAGTACCCCCAAATGTGACTGTCCTCCTAGATATCATTCCTTTTCTCTTCTTTCTGTATGCTCTCTACCTTATTTATATCATTCCCTCCTTGTATAGCTTCAATGAACACTTTCATGTACCTGATTCCCTGATCTATATAATTATCTCCAATCTCTCCCCAGGGCTCTAGATGGGACTTCCAACTGCTAGATAATTTGAGAGGCTTGCCTTGGAAAATCTACAGTTTCAATTTTATGACCTTAGGACATAAGGCTGGAAGGACAGTTAGAGTTCATTCAACATAACAGCTTCATTTTACAGTTGAGGAAATTGAGGACTAGAGAAACGAAGAGATTTGTCCAAGGTCACATAAGTGATTAAGTAGGTGAGAAGGAATTTGAACCTTGATGTTTTGGTCTAAATCTATCACTTTTTTTCTGCTGTATAATGCTGACTTCTTTTTCTTCTACCCCTTTTATTACTCTATGGTACTTATCCCAAATACCTTCCAGCTACCTACTTGACTTCATGTTCTCTACCTGTCCCCCTCTCTGCCTTTACCCCACTCTAAGTAAAGCTTCCTCTTCTCTGCTATGAGTGTGGTAAGCCTTTTTGGAACTGGGATTGATAGGTATTCTAAGCCTCCTCAATATTTGTGGACTGAAAAGCTCTACTTCCATGGAAGGAATCGAGGGCAGGGGAATTGTTTTAAAGAGGAGTTTCCAGCAACTTTGCTAAATCACAGTCTGTGAGTAAACTCTTGACCACCTTTGCCCAGCATGAGAAAGATTTAAAGCCACCCTCTCCGCTTAGGAGACATGACAGGAAAATTAATTCTGATGTAATAGATGGGAATCTGGTTTTAATAAGCAGAGCCAGATATGGCCCTGGAGAACATGGTTAACCAGTTGATTGGCATCTGGAGTATTTTTCAATTTTGGAGTCTGGAGGATGGATGTACTGGTGTAAATATGCTTCTGGGAGCAATGTCACGGGGGCCTGATGTGGGAAATTTTCATTGAAAAAATGCAGTTGGTTGTCACAGTCCTAATATTTCAGTGCTAGAAGGGACCTTGGATAAGTTATTCCCCTTTTCTGAGAGTGAGTTTCCTCATTTATGAAATTGGGGGAGGGTGGGAGCGAAGAGATTCCAATACAAAGCATAAAACAATTCCTGCTTCAAGGAGTTTACATTTTAAGGAGGGAGACAAGTACATGTATAAGAATAGAAAGGATAGGGGTGGCTAGGTGAGGCAGTGAGTAGAGCACGGGCCCTGGAGGCAGGAGGACCTCAGTTCAAATCTGGCCTCAGACACTTAACACAAAAACTAGGCATGTGACCTTGGGCAAATGACTTAACCCCAACTGCCCTCCAAAAAAGAAAAAAAAAGAATATAAAGGATAAATATAAAGAGAATAAATACAAATAAAAGTAGTTTAATAAAATTTATTAGAGCTATAATCAATAAAGGAAATAAGAACAAAATCTGCATTCTATATGGATACAGATTTAGGTTTGACTTAAGGAAAAACTTTCAAACAATGAGATCTCTCCCAAAGTAGAATGGCTTGTCTTGGGAGGTGTGTGTGTGTGTGTGTGTGTGTGTGTGTGTGTGTGTGTGTGTGTG
>NW_027187368.1:11481486-11484035 GCF_028583685.1 Petaurus breviceps papuanus | reverse complement strand
TGTGTGTGTGTGTGTGTGTGTGTGTGTGTGTGTGTGTGTGTGTGTGTCTTGAATAAGCTCATTTTTATTTCAGAAGTTTTCTTTGCTGATCTGGACCTCCCATCTCATTCTGTGTCCATCCTTTATCTCTTTCATCATTTTGAAATATGTTAGGGATTTTTTCTTGATAAAGAGGCCCTCAGTGTAACCCAGAATATGTTATACTTTTGGATTATACTTCTTTCTGAATTCACAATTCACAAAGAGATTGAGTGTGTTAGTATTAGGAGCTGGCAGTCTTATGGGACATAAATCCTCATTCTTTAAGTCCCATAAATTACCCCACCATGGTATGATAGATCTCAAAATAAGCCTTGCCCTGGAACTTCACTTCTGTCAATATATTTTTACAATGGTTTAAAACAGGGTTGTGCAGAGAAATACCTTTTAACATATTGGATGGTCTGAAAAAGCCTCCCTCATTTTCTTTTGCTAAACCTTTTGACAAGAGATTTGCATCTCAGATCAATAAAGAGCTCTATGAACCTGCTTTTGAGATAAACATAATAACGACAAATTGCCCTCAGAGCCCAGATCTCGGGAGTTTTTCTGGTTTCCGCTGTGCTTGAATGGGTCTGATTGGACTGGGCCTTGAGAAAGCATCTAGTCTATTCTCAAGCTAGGCCCACCTCTGAGCCATTCCAATGGTTGAAAGTCTGTCCTGTCTTTCAAGGATCCCAGAAGGATTTTCTAAACTTTTATCACCTATTCTGGGACTAAAGGAGTCTAAATATTAGGAAATTCTACTTATCGAGATGAATCTTTCCTTTTCTCTGGTAAAGCCCATTGGAAAATAATGGGGTGGGAGTGGGAAAAGCTAGGGGTAAAAATGCTGACATAAAAACGGGGTATAGGAAAGTAGGTGAAAGATTGGGGAAAACTATGGTTGCAGAGTTCCAAAAAACCTGTTTAGTGATACTAGCAATATTAGTTACATGCCACAGAGTCTGTGAACAAAGGCTGCCTCATTCCTTTGCACTTCTATCTCCTAGGTTTTAAGTCCTGCTGTAGGGCTATGACAGATTTCTCTTCCCTTGTCTCTTTATGTCTTTCTCTTTCTTTCTCTTTTTGTGGGTTGGGGCTAGAGTATATTTTGTGGCAGGTGGGACATAGTGTTGTGGAAGGCTGTGATGTATGGGTTATGAATCAAAGTCAACAAGCATTTAAGGGTATATTAGATACTAGGCACTATGCTAGGTACTGCGATATATAGAGGGAATTTCAGGATGCAACATTTTCAAATATCATAGCCAGGGTATTTCTACTAACTTTTGAATGGGGAAATGTGGTTAGGGAGTTCTATCTTCTGTCCCTAAGGAATATCACCTGAATAAGTCTCTGACAGTCCATCATTCTTTGTGCTTGCCTTCTCTTTGGTGGCCCAGAGAATGAGATTTTGTTATAGTGATTGTTACATACATTTGAAAGGGGGGATAATAACTCTTTTAATCATCTTACCCAAGAGACGACTAAAGGGATAGAAAACTAATTCAAGGAGAAAAGGCTCAAGGAGTTGAGGCTACAGCAGTCTCCATTCCTGGAAATCTCAGAAATTAATGTTAACATGAGTACTTTACAGTTTACAGAGTACTTTCCTCATAATGAATCTATGAGGGAGGTAGTCCAAGTTTGTTGCTCAACTTTACATTTTTAAACCACTTGCTAAATGTCAGGCATTGTGCTATCTGCTGGAGATAAAAAGACCAAAAAAAAATTCTCCAACCGCCCCCCCCCAAAAAAAAAACAAACCCTGAACAACCCAAAACCCCAAATCCAATACAACCCAGTCTCTGCCTTTCAGGACTTTATATTCTACTTAAGCATCTACTGATGCTTAATAGGTACCAAATTAAAAAAGAAATTTTTTTCTTGATCTCTAGAGCAAGAGTGTGATGTATTATGTGTAAAATAAATCTACAATATATGCACAGATAAGTAATTACCATTGTCACAAAAGCCAATCTGAACTAATTTCTGGGATGTGTGTGGGAGACTAACAACTGGGGATATCAGGAGGATACCTGAGAAGTGCCTTGTACGGAGGCTGAGGTAAAGAGGGAATGTATTACAGGAATGGAGGACAGCCTGGGCAAAGGTGTGGAAGTAGGAGATGAAATGACATCTACCAAGAACAAGGATTAAACAAGTTTGGCTACAATGTACAGTAATGTTTAGTGTGAGAGGAAATAACATGAAATCTGGTAATGTAAGCTGGAGGGTTTTCTTTTAGATGCCAAACAGAGAAGTCTGTAATTTACTTTTAGAGACATTAGGGAGCCACTGAAATTTCTTGAATGGGTGAGTGATATGGTCAGACCCGTGCTTTTGGAGGAATACTTAAGATTGGGCACTAGACTAGAGATATCTCTGGCTTAGGGAACTCCCAAAGAAACTTGCTGTTCCTCTTTCTCTCCTTCCCTCCATTCTCTCTCCCTCCTTCCCTTCCTCCTTCTACCTTTTAAATTCCTTCCTTCCTTCCTTCCTTCCTTCCTTCCTTCCTTCCTTCCTTC
>NW_027187368.1:11446494-11481476 GCF_028583685.1 Petaurus breviceps papuanus | reverse complement strand
TTCCTTCCTTCCTTCCTTCCTTCCTTCCTTCCTTCCTTCCTTCCTTCTTAATTTCTCCTCCCTTACTCCTCCTCCGCTCCCCCTCTCCCGCCCCCCCTTTCCCTGACTAAAGAGAAGCGGGGCCAGGCCAGATTGCACACTGCTTTTGCGCTTGACAATTGCCCAGGCCCCTTTCTTGAGCAGTTACCATGTCTTCAGGGTACCTGCAGGGCAAGAAATCAGGTATGCACAGAAAACAAGGCCCGAGGAGGGCGCCTGAATTGCTCAGAACCCTGGTGCATGAGTAAGTTGCCAGTCATTTCAGGACTCTCACAACTAATAAGGCGTTTCACATGTGGGGAGTTTGAAGGTCACGGGGCCCTGGCAGTGCTGGGAAGCGGCCTGTGGCGGCGGCGGCCCGTGTTGCACCCTGCCGCTCCCCTCTGCTAAGGGCCAAAGCGGGCTCAGTGGGGGCCGCTTCCCCGTCCCGGGCTGGCCTCATTAATCGCCGCCGCCAGTGCCTTCCCGGAGTGCCGCCCAGGCAGCCCTCTCGCTGGGAAGGCGGGATGCAGGAGCCGGCCGCCTACTGCTGCTTCTGGAGGGGAAGAAAGGAGGGGCGGGAGGAAAGGGGGAGGGCGGAGATTTTTTCAGGTTCATTGCCTTCGCTTTACGGGGCGCTCCCTAAAAGCTCATATGGCTTTGCTACCTTTGAGGCGAATTTGGCACAGGAAACACTGTGGCAGTAGAAACAGCTCAGAGCTCCTAGGGAACAGTGCCTGACATCATCAAAGCACTTTCCAAACCTAATTAATCTCCAACCGGCTGAGTGAGGTGGGAGGATATTAGTCATCACCGGCATGAAGCTGTGGTATTTTTGTTTTGCTGCAAAATAACCTGCCCCACGTCCCTCCCCTCCCGTCCCCGGGAAAGCAAGAGAGGCCCAGGGGTGTTGTACCTGAGGTCATGGGGGCAGCGAGGACGCTGAAGAAAGAATTGTAAGGGTTCTTTTCCTCCACGTTCTGCCTCAGCTGGTCGCCCTGTGTGGTACCTAACTCTAAGTCCAGCTTCTGAGTCTGGTATTCAAGGCCTGTTTCAATCTAGCCCCAACCTACCTTTTCAGCGTTGGGTAATGGATTTCAGATGCGGTTTTTTGTCTTTGCCCTGCCATTCACAAGCCATGTGACCTTGGGAAAATAATTTCCCTTTTCTGGACCTTTGCTTCTTCATCTGTAAAGTAAGGGGCTAGAAAGGTCTCCTCCACCAGTTCTTCTGTGTTCTAGGAGGGACTTAGGAAGCACAGCACTGGGCCTGGAGTCAGGAAGACCATAGTTCAAATCCAGTCTCATGGATATTTACTAGCTTTATGCTGTGTGACCCTGGGCAAGACATTTAACCTCTGCTTGCCTCAGTTTCCCCAACTGTAAAATAGGGAAAATAAAAGTGCCAGTCTCCCAGGGTTGTTGTGAGACTCAAACGAGACATTTATAAAGCACTTAGGACAATGCCTATCATGTTGTATCATAAATGCTTATTCCCTTTCTGCTGTCCCCTTTCCCCTTTGCTTCTGCTATCCTCATGCTCATCTATTTCCAGTCCCTGAAATGTGCCTCATGCTTTTTGTCTGTACCTGTATAATTCTTTTTTTCTCCTTGGTCTGGTATTCCCTCCCCTCCAGTCCCTCTACCTCATCCTTTCATAGTAGCTCAATCCTCACCATCCATGGGACCAGCTCAAGCCCCTCTCCTTTTGTGAAACTACTCCTGATCCATTTAGGACAAAATGATCTCTACAATAAAGTGGGGTCTCTCTTCTCAGAAACTTCATGATTAAGATGGAAGTGGGGAGAAGGAAGAGATAAAACACTTGGTGTTCTCTAAGTTCCAAATGAATGGTAGGGTTGGGACAGTCACTGCTACCAGAGGTTTCAAGGAAGGGAAGATCTATGTGGGCTGGGGGTGATCAGTGAAGATCTTCACAGAGGAGAGGGTGACCTAGAAGCTAGACTTTGAAGGTTGCCTGCTTGTCAGACCTTACATTTACTAGCTAGCTTTGTGACCCTAGGCAAGTCATGTAACCTTTTCTGAGATTTCATTTCTTTATTTGTAAATTGAGGATAGCAAAACTTATATTATATGTTGGCCCCATGGGATCATTGATTTAGAGTTGAGAGGGCCCTTAGAAAGATATCGAGTCCAACCTCCTCATTTTAGTGATGAGAAAAATGGGGCCAATAGTGAGACCAAAAACCAAGGTCATGCTAATGTTTATTACCTAGGTAATAAATATAACAGGTAGGATTTGACTCTCCATCAGTATTAGTGATCTGTCTACTGAACCATATTGCCTTGTTGGATTGGTATATAGAAATGTGTTTCTCGGTGTGGCTAGGTGGCACAGTGAATAGAGCACCAGCCCTGGAGTCAGGAGGATCTGAGTTGAAATCCAGTCTCAGACACATGACACACTTAGTAGCCATGTGACCTTGGGCAAGTCACTTAACCCCAACTGCCCTGCCTTCCCCCCTCCAAAAAAAAAGAAAAAAAAAGAAATGTATTTCTCTTTAGCCCTTTTCTGTTCCCCTCTGCTCTCTCTCCTTGTCTCTGCTCCACCATCTCTCTGTCTCTCTTCACCTCCTTTTTTTCTTCTTCTCCCTCTACTGCCTTATAGAATATATGCTCCTTAAGAGTAAGGATTGGACATTTTTCCTTCTTTTTCCTTTTTTGGTGTCCTTAGTATACTGGTGGGTGACAGAAGATAAGAGTACCAGGTCTGTAGTAAAGAGGACCTGAGTTCAAATATGACTCTAGTTGTATGACCTGGGCAAGTCATTTAACCCCATTTGCCTCAGTTTCCTCATCTGTAAGATAAGCTGGAGAAAGAAATGGCAAATCACTCCAGTATCTATGCCAAGAAAACCCCAAATGGGGTCACAGAGAGTTGGATGTGACTGAACGACTCAATATCAACAGAAAGTATCCTGGCACATAATAGGTTCTGCTGAATAAATCTCTGTTTTTAGTTCTCTGTCTCTGTCTCTCTCACTCCCCCCTTCTCTGTCTCTCTCCTGTTCTTGTCTCTGTTTCTCCCCTCCTCCCCTTTCCTTCTGTCTCTGTCTCTGTCTTTCTCTGTCAGTCTGTCTGTCTGATCCCAATTCACTACTTTAGAGGATCATGGAATTTATAGCCAGGAGAGACCTTAGAAATTATCCAGTCCTATCCACTTGCATTTTTCATGAGGAAACTAAGGCCCAGGGAGGAAAAGTAATGCCAAGTAGCAGAGTTAGGATTTCACCCCAGATTCTCTGGCACCAAATCTAGTCCTTTTCCCAATAGTTGATGATGGCTACCCACCCATTTCCTTTTTTTTTTTTTTTAACAGGGTCTACTTGACTTTGGTGTTTGCACTGTTACTCTTTCAGTTTGAATTTAGATAGGCTAGGTTATTTTTTTTTTCCTGGACTACAGGCAACTTTAGAAGAAGAACAGCTCTCTGATATACTACTATGCCAGACTCTGGCTTGCCTCTGTGTCTTTTCTCATGCTTTTCTCCTTGCTGGCATGCTTTTTTCCCCTTCATCCCACATCTTTCCTGTCCTCCAAGGTCTTCATCTGTCATAAGGGCTTTCTCAATGAACCTAAACCAGCTCTGCCTTCATTTGCCACTTTGCTCACTGTCAAGAGGGCCTGCAGGTGCCAGGAAGCTAAACTCCCTGCCAGGAGGCAGCCCCAAGAATTCACTGGCCTCTGCTTGCCAGATGGCTAAGACAGAAGTTGGCTTACAGATTCGGGCCTGGGCTCCCTCTCTTCTCATTTGGGAATAACAACCCAGAACCAAAGGAAGCAAAATCAGCTCAGCTCCTTTGACTTCAAATCCAATCTGCTTTCCATTATGCTGTGTTTATAATGATGTTGCATTCATAGCACTATAGAATTTGGAGCTGTAAGTGAACTTACAAATTATCTAGAATAGCCCACTCCCATTATACAGATAAGGAAACAGAGGCCCAAAGAGGGAAAATTAGTTGCCCAATGTCACATAGGTAATTAATAGCAGAGCTGGGATTGATAAGGCCCTGCAGGGTGCCCTTGTCAGTGTGGTTAATATGAACATCTAATATGATATATAAAATAATAAGACAAATATTTACTATATGCCCTGCTTTCTGTCCAGTACTTTACTCAATGCCATGGATATTATAAAGCAATTTAAAACTTATCTTTATCCTCACGAAACTTAGCATCTACCCAGGTAAGCCATAATCAGAAGACAAGTTAAGTAGCTGAGAGAGTTAAATAGCAACATAAGACAATAAGAGTATAAGACATGCCATAAGGTGGTATATTATGAGGGCTAAATACAGGGTATAGCTTTAGAACTGGAAGAGGTCTTGCCGCTCATCTGGTCTCCCCCTTTTTATATCAAAGAAAAGGAAATGGAAGTGACTTGTCCAAGGACAAGCAGTGAGTTGTCTGATATGGGAGGGAGCTTCAGCTCACTAGGGTTTAGTTCATTGAGAAGGCCATTATGACAGATGAAGACCTTGGAGGATAGGAAAGATGTGGGATGAGGGGACAAAAGCATGCCGGCATGGAGAAAAGCATGAGAAAAGACACAAAGTAAGCCAGAACCGGGCATAGTAGTATGTCAGTGCCTGGTAGATGTGCACCTGCTGGTCGTCAGAGAATTCTGGAGGATACAAGGCTAGATAAAACAACTTTTAAAATATACACGTTTATGAAATGCAGTGTTGCTCAGAAATGGCCCCTGAGGTTCATCGGTAGTCTTGCTGGTTAGTATTGTGCTTGTGATGGATGAAACCTCACAGCTGGTAAAGCCACCTATTTTTTTTCTGGGTTTTTGAAGAGAAAGCTAGGAGCTTATGCAAAATTATTATTTAAATTTCATGGGCAATTGAAAGACTGTCTGCTCAGCGAGTAAGAGTACTGGCTCCAGTGTTGGGATGACCTGGAGTTCAAATCCAGGCTCAGATACTTAGCACCACACCCAGAAATAACTGGCCGTGTAACCTTGAGCAAGTTGCTTAACCCCGATTGCTTTAAAAAATAAAAGACTGTCTGGACTTAGATAGGAAACCTGGGTTCAAAACCTGGCCCTGATACTGGTTGTGTGACCCTGAGCAAGTCACTGTAATTTCCCTAAGCCTTTATTTCCTTATCTGTAAAATGGGAATATACTTGAATGACCTGTTTCAGAAGGTTGTGGTGAGGAAAATGCTTTGACGTACTATAGACATGTAAGCATTTATTATGGAAAATAGGACCAGATATGACCTTTTAAAAAATTAAAATTCAAACATTTTGGTTTTATCCTTCATTTCTGAATATATTCCTTCCTATCCCCTGCCCAAGGAATCATCTCTTGTAACATAAAAATAAAGAATAGAAAAAAACAGAGGAGAAAGAATAAACTGTTCAACAAAATTAATTAGCTGAGGCTGACAGCAGATGCCATAGTCTCTACCTATGCAAAGAAGAAAAGGAAGATGTTTTTTTTTTCATCTGTTTTCTGGGCCCTAAAAACTGTGATCTTGGCTTGAATTTTGCTCTGAAATCCAAAGCACTTTAAAGTTAAACCCTGAGTAATATTTTCATTCTGTATTCAGATATGTGTTCTTTGGAGATCCATTTACAGGTACTCTGGATGCTGCTATTCTGGCTGTCATCAACATTTCTTGTCCTCACTTTATACTTAGTGGTTTTTTGAGGCTGGAGGATTCTGAAAAGGTCTAGGCGTCGGAGTCCATATCATTCACAGAGGTAGCAGTGGCTGGGTCTAAAAGGTTTTGTTTTGTTTTTTTCTTTGTCATGGATATAGGTGTGTGTCCCAGAAAGCCTGGTTAAGATGTGAGACATGGGGGAAATGTTGTCCTCTCAGGATCCTTATCTAGTATGTTCTGGAAAGCTTTTGTTAAGCACCTACTATGTGTGAAACATGGTCCTAGGTACAGGAAATGAAAAAACAAAACCACTTTTTATAAAAGTGTCTGCCCTTGAAGAACTTGAGGTATAATGGAATGCACTATATAAATTGGAAGCTAGGAGTTTTGTTGTTTAGTCATTTCTTATTCTTGGTGACCCCATTTGGGTTTTCTTGACTAAGATACTGGAGTGGTTTGCCATTTCTTTCCAGGGCTCATTTTACAAAGGAGGAAACCAAGGCAAACAGGGCAAAGTGACTTTCTTAGGGACATAGCTAGTGTCTGAGGCTAGATTTGAACTCAGGAAGATGAGTATTCCTGATTCCAAGTCAGTGCTGTATCTATTGGGCTACCTAACTGCCCAAAACCAGGACTTAGACTTCAGGCAAATTGTGTCACCCCTCTGGACCTAGGATCCCTTATTTGTAAGATGAAGGAGTTGGGTTAGATCAATTTTGAGGACTCTTTCAGCTCTTAAAGTTATGATCCTATGATAAATGTAATAGGAAAATTATCTTGCTCATAGTTGGGGTCTTTCCATTTTCATGACAAAGGGGAAATTGGGAAGCAACATGACTAATCAGTGACTGGGGCTGAACAACATCTGAAAATGACTGGCTTCATGATAACAGTTGATGGTGCGGTCAGTGGAGAAATAACTCTCAGCAGATTTCAGGTGCCCACATCAGATCTTAGAAACAGTTATTTTTAGAGAAGAAGCAGCTGAGAATATTCTAGTTTTCCAGCCACAAGCAGACTGGTCCATTGAGATCTGACTGCTTAATAAACTAAGCTTCCGGATTGTTATGGAAGACATGAGTCCCAAGCTCTCTTGGGAACGCCTGCTCTTGAGCTGTAGGTAGTGCTGACATCAGGTGGTTCAACTGCACTGGCCAAGCTCATGTTGGCTGCCCGAGGGCCCCAAACAAGGAGGTTGTTCCTATTGGTTAAGTTTTCATGTAGTCAAACAGCATCTGTGCTTGTACTGAGTATCACAAACCAGATCTATTGCTATAGTGATTCCAAGAGTGCACTTCAGTGCCGGCAAAATCTAATATTATATATATATATATATATGTATATATGTATATATACAAATATGTGTATGTATGTAGGTATATAATATATATCTGCATACATATACACACATGAATATATGTATATATACTCTCACCAGGAGGAACCTTAAAGTGCAAAACTTGGATTAATAGGCTTCAATATATTACTTCAGGAAAATATTTCTACCAGTGAAATTCTCTCTTAAAAGTTTACTTCCCTTCCTTTTGTTCTCTTTAATTCTCTTTTTCTTTCCCTCTTTCTTTGGAGGGATCATAGAGTTTTAGTCCAACCTTCCACCCAGTATAAGGATCCTAGCTATAATACCCCAGTCTGGTGATCATTCAGTCTCTTCACAAACACTTTCACTGACAGTGATCTTGGGACCCGGATATGAACAATCCTATTCCTTTGTTGGAAGACTGCCATTCAGGTCAGTTAAAAGTAGTAATGATAGCTGACATTGGCATAGTGCTTTATGTTTTGCAGAATGTTTAAATTCTCTCACTTGATTCTTGACAGTCATATGAAAAAAGTGTTATAGATTTTGTATTCATTTTACAGATGAAGAAACTGGGGTTTGGAAAGGTTAAGTGACCTGTCATCATTATGTAGCTATTAAGTGTATTAGAAAGAGAATTTGAATCCAGATTATTTTCTGATTTCAGGTCCTATGCTCATGCTGCTCTACCAATACAATAAAAGGGTCTCAGTGCAGTAGTCAGTCACTATGTTGAGGGAGCTCAGACCTTAAGGAGTTTGCCATCTAATGTATCACCTGATAACCCACAGAGTCTTGGAGTTCAAAGGGGTCCTTAGGTAGCTAGGTAATACAGTGGATGGATAGAACATTGGGCCTAGAGTCAGAAAGATCTGAGTTCAAATGTGGACTCAAATACTTGTTAACTGTATGCTGGGCAAATTCATTTAACTTCTGTCTTCCTCAGTTTCCTCAATTATAAAATGGGGATAATAATAGCAGCTAACTCACAGGGTTGTTGGAAGGATCAAATGAGATGATGTTTGTAAATGCTTGGAACATGGTAAAGTGCTTAATAAATGCTTGCTTCCTTCCCCTTCTCTCTGTAGTCCAAACAATATCTAAACAAGAATACACCTTCCATAATACATTTGACAAGCAATCATCCAGCCTTTGAAGGCCTTCACTGAAGGAGGGCCTACTATTTCCTAAGGTACCTTTTCACTTCTGAGGATTTCTGTTAGGAAATTTTTGCTTATATGGGGCAGAGATTTCAATCATTGCAACTTCTGCCCATCTCTCTAGATTCTGCCCTCTGGAACCAAAGTTTTTCTGGTTCTTAAAACATTCCATTAGAAATGTTATGAAGTCACTTTAAATCTATTTCATGAGTCTCTATGACCCCCACACTGTCACATTGCTTTTAGTCTTCTGGTAATGAGCCTCTTGATACTTAGATTGTCCCTCAGATAGTAGTCATTTTGTCAGTAGGATTAACTTCAAAGCTTTCTAGATTTGGTGGAACCTGATGAATCTTTCAGTCCATTAAGCTAGCCTCTGATAATTCAAGGGAGCCTAGGTGGTTGTTCATTCATTTTTCAGGGCTTCACCTCAGATCAGCACCCTATTCACAGCACCAGCTAGCTATGATCATCCTACTGTGACTTCAAGGCTTGCTCTTTCTTTGTTGTTATCAATGGTACAGAAATTATCAGGAATGGCTCCCCAAATTACCTTTTATTAGAAATACTTTAGATACTAGGAATATAACCAATCTATAATCTCAATTAGAGCTGATCAATCAAAGCTCGTCCTTCAATAAATTCCACAATTTGGCCATCAGTACTTCCTAATCCAACTAAAATTATCATTAAAATAGCTATTAAATGAGGTTGACTTGGGCAGATTCCTGTCTATATTTTCCATTCTCTCTGCCTAAGATTTAATCTGTAACCAGTGTCTTTTTCTGTTTACTCTGTAGGAGTTGGAGTCTTTTGAGTTAGAGGACAAAAATTTGAATCTCAACTCTGACTTTACTAGCTAAGGGAAACTGGGCCAGGCATTTAATGTCTTTGAGCCTCATTTTTCTTATCTGTAAAGTGGGGACAATAAAGCACTCACTACCTACCTCACTGGGTTTTTATAAGGAAAGTACATTTTAAAACCACAGAGCACTCAAATGCTAGTTATTGAATCAGTATTAAGGTTGTTCTGTCTCTTTCAACCATGATGTTTCTTTGCTGACCTCTTCTCAGGACAGATAACTTCCCCAAAGACATATAACACCTCTCTGTTGATGTACACTGACATTATGTCCCTCTTCTACAATATCTAAGCCCACGGATAAAGAAGGACCTGGCGTGAGAAAGCTTCCTTTTGCTAGGGGTAAGAAGTGGATTTTTGTGTAGGTGGATGCTAGGCATGGAGTCAAAACATAACTTCTAGTTCCAGTTTCATCACTAGCTATGTGTCCTTGAACAGGTAACCTTGATTCTCTGGACCTCAGTCTCTCTCTCTCTTTTTTTCAAATAAGGGATTTGGACAAGATCTCCAAGTTCCCTTCTAGAGAGAAAATGCTTTTCTGCGAGGAAAGAGTATTCAACCTACAGCCAAGAAATCTGGGGTTTGAATTCTGACTCTGACACTGTGTGTCCATGGGCAAGTCCCTTCACCTCATTGTTTTCTCATCTGTCAAATGGGGAAAATAATCTTTGTGCTATTGATATCACAGTAATGGGAAAAAGTGTACTATGGAGTTTGAGGTAATGTAGAAATCTAGGCTGTTGTTGTCATTGTTATGTGAACTGCTATGGAACTCATCTTTCCCCACAAAAAAACCAAACACTTCAACAAATAAGTTAAAAAAAAACCCCATACCCTGGAAACCAACCAATTAACCCTCAAGCTGGATAAAACAATTCTGGGAAATCCAGTTCTCAGAACTGTAAATGAATTATATGGTATGAACCCTAATTAATAGTGTTAATTGCCTTGATTATCTTTTCCCTGTAGGAAATAGAGAAATTCAGCATTTAAGAGGTTGCCTATAGTCTGGTAAATGTCTCTTTGATCAAGAAGATTCCAGCGATGCTGGAGGAAAGGCAGATTGATTTGCTATTATTCAGTGGCCTGTGTCTTTTTCTTCAACTCTCTTCACAAGTGACTCTCCCAGAGGGATTTTGTTCCTCTTGGTAGTCTTTTGCAGATTCAAGGGCGCAGATTAGGAAGGAGGCATTCTCCATTGAACAACTCCTTTTTCTTTTTGAATAAACCTAAAAAATTACAGCCCTGAAAAAAATTTTCCTTCCCTTTACCAAGAGTATTTTGTTTTGATGAGTAGTTTCAAAGGCTTTAGCAAGTGGGAAAGGACATTAGAGACCATCTAATCCAACCCCTTCACTTAAGAGAGGTAGAAAGTGAGACCCAAAGGGGTAAAGCAGATCCCCCAAGGTTACACAAGTAGAAAGTAGCAGAGCTGGATTTTGAGCCCAGATCCTCTGCTTTCACATCCAATGCTCTTTCTATTATTACACCAAACCTCTGGTTTCCAAGCCAAGCAC
This sequence comes from Petaurus breviceps papuanus, assembly GCF_028583685.1. Lineage (NCBI taxonomy): Eukaryota > Metazoa > Chordata > Mammalia > Diprotodontia > Petauridae > Petaurus > Petaurus breviceps. The sequence goes on along the minus strand of NW_027187368.1, from coordinate 11,470,963 downwards.
CTGTTCATTGTTACCCTTCCAGGGGGAACATATCAAGGATCTCCAAAGAGGAGATAATATGGAAAACAGTAAGTGAGCAGGGAATGTCTCTTCCCAAGCTTCCAAGGAATTTGTAAGGTCATGATTTTAACTATATATCCCTTCTTTATTGCTACTATCCTTTCAGTGTCCAAGATTCCATAAACCTCCCTCCAGGCCCATGGTACCTGCTGGCCTGAAGCTCTTTCCTTATCATGTCCTCCACCCTTTGTATTAGACACCTCTGTGGACAGGCAGGTAGGTCCTTCTCCCTTCAAGACTCACATCTGTCTTCTGGGCAATGATTGCAGCACATGCTGCCTTTGTTGCCCTCTTTTAAGATCCGTTTTCTTTTTTAGGGGGGGAGGGGGTCCCTTTGCTTTTCAAGTTGGTGCAAAATGCATTGTCATCCCAGCAGCAGGGCTGCTGAAGCTACACTGTGATCTATGCATTCACTGGGGGCCTGCCCAGAGAAATCATTGTAGTGGTTTGCTCTTACTGGGTCTTGGCTAACCACCTTCTGTGCAGCCTGTAAGAAATAAATACTTCTTCCCATAGGCTTTTTCAGCCTTCTGTTGTTACAAGGCAGCTTGGAAAATGATCTTCCAGAAGCAAAACCATGAACATGGAGTCTTTTTGACTTTCAGCCCCTGCCCCATAATACCCATCTCCAGCTGTGAATGCCTCTCCACCACCCCTTCCCTTCCAAATGACTTTGTATTTTTTTTTAAAAAGAGCATTTCACTTGTGTACAGAGACCTGTAATCCAGTTGTCCAACCTGGATCATTGTATAAGACTTTCCTCATTGGTAGAGGGAATGATGACTGTAGCTACACAGCTGTGTGGGGGTAGAGTAGGAGAGCTTGAGGTAGACATTATTCTTGCTTCCTACCTTGAGAGAATACACTTGGTTCCATTTGCTCTACATGCCTGCAGTTTCACAAAATCCTTGTCTTTCTCCAGATTTCTCTCCAAAGAGGAGCTGGAAAAGTGCTGTGCTGGAAAATGTTTAACAATTAGCTCTCGGGGTGGGGGTGGGGGCGGCTATGCAAGACTTTTAAGTTTAATCTGCATTAATATTTTCTCCATCATTTCTTAAAGTCTAGAAATCAACAAAACAAGAAATCAAGCCCTGATTTATAGCATTTACTGATTTCCAAAGTGTAAATACTCACGCTGAAAATTTAACAAGCAGTTCTTTTGAGCTAGTTTGAGATAACTCCTGTTCTGGAACCAGGCATATCCTCTTCTTTCCCAAGTACTCCCAGGAGTTTCTTCTCCTAAGATTCTGTGCCATTTCTATCCCTCACACAACCTTGTATTGTTGAATTTTCATTTTCTCCACCAATGATGAGAGTCTTTTGCTGATGATCTAGGACTGGGACCTGGATTACTCACACACACACACACACATACACACACACATCTTATCTCCCCTGGTAGTAAACTTCTGAAGGGCAGGGACTGGTTTCACATTTGGCTTTTATCCAAAGCACTGAAAAGAATGCCTGTAACATAATAGGTTCTTAATAAATACTCATCAATTTCTATAGTATTTTAATACTGGTCGATTGCTTTCCTTAGAACAATCCTGTGAGGTAGATATCTTGCAAACTTTTAACTGCTATATAAATGTTTGCTGCTATGATTAGTTTTATGTTATTCTTCCCAATTTATAAATAAGGAAACTAAGACTCTGAAAAATTAAGTGATTTGCCTAAGACCACACTGTTAATGTCTTAGATGAAGCTAGGTCTCAACTCCAGGTCCAATGTACTTTTAACTATACTATATACTTTCCCTTCTAATCAATTTTCATTTGTCCATGGAATGACATAAAAACTCCCCACTCTGGCATTCAAGGAACTTTGTGATTTTACCCCACTCTACCTTTCCAGTCTTATTATCCACTAATCCCTTCTGACTATAGCCCAACTAGTCTACTCTTTGTCCTATGTATCTGCCTTGTGCTTTCCCTCTTCTGTATCTTTGCTCATGACATGTCCCTTGTTTGAGATGCTGTCCCTTTAACTTTCCTTTGATTCTAATCCTTCAAGATCATAATGCCACCTCATCTATGAAATTTCCCCCATCAAACTCATATTAAGATGTTTACTCTCTGATGTGGGCAACAGGTCACTTACTGGGTCCCCTAGTAGACTGCAAGTTTGTTCAGAGTAGGGATATATTATACTTAAAATAGGGGTAATCAAGGGAGTATCTCTGGTATCTATCTGTGAGATGACCCCGAAGGTCTATCCCCACACACACAGTCCATAGGGTGGTAGTATTCACTGGAATCTCCCTGATTGTTTGGACTAGATGTTCTGGGTTTAGCCCATGAATGTCCAAAGGGTCTGATTACCTTCATTTCCTAGTTTTCTTTTTCTTCTTCAGGGTTTTGGTAAGTGTCTTGCATAGTCAGCACACAGTAAATGAAATCATCAGAACACCTTTATTTATCAGCCTATTTAGTGGTAGAACCATAATCAGCTATTAATGTGGTGCCAGGCCTTCCACCCCCTTACCAGGTAGAAATGAATCATCTGGTAGATTTTACTCGCTGCTAAAAGATAGAGATTAAAGGGCTCTCTAGATTTCCTAGATGTCTTGTGACAGAATCAAGGCACCATCTATGAATCCTTCCCTTCTTGTCTGATGTGACTAGAGAGAATAAGTGTATTTTCTAAGACGGAAATCAAGAGCCCTCCCCCTCAGTGCCAGGACTGCCAGAGAGATGTGAGTTGACCTAGTTTGTCTTTGGAACTGTCCCTTTCTGTGTTTTTTTCCGCTTAGGGTGAAGGGCAAAGAACATTGTGTTTGAAGATGGAAGACTTGACTTTGAATCCGAGCCCTGATATTTATAAACTGTGTGACCTTGGATAAATCATTCAACTTCTCTGGACCTCAATTTCATCATCTGTGAATTGAATATATTGGACTAGATAATATCTAAGGTCCCTTCTAGATCTGGCATTCTTTTTTTCTAAGGCCCCCTCTAACCCTAACATATTATCTTCTAAAGTCTTTTCCAGCTCTGACATAGTGTTCTAAAGTCCTTTACTGCTCTACATTCTTTATTCTAAGATCCCTTCCAGCTATAATAAGTTATGTTCTACACTCCCTTTCAGGTCTAACATTCTATGTTCCAAGTTCTCAGCTGTAATATTCTATATTCTAACATCTCCATTTGCTGTAGCTTTTGTTCTAAGGTTCCCTTTAGCTCTAGATTACTATGAGTCTCTTTTTCATCTAGTCCGCTGGTTCCTTGTGTTCTCATGCTGCTTTGGAACCCAAAGCAGCCATACTCCTTGTGACACCCTATCAAAGCATCTCCTCAGTGACCTATATGTTAGAATGACTTCTCTTGTACTCTCTAACTCTCCAAGTACTTTCCCCATGCTGTTAGCACATTAAACTGTTCTCTCAGTGTTAGATATTTAGGTGATGAAAACTAATGAGCACTGAGGTGTAAATAAGTGATAACCTTTATAGTCCCATGGGAGCTCAGAATCCACAAAAACGTGGGTGCTAAAATGAATTCTGCATGTTTTTTCCATAGAAGTATCTTCTTCTCTCAAAGCACAGTCCTTCTTGAAGTGCCTCATCATATAAAGCATCTTTTTTTGGTAATTATGCCAAGGTGTTTGTGAATTTCTGTGAGATCATTTATTTGCTATAATTTGGTTTTCTCTTTTTTATGTTATCTATTCTTCTAATAAACATATAATTGCTGAGCTTAGAGAGACCTTAAAGACTATCAAGGTTAACTCCTTTATTTTACAAAGGAGGAGACTGAGGCATAGAGAGGAAATATGAAGTGTCCTTCATTCCATAGTCAGTTGGTGATCAAACTAGAATTCAAATCTTCTGACTCTTAGCTCAGAGTTCTTGCTGCTATAGCATGCTGTCAAAGCCTGTTTCATTTCTTTTTTTTCCTGTTTAAATAATTTCCTAACCCCAAATGAATAGCTAACATTTCCTTAAGAGGGAGTTAGATTAGATGGTATCTGGGGTCCTTTACAAATATTATACCATTTGAATCTGAGTACTTGCAGTCTGTTATGGGACAAAGAACAATGGATAGACTTGGAATCCAAGCCACTTGGGTCTATACCATACTGCGTCCTGTTTTTTATTCTTTAACTTGGAGTCTCTGAAATGATTTAGAGGACAGGGGTTGGATAGCAAAAAAACAGCCTGGATTTGGGAAGTTAAACTTCTAATCCTAGCATTGAGTTAGCTTTCCAGTGCCTAGGACAATGCTAGACACATAGTAGGAGCTTAATACATGCTTGATTACTGATTGGTTAATATCTATGTGACCTTGAGCTTCATTTTTTCATCTGTCCAATGAAGATAATGATCTGTACTCTGTCTACCTTACCAAAGTCATCTTAAGCCAGAAATGAATAAGATCATGGGTAAGAAAGCTCTTTGATCAACCAATTTGTTAACAAACATTTATTAAGCCCAGATACTGTGTTAGGTGCTTGGGGTAAAAAGAAAAAAAAGTGAGTTTCTGTTCTCAAAGAGCTTACATACTACCAGGAGAAACAGTGTGTATACACATGTATACACATATGTATATACACACAAAATACATACAAAATAAATACTAGGTAATTTGGGGGTTTGAGGGGAAGCAATGACAGTTAGGAGGATCAAGAAAAGTCTCATATCACTGAACTGCAGCTAGAGATTCTAAGAGGTAGAAGGTAGGGGAGTGTTTGAAGGGGAAGGGAATAAGGGAATTCCAGGCCTGGGAGACAACTATGCAAAAGCACAGATAAGAGTGTAAAGTACTACACTAATATAAGGGGTCCTGATTTTTGAGGCTGTACCATCCTTGTTATTTAATATAGTGTCTGTGGTTTTTTTTTAAATTATTAATTAATGAATTGGAATAAATCATGTTTTGGACTTCTAGGAGTATATATCACCCCTTGTGATCATTGGAAATCTACTAATATGACCAGGAGGTGGTGCTGGAAAGCAAGGCTGGTGTCTGGGTGCTGGGGGTGGGGGAACTCCCTCCATCTTCCCTTTATGCAGGCAAGCCTTTCTCTCAGTTCACTCCTCACTCAGAGGTGTGGCTTTCCCTTTCCCAGTATCTCACTCCCCCTCGATTTGAGAGGGTGGAGTTCTCTTTGGAAATTCCCAGTGTGCTAAAATAGTGGGGAGGGGAGGTGGGGGAACCAGAGCTTTACCCACTTGTACCCCAGATAATAAATCAGCTCTCTCAGGGAGGAATATGGCACAAATATTATTTCCTTTCTCCCTGTAATGGACTGTAATCTCAGTTAATTACGTGGCTCAAACCCCTAGCCAGTTTGCACACAGGTAAATTTAAATTGAGTTTATGAAATTTTAGTAATTTAAATCTGCTTCCTTTCTGAAGTTTGTCTTTTCTTCATTCTCAATTTAACTGCTCACTTTCATGGCAGCAGGATTGGCACAGATTCGAAAACTATCCACCTTTTAATACATTGTTACATACATACTGAGAAAACATATACAGTACCATGTAGAGAGATAATAGTTAAATCTGGGCTACAGTCTACAGCTACATAGTCAGGAGGGGAAGAAGAAATGCAGTTGGGGTCCCCTTTGTCCCATTCTTCTTCAGTGAATGGGTAAAGCCAGCAGTGAATGAAGTGGATAAAACTGGGGTAGATCTTAGCACCCCAGAAAGCAGAAGGAAGATAATCTCCCAGCTAGTTTTCACCAACAGCTCTCATTCCTACATCTAAAATGGTCACTACCAGGCTCTGGAATGTTTATTCCTGGCTCCCAGAGCTTCCCAGAGCTCTTTGGGGGAGCTGTGAGCTTGTAGGCATGCAGCTCAAAGCATAATAGAAAACTGGAGTACATAGAATCTCTCTGGGGAACTGTTCTGGCTCCAGCCTGCACCAATCTCTGCCTTTCCAGAAGGTCAAAGTCCCTAGTCCTCTCTTTGATCTGACTGGACCAGAACTCATTACTTTAACCAAGACCAGTGAGACCTAGAAGTCTTTCAGACAAAAAATGCCAGTCCTCTCTCTATTTCCCAGACCTCTAGCATTCTCACTCATCTCTTAGAGGAATGTGACTCTAGATTTTGGAGTGGATTGTTAGAAGACCCACTCCACAGTGCTTACTGGAAGGCTCCAAGAGTCCCTGTGTGTTCACGGGTGTGGGGAGCCTTTCTATCAAGAGACAACAAGTAGCCTGCTTGCCTGTTGATCCATTTTGCAAGGAAACTTAGTTTGGATGAAGTATACATCATACAACTAAAGTTTCCTTGTATGATGTATAAAAAGTTCAAGAGACATAGTTTCTGGGTAATTAATCATTTTATTAATCTTGCTAGCATATAATTAATAAAAAGGTCAGCGGTACTCTTGAATGCCATAGACTCCTCATGGAACCCACTCAACACTTACATGCCCTTAGAAGAGTGGGTATTCCTGAGAGTGGCAATCAACTCTAATTGGTTAACAGTGAATGAGAATGAATATTATAATGAGAGGTGGGCTTACTCTAATGAGAGACTGGGAATGTGACTGATCCCTCAGTCTTAGTCAAAGAGACTTATCTATACCCATATCACCAATCTAAACAAATTACCCAGACATGTCTGAATAAAACACAATGGACCAAAATCCATCAGTTCACCCAAACTAAAATTTCTTTCCCTTTTGGCCAGATCTGAATTTTCCAGTTGAGTCAGTTTTGCCCAACATTTCTTCTCATTATGAGCCCTGCACTTCAAATGCTACATGAATAACCTATAGGGACTGATTTCTAAATGAGGAAAGGAAGGGGAAAACCTTAGTTCTAATTCAATAATTAATTGAGTAATTCAACAATTGATATTAATGTAAGAGAGAAATAATCATTTCTATTACTTGCAAAACTTTGCCACTTATTACCTGTGTGACATTGGGCAAATCACTAAACCTCTTTGGGTCTCAGTTTCTTTCTTTATAGAATGAGTGAGTTGCTTTTAAGTCCTGTCTAGCTCTAAATTTATGATCCTATCAATCTAATTAGCTTTTCATATGTATGCTTTGTTTTCCAACTAGTCTTAAGGACAGAAACATTATCTTATACAGGTTGATTACATACTGTCTAATATTTTGTACATTGTATACATTCCATAAGTACTAACATAGACTCTAGAATTGGAAGGGAAATAGTCACACAAGTAGTACTAGGAGAAATGGAATTTAAATTTAGTTTTCCCGATTCCAAACTCCATGTTATTAACACTGTTACCATGACCTTGTGCCCAAGTGATCATGAGGTAATAAGATGAAAGAAATAAGGAGGGCTAGATTTGGGGGAATTGGTATAGCAGCAACCAAGAGATCTTAAGTCAGTCATTTCTCCATTAAGAAAATAAGAGGCCTGAACTTCATGATAAAGTCACTCCTAGTCCTATCATCATGTCTTGAACTAGGGATGCATGGTAAGAGATTGGCTAAAGATTTGACTAGAGATTTCTAAACCCCATTACATTACACTTCTATAGAGACAAGCATTAGCATGTTGGTGAGTGAGCATAGGGACCAGCTATTGTGATGAGATGGGGAGAAAGGCCCTGTCTTGTTACATAATTGATTCAAGGTGCTTTTTGCATAATTGTTCCTTCTGGAGATGATCATGGAAATGAGCTTCATCTGCAGACAAATGAGTATTTTTTTGCAATATATGACCATATCTTATTTCTTAGTTTCCTTTTCCTTTTCCAAGGAAGTTGGCAACTCTACAGATCTGTCATAAACAGTCACTGGAAATGGGAATGGGGTTGAATTATTATCAACTATAGAATTTCAGATCTGAAAGAGACTTTAGAATTCCTGTTAGAAGAGAGAACATATGTTGTTAGATCTGAAAGGTGCCCTTGGTACTATGTAGTCTATCTCCCTCATTTTGCAGATGAGGAAACTGAGACCCATGAGCAGAAGAGGTTTATGTTTATGCTGCTATTAAGTGGTAGATTCAGGGTTGAGGAATAAGGAAAAAGAAGCCAGGGTACATCGATCTTAGATGTATGCCCTATTAGAACATATAATGCACTTTAATTATGGGACTGATGCAAAAGGAGGAAGGAAAGATGGACATTTTTTAATCTGAGGCATTGGAAGAATGACAGAAATAGGGAATTCAAAAGCAAAAAGTCAGGTTGGGTGGCTGGGTGGGGGAAGAGATAATGAGTTAGGGTTTAACAGTTAGGGATCAGGAACCTGAGGCTACAAAGATCAAGGCCTTCTAGGTCCTTGAATGATGCCTTTTGACTGAGTCCAAGTTCTACAGAACAAATACTTTTACTAAAGGGATTTGTTCTGTGAAGTTTGGATTCAGTCAAAGGCCTGTACTTGAGGACCTTGAGGGATGTATGTGGCCTCAAGGCCATAAGTTCTCTATTGCTGGACTAACTGATGGTGTGATAGTCTAATGGAAATGTTCAATAGGCAGTTAGAAAGGTGGGACCCGAGTTTAAAAGTGAGGTCATACCTGAACATAGAGTTTGGAATTGTTTGCCTAAGGACTGAGAGTTGAGAGAGAGAGAATGAAGAGACTTTTTGAGAGTGTGTAGAGATGATCAGAAAGATTCATTGGCTGATCTTGGGAAAATGCCTGCAATTAGAGGCTTCAAGGAGGAAGAAGAACCGGCAAAGAAGAAAAAACTTTCCATCAGAACTATAAGAAGAAAGCCAGGGTTGCATAGCAGCCAGGGAAAAGAGAACTTTAAGGCTTACAGCATCAAACACTTTAGAGAAGTCAAGAATAATGGACAAAAGAATTGGATTTGGTGCTTCAACAGTCATTGATGGCCCTCCTCCTTCTTTCTTTTTCCCTGGTTCCCCTTTTCTTTCTCTCTCTTCCTTTGCCTGGCCAAAGCCATTAGGGGGAAGGGATTCTTGGGGTGTGGTATCAGGTAATAGGAGGAGGAAGTGATATGTGTCTGTGCACATGTGTGTGTGTGTGTATGTGTTGTCCCACTGAAGTAGTCTTTGTGCTGTTCAGTTTGAAAATCAGAAGTCTGGTGGTTTAGAATTGTGGACCAGCTGTCTTAAAATCTTAATAGCCTATAGGACATGTGATTTAGGGCAGGGGACACATTCGATTTCATTATAGTTTTGCCCTTGTGCGTTGCATGATTTAAAATTCTATTGAAATTAATGATACCAGTTCATTTTTTTTTCGCCTCCCTAGGCCTGGAACTTTGCCTCTGATCAATGAAATTCATCTTCCTGAGGTGTATTGATGGGCCAGGGGTTTTCAAGTCTGATAATTGCTTTTTTTTTTTCCCTTCCCTTTTGTTCAGCTGTAGCCAGAGCTTGCTTTCAGGCTCAGACTATTCAAAGATCAAGCTAGTGAACTTGTTTTCTCGGTTTATTATTATTATTTTTTGTGTCTTACTCTGTCATTATTATGAACAGTTCTGTGATCCAAAGAACCTGTCAGAGATGATGTGTGAACTCGAGCAGCCGAAGCTCAAAGAAGCTTTTTCTATGTGATTCAAGCCTAACAGATAATTCAGCTAGGCATAGGAAGCCAAGGGTAATTGCTCCTGAGAGCCACTCTGGATTTTTATTCATTTATTTCTGCCATGAGTCTCTTTGCTATGTGCTAAGAGCTTTTCAGGGTGGGGATGCAAAGATGTACACAAAGTTTGACAATAAAGTCGAACTTCTCTGGGTTACCTCCCCATTTTATATTTGCAGGTTGGGTCCTTTGGGGGATAACTATTCCTGGTCTGACTATAGCTTATAGGACACTACCAGTGTATTTCCTTTGATTCTATTTATTTAATTTTTTTTAAAGCAATTGGGGTTAAGTAACTTGCTCAAGGTTACACGGCCAGTTACTTCTGGGTGTGGTGCTAAGTATCTGAGCCTGGATTCGATCCCAGGTCATCCTGACACTGGGGCCGGTGCTCTTACTCGCTGAGCCACCTGGCTGCCCCTTCCTTTGATTCTAATGAGAGAGAGGACATAACAAAGATGTTGATTGAAATGGCATAGTGAGAAAAAAAGCAAAAAAAAAATCTTCCACATGAACCCTGGGCATACTTTTCCATAGACGCATCTAGTATCATTGGGAAGAGTAGACACAATTAATTAACAAGGACTTATTAATTACCTATGTGCCAGAATCATTTTAGACATTGGAGACAAAAATACAAAGAATGAAATAATACCTCCTTATATTCGAATGGGGAAGACAATAAGGACATGTATGGAGAACAAACATAGAGAGAATAAATAAATATGAATAAATGTGAATAATAAATAAATATGAATAAATACAAAGTATTTAACTATACAAGTATATAAGGTGTTTTGAGAGGAGGGAACTAGCAGCTGGAGATGCCCAACAGCAAAGATTTCATGTGAAAAGATGGTATTTAAGCTGCATCTTGAAGGAAGAGTGGAATTCTATGATATAGAATTGGGAAGGTAGTGCATTCCAGGCATGGGAGATGGTCAGTGCAAAGGCAAAGAGACCACTTTGGTTGCATTACAGAGCATATCAGGGTGGGGGGGGGTTAATGTCCAAGAAGACTGGAAAAACTAGATTGGCGCTAGTTGCAAAGGTCTTTATAAGCTGAATGGGACTCATAGGGATGGTTTAAAGCTCACATTTATGTTTTTGGAAAACACATTGATATTAGCATGTGGGATAGGATAGACTGGTGCAGGGAGAGATGTGAGGCTGGGAGACCAATGAGAAAGCTGTTGTAATAATATAGGTGAGAGATTATGAGGCCCTGAGCTAAGGTGTTAGAGCTGTATGAGAGAAAGGGTTGGGATAGGAGAGACGCTGTGTAGGTAAAAACATTTGTTAACTGCTTGGACATATTGGGTGGGGGAAAGTGAAGAGTTCAGGATGATGCTAAGGTTATGAACCTGGGGGATTGGAAAGATTGGTGTGAAGCAGGGAGAACATTTTGCCCTGAAGGAGAACTAGATGGAAAAATACTAACAGTGCCATGGAGTGAGCCCTGACTCAACAATGAGAGGAGCTGGAGTCAAATCCCCCCTTTTACTACCTGTATGAATTTGGGCAAATTACTTAGCCTCCATAGTCTTCAGTTTCCTTATCTATACTATCAGGGAGTTGGACTATATGGCCTCTGAAATTTTTTTCACCCCTAGATCTGTAGCTCACTGATTCTACAGAAATTTCTCTTTTGTAATAATACTTCAAGGCAGGTAAATATCAGGACTTCGTAACAAGAAAGACATAACTTATCTTACTCCTAGGAAAAGTCAATAGGGCACAAAGGAAGCTACTAAACCCTAGTAAATAATAACTTAAAGAGAAAAACAGAAACTCAGAAAAGATGGATATGACTTACAGATGGGTAGTTAATGAAGTTAGCCAAATAATACAATTATTGTCTTCTGTGTTCATACCTTATTCGTACAAGACACTTAATGAATATTTGCTGTTTTAAATTTAATGTTTCAAGAAAGAAAGATTGGTGTGCCTTTGACAGAAATAGGGAAGGATGTAAGAGGGATAGTGGCTTTTTTGGGGGTGGGATGGGATGGATAATGAATTCTGTTTTGAGTAAGTTTGAGATGTGTCTAGAACATCCAGTGTGAAATGTGTAATAGATAATTAGTAATGTAGTACCTAAACTCATGGGAGGTACTAGACCTGGTTACATATCTCTGGGAATAATTTACATAGAGATTACAATAAATTTTTGGGAACAAATGAGGTCATGAAGTGAGAGCATCTTGAGGTTGACTTACTGAGAATATAATTTGGATGGTGAGCCAGCAAAGGGAACTGAGAAGTGGTTAGACAGATAGTTGGTGAATCAGGAGAGCATAGTGAGTGTTACAAAAGCCCAGAGTGGAGAGAGGGTAGTCATCAGCATCAAACACAGTAGATAAGTTGAGAAAGATGAGGACTGTGAAAAGACCATCAGATTTGGCAAATAAGAAATCATTGGTAATTTGAAGAGAACAGTTTCAGGTGACTGGTTTCTTTGGAAGTCAAATTACAAAAGGCTGATGAGTGAGTGAGAAGAGGGAGAGGTGTTGAGTGCGGATATATTTTTTTCTAGGATTAAGGCTGAGAAAGGGAGTAGAAATATAGAATGAGAGCTTAAATGGATGATAGGACCAAGTGATACACACACACACCAGTAGATAGGGAAAGATTGGAGACTTGAAAGAGAAAGGGGATGATTGAAGGTGTAATTCACTGGCAAAGATGGGGAGGAATGGGATCAAGCACACAGGGAGAGGGCTTGTTCTTGCCATGGAGAAGCTTTGCCTTTCACTGCTACACAAAGAGTTCACAAGAGGAGAGGCATACATTGGGAAGGTAGTGCATTCCAGGCATGGGAGATGGTCAGTGCAAAGGCAAAGAGACCACTTTGGTTGCATTACAGAGCATATCAGGGTGGGGCGGGGTTAATGTCCAAGAAGACTGGAAAAACTAGATTGGCGCTAGTTGCAAAGGTCTTTATAAGCTGAATGGGACTCATAGGGATGGTTTAAAGCTCACATTTATGTTTTTGGAAAACACATTGATATTAGCATGTGGGATAGGATAGACTGGTGCGGGGAGAGATCTTAGCACTTTCATTTTTTTGCTTTTTTTGAGGGCAATTGGGGTTAAGTGACTTGCCCAAGGTCACATGTCTAGTTTTTATGTTAAGTGTCTGAGGCCGGATTTGAACTCAGGTCCTCCTGACTCCAGGGCTAGTGCTCTATTCACTGCGCCACCTAGCAGCCCTGTAGAGGTAGCTTTTTCATGTGTCCAATCACGTAGGGCTTCAGGGCTATTGATGTACTTGAACTGACTTCACAGTATCTCTTGGATGCTGCTACCCCAGATCCTCCTGGATGAAGGCTGGTTCATTGCTTGACTTTAACCATCACCACCTCTGGCTTTGATATTTAGCTAAAAGCCTCACCTTGGGCACTACTTGGGTGTACTTTTGGGGAGATCTAGAGCTTACATCCTAGGACCAGTAGAAGTTTCAGCTGTGCAGCCTTCCATCTCCCAAGCAAGATCCCAGTTCCAGGTACTGGATTCATGATTTTTCTCTCCTGACTCCACTTGACCACACATCCCTCCATTGCTTTGTGCTTCTGCAGCAGGATGGCTTTATCTGTGGGAGAGGAGAGGAGAAAAGAGAAATATCCTCCCAGCATTGCTTCATTAGAAGCCCTCCTATAGCTGACTGCCAACTCTCTCAGCAGCTCAGTTGCTAAGTGTGGATCCTCTACTTTTAAATTTTCAGTCCTCATTACTCCACATCAGTGAATGCCATCGAAAGCCTGAGGAATCCAGCATCTTTTCCAATCCTAATTCTGTTTCCTGGATCTTTCATAAAAAAAAAAAAAAATGAATTACTCACTGTCTGAAAGGACCATGCCCTTTACTAGGGGCAAATAGGCCACTTAAAGTTTAAAAGGGGCATGGTCCTTATATCTCATTATCTTTGTTATCTGCCCTTTATGTCCTATAATTTCATCAAATGGATTTAGGGGACCCAAATGAAAAGGATCATCCCACTACTAAAGTAATAAATTGGGTTAAAAAACAAACCTACCAGAATTTACACATTTTAATGAGTAGTAGTCTGCTTCAAAGCAGTCCTCTGGGGAAGCTGTGTACTTATTCTAGTCATGTTGCCTTGGCTCAACTGATTTCTGACTTCTACTTTGGAATCACCTGGAGAGTCAGTTTGCATGTCCTTTGAGTCTCTGGGCTTTAGAGGTACTTACCTCATGTTTGACCAGAAGGAATTATTACCAAGCTTAATCCCCAACCTTATTTACCAGGTTTGGGTCCAAGTGGCATTTGGTTATTTCCAAAATTGAAACTACCCCAGAGGCTAGAAAGTTGCCCCTTCTGAAGATATCCAAAAACAAAGTCCATAGATTCTGAAGGCAGTTCTTAAGGCATGATATCTATTCCCAAAAATCATGGACTTCGAGCCAGAAGAGATGTTAAAGGTCACATAGAATTCTTAAACTTAACATATCCTAAATCATATTCATTATTTTCTCTCCTGAACATTTCCCATCTCCTCCCTTCCCTGTTACTATAGAGGGCAACGCCATCCTTCCAGTCCCTCATGCTTGGAACCCAGGAGTCATGCTGGACTTTTCACTATCTCTCACTCCTGACATCCAGTCTGTTGCTAAAGCCTGTCAATTTCACCCTTGCAACATCTCTCAAACCCCATTCTTTCCTCTGACACTGTCACCACTCTACTGCAGGCTTTCATCACCTCACTTTATTACCACAACAGCCTGCAAGTGAGTCTGTCAGCTTCAAGATTCTCACCACTCCAATTCCTCCTCCATTCAGCCTCTAAAGTGATTTTCCTAAACTTCAAGTCCAACCAGTCACCCTCCTACTCAGTAAGCCCCAGCAGCTCCCTGTTGCCTCCAGGATCAAATAAAAAAAAATCCCGTTTGGTGTTCAAAACCCTTCATAACCTAGACCCCTCCATCTTAGTCCCCACCACGTACTCTTTCATCCAGTGATCCCTGTCTTACAGTTCCACAAACAAGATACTCCATTTCTTGGCTCTAGGCATTTTCTCTGACTGTCCCCCATGCCTGGAATACTCTCCCTCAACTCTACTTACTAGCTTCCTTTAAATCCCAACTAAATTTCCATCTTCTACAGGCAGCTTTTACTAGCTCTTCTTAATTTTAGTGCCTTACATATCTTAATTATTCCCTATTCATCATATATATGAGACATGACATATATGATACATATGATATATTTATAATATATCACTATATATTAACATAAAATATAGATATACTGTTTGTATATACTTGCTGTCTTCCCCGTTAGACTGTGAGCTCCTTGAGGGTAGCGACTATTTTTTGCCTCTTTTGGTATCCGCAGCACTGGGCACAGTGCCTGGCACATAATAGATACTTAGTAGATGTTTATTGACTGACTGATCTGGCCCAACCCCTTCATTTTTACAGATGATGAAACTGAGGCCCAACAGAAGTTAAGTTACAGTATAGGTCCTAAATGGCAAAGTCAGGATTTGAACTCAAACCCTCTGATTCCAAATCCAACATATTTTACACTGTATTTACTGCCTCTAAAAGTAGCTCATAATATAGTTGAGGAGATCATATACACAAGAGAGATGTGACTTCAAATGCCACGTCTGACACAAGCAAATCATTTGTTCTTTCTAAGCCTGTTTCCTGATCTTGTTTGTTTTTTCAAAGAGGATAAATGGCATCATGAGGGGAATGTCTTAACTTGCTAGTGATCTAGATTTAAGTGAGGCAGAGCTGTGCAGAGGTGTCTGCCTCACTTTCTCATCTAATAGCATTGAAGTTCAGTGGAAAGACAAAAGTCAAGATGACTGGCGATGGCCCAGGATGAAGTGGGTGACATTGGCCTTTCTAAATTAAGGTCTTTTTCAGGTCTCAGTTTGTTTGAGGCAATGCCCATTCAATAACTAAGAGCTAAGGTAAGAATTGAAATAAAAGATGGCCCAATTTGCTATCACAAAGCTATCAGTCTTGGAGAAGAAGTTGCGTAGGAATTACTGTCCAGCAAAATTGAAGAGAGGAGTGTGAAGTCTAAGGAAGCCTTTAGTGTCCCTAAACCTGGGAAAGAACAGAGACCAATAAAGAGCTCAGAACAGGACGTGAAATGTCTAAGAGAAGTCTTGTGGTTGTTACCTTGATGCTAAGGTCTTCAGACTTCTTGGGTAAGTAGACACTCTTAACCCTGATCACTGATGGCCATCAAAGTAAAGGTTTCTGGACTCCATATAGGAAAAGGTTTTCTAAAGTAATTTGTTCCCTCAGATGCTCCTTAGGGACATCCAATTTCTATGGTTTCCCTCATATACATTACAAATTTTCATCACAAATTTTATCACACATTTTCATCACATATCTGTGGTACCTAGCACATAGTATGCACTTAATAAATCTGTGAAGATATGTAGCACAGTGCACATAGTGCTAGGCACGGAGTTAGGAAGGTTTATCTTCCTGAGTTCAAATCTGGCCTCAGACACTTACTAGCTGTGTGACTCTGGGCAAGTCACTTAACCCTCTCATCTGTAAAATGTGCTAGAGAAAGAAATGGCAAACCACTGCAATGGCTTTACCAAGAAAATCCCAAATGGGGTCATGAACTGAAAAACGACTGAAGAACAAATAGCAATGATACTAGCAAGGCAGCCATTTTTGTTTTTTGCTTTTTGGAGGGGGGAGGGCAGGGCAATTGGGGTTAACTGACTTACCCAAGGTCACACGACTAGTAAGTATTAAGGGTCTGAGGCTGGATTTGATTGCAGGTCCTCCTGACTCCAGGGCTGGTGCTCTATTCACTGCACCACCTAGCCGCCCCCTCGTATATTGTTTGCAGTAAGTAGTAAAGGCTTTTCCAAAAGACCTCCTTTTCTAGATCACATGAACCTTTCAAAGTGGCTTTCGTTGACTATGCCCCCAGTTAAGCTTGGTTCTGGATAGTCTGCTTACCAAGAAAGGAGGTGGGGAGAAACTTCAGCAGAAGTCGGCCTCTAACTCAGGGGAGTCAGAACCAAAGGGTCATTGACAGAAGGGAGCATGTCCTGAATAGTACTACTCATTAGTGATATTATTTTAGGACCACACACAGAGAAACTCTCCAGGAGAGATTTTGGAGACAGGAGAATCCAGTTCTTGAATTTTACAGATGAGGAAATCATGACTCAGAGAGAAATGACTTACCTATGCACGGTCATGGAGGTCATTTGAATTTGACTTTGACTGATCTAGGGCCACATGTGGCCTTGAGGCCACAGGTTCCCCACCCCTGACCTACCTCCATCTCCCTGACTTATCTGGGGTTGAGGGCAGCCAATCACAGTCACCTCTTCTCTCAAAGAGACTGCCTGGATAGATTCCTTCCATTCCATTTTTGAGGACTTTAAAGAACTTTGCCTCTGTGGCTTAGGGACTAGGCATCATTTTAATTTTGTTTTTTTGAGAGGCAATTGGAGTTAAGTGTTTTACCCAGGGTCACATAGCTAGTAAGTGCCAGGTTTGGACTCAGGTCCTTCTGACTCCAGGGCCAGTGCTCTATCCACAATGCCACCTAGCTATCCTCCCTAGGCATCTTCTAGTGCTTCATCTTCTCAGGAAACTGGTAGCTTAGGTGAAATGCCCTCCTAGGACACAGCACCTAAAAATTCCTTCCTTGGGGGTATGCCAGATGGTGCTCTGAAAAGGAATGCTTACAATTCCTCATACAGGGTGCTAACAATAATCCATAGTATGATTCTGATAATGCCCCAGTAGCTCAGACTTGGGGGGCAAGGGGGTGAGTGGTGGTGAAGTAACCTAACAATCTCACACTATTGCTTCTTTTATGTTTTGGTTTAATGGTAATAACAATAAATCCCATCCCTCTGCCTGAGGAAGATTTGGCTTCCTTCTGAAAAAAAGATAAGCTCCTCTTATAATGGAATTTGCTAATTTTGTGTGGTTGCTTGTTCTGAAGGAATGCTTGCCAGGCAATTAGGGATTACAGGTTGGGCTGTGTGCCATCCCAAATGCTGTTTAGTTCTGATCTGAAATACAGATTTAAGTTCTCAGCCACCTCAAATCGTGCTTAGAAAGAACAACTTTAGAAAATGATAGAATATGAGAGCTGCAAGGGTCCTCCGAGGTATTGCAGTTTCATTTGACAAAGGAGGAAACTGAGGCCCAGACTGGGGAAAGTGCTTTGCCCAAGCTAACAAAACAAACTAGTGGCACAGATAGGACGAGAACCCAGGTTTCTAGGCACTCATTTTAATACTCTATTTTACTATGTTACTTCTTCCATCTCTATGTCAAAGACTGTACTGGGCCAAAAGCTTACTTACATGAGATTCTTCCTGCCAGCAGAATCTCTGGCTTTTGGGAATGGTGGGCAGGAGAGCTGAATAGAAGAGAGCAGATTTTCAGCTACCCTTTTGTCTTCCAGGCTTTGTGATTTCCAGCTACTTCCTACTGCCCTCATCCATAAAATTAGATAGTTGTTATAGGTGATCTCTCAGGTTCCTTCCTTTCTTGCTATCCCGTGCCCTAAAAGGTATGCTCCACAAAGTGTTCTAACATTCCTTCCAACTCTATGATTCTATATAATCAGATTAGTAACTGACATTTATATAAGCTCTTTGGGGTTTGCAAAGTGTTTTACGTGCATAATTTCATTTGATCCTTATAGCAACCTTGTGAGGTAGGTACTGCAGAAACTGTCACCTCCATTTTACACATGAGGAAACAGGGATTCAGAGAAGATAAATGACTTGCCCATATCCATATAGCTAGTCAGTGTTAGAGGCTGGATCTGAGCCCAGGTCTTTTCTACCCTAAGTTCAGTACTCCATCCAATATATACTAATTTCAGTTCCATAGACCTTGAGCCAGACCCAAGCACATTCGTGGTTGATAGTATACTGATTTCCTTTGCTTGATTTTATATAAGCCTAGTTGACAATTTTCAGATGGGCTGTCTGGGATTTTACAAATGGACAAGCTGTTTAAAAATGGGCCCTTGTATTTCTTTGGAATATCTGGTCCTCTTTGTCTTCTCTCTTTGATCTGAAGCCCCAGCCGTCATTCAATGATTTTGCTGTAGGTTGTGATGAAGCTATGGCATTTTTCATCCAAGAAATAAAGGGCAGGGCTGGGACTCCTCAGAATGTGGTTCTTATAGTGATTAGGAGAAAGGATTGTGGGAAGAAAGACTGCCAACAAGTCTGGCCAGCTCACTACACACAGAATATATGTAGAATCTGTCCCTTTATTAATGCCTAGAACCTGACATGCTTTGCAGACCATGTACCTCTCAAGCAACACAGTGTGGCTTGAATTGAGCCAGATTTCTCATTATTGCTCCTAAGCACATCTGTCTGCTGCTGTCTCCCAGAAATTAATGGCTAGAGTCCTTGGATTGGGTGTGTCCTTTCCAGATTTTGTTTTCTAATTTGTTCTGTCTGAGCTTGATTCCTCCATGAGGATTCCTCCATGCTGTTTCCTCCACTGTGAATTTCCTTTTCTCTTGAACCCTAACTTATTAAATCCTTTCCATCCTTTAGTGCCCCCAAAAGTATCACCCTACCCCTACCAGGAAGTTTTTCCTAATCATGACAGCCCAAAGGAAGTGCTCTTTCTTCTGCTGATAGTACACATAATCTTTACCACTTATTAAACCAAGTAAAGATAAAACAATCTCCCCATCATCAGAGATGTTCAAGCAGTGACAAGATGACCACTTTTCAGGGATGTTTTAGAGGGGACTCATATCAGGAAGGGGGTTTGAACTATATGAACTTTGAGGTGCCTCCCAACTCTGAAATCCTAGAATTTAAATTAATTACATATTGCCTCACGACATTTCTTACATTATTAGTTAACGTTTCATATGGGTTGGTAGGTCTTATTTCCCCAATTGTCTGTACATTCCTTGAAGGCAGAGACCTGACCTTTGTACTCATAGTGCCTAGTACTCAGAATATAGACTGAGTATGTTGTAGGTGCTTAAGAATTACCTGAAGATTAAAGATTGAAGACTTGATTTTTAGAGATCCAAAAGAATTATTTTACATGGGTAGGGTGTCCATGCAGGCCATTTGTTTAGAATCTTGAATTTTAGATTGGGAAGGGAACTTGGAATGTAGATTGTTAGAACACAGAGTGTTAGAGCTGGCAAAGATTTTGTATAATGTTAGAACACAAGCCATTAGGTCTAGAGGAGACTTTGGAAGCCAATAAATTAAACCAACAAGCATTAAATGCTGCTAGTGCCAGGCACTATGCTAAGCTCTGGTGATTCAATGAAGGGCAAAAAGAGTCCTTTACTTCCAGAAGCTCATATTGTAATGGAAGATAGAGCCTGCAAATTATGAATAAGTTGTATACAGGGTAAATTCAAGGTGATTTGGGGCAGCTAAGTGATGTAGTGGATAAAGCACTGGACTTGGAGTCAGGAAGACTCATCTACCTGAGTTCAAATCTGAACTCAGACACTTAACTAGCTATGTGACCCTGGGCAAATCACTTAATCCTGTTTGCCTCAGTTCCTTGTCTATAAAAGAATGAGCTGAGAAGGAAATGGCAAACTACTCTAATATCTTTGCCAAGAAAACCCCAAAATGGGGACAAGAAGAGTCAGGCACAACAGAAAATGACTAAACATCAACAGAGGTGATTTTAGGGAAGGTACTAGCATTAAAGGGGAAAGAATTATTATTATTATTGCTTTTTGGAGGGGCAATTGGGGCTAAGCAACTTGCCTAAGGTCAAACAGGTTGTGTGTGTGTGTGTTAACTGTCTGAGGTTGAATTTGAACTCAGGTCCTCCTGACTCCAGAGCTGGTGCTTTATTCACTGTGCCACCTAGCTGCCCCCCAAGAGGAAAGAATTATTGTAGAAAGTGGGATTTTATCTGAGCCTTGAAGGAAGCTAGGGAACCAGGAGGTAGAGATAAGGAAGGAGAGATTTCCAGGCTTGAAGGACAGCCAGTGAAAATTCATTGAGTTAGAAGATAGAGTATCTTGTTAGAGGAGCAGAAAGGAGGCTAGTGTACTTGGGTCATAGAGTATGTGGAGGTCAGTAAGGTATAAGAGGACTAGAAAGTTAGGAAGGGGACAGGTAATGAAGAGTCTTAAAAACAGATGATTTTCTATTTGATTCTGGGCAGCAATAAGGAGATACTAGAATTTATTTAGTAAGGTTATTGACTTGATTAGATATAGAGAGTTAGAGGAAAGTGGAGTGTCTTAAATGGAGGAGATCTTTAATACTTGACTGATTTCTTCTTTCCCCCCTTATTTAATATAGTTTTTTCCCCAATAACATGTTAAAACATATTTTTAGCATTTGTTTTTTTATGTTTTGATTTCCAAATTCTCTTCCTCTGTCCCTCCTTCTCCTTCCCCCTCCCCAAGATGGTAAATAATCAGATATAGGTTATTAATGTACAATCATGTAAAAACATTTCCATATTAGTGATTTTGTACAAGTAGACTTGATTAAAAGAAAAAGAAAGAAAGTAAAAAAAATAGCATCCTTCGGTCTGTATTCAAACAATATTCGGTCTTTCTCTGGAGGTGGACAGTATGCTTAATCCTTAGTCCTTTGGGATTGTCTTAGATCCTGTATTGCTAAGAATAGCTAAGTCATTCACAGTTCTTCATTATACAATATTGCAGTTACTGTGTACAGTCTTCTCCTGGTTCTGTTCACTTCACTTTGCATGGGGTCATGTAAGTCTTTCCATGTTTTTCTGAAGTCATCCTGCTTATCATGTCTTATAGCAAAAAGGTTTGCACAGTTTTATAGCTCTTGGGACATAGTTCCAATTGCTCTCCAGAATGGTTGGATCAGTTCACAGCTCCACCCATAGTGTATCAGTGTTCCACTTTTCCTACATCCCCTCCAACATCCATCATTTTGCTTTTTTGTCATATTAGCCAATCTGATAGGTGTGAGGTGGTACCTCAGAGTTGTTTTAATTTGAATTTCTTGAATTAATAGTGATTTAGAGCATTTTTAAAAATGTAACTATAGATAGCTTTGGTTTCTTTGTCTGAAAACTGCCTGTTCATATCAATTGGGGAATGACTTGTATTCTTATAAATTTGACTCACTTCTCTATATATTAGGGAAATGAGGCCTTGTTGCAAAATTCACCCCCCCAAGTTTTCTACTTTCCTTTTAATTTTGGTTTCATTGGTTTTGTTTGTGCAAAAATGTTTAAATTTTATATTATTAAAATTATCTATTTTATATTCATAATGCTTTCGATGTTTTTTTGTTCCTAAATTCTTCCTTTATCCATAGATGTGACAAATAAACTATTCTATGATCTAATTTGCTTATGGTATCACACTTTATATGTAAACCATATACCCATTTTGACCTTATCTTGTTATACAGAGTGAGATATTGATCTACACCTAGTTTCTGCTATACTATTTTCCAGTTTTCCTACCAGTTTTTGTCAAATAATGAGTTTTTGTTCCAAAATCTTGGGTCTTTGGGTTTATCATATATTAGATTACTATGGTCATTTATTATAATGTAATACATACCGAATATATTCCATTGTAATGATTATGGGATTTAAAGACCTTCCATACCCCTTGAACTTGCTGATGTAGCAGGAAGGGGTGGGACAGGAAGGAGCTGAAGCTGGGGAGGAGCTGGGCTGGAGCCAGCACAGTGACTGGAAGCAGTGGTGGTGGCTATGAGAACTTTCTTTTTTGAGCCAGCCAGAACTTCTGCTAAGGACTTTTACTGAGGACTGCTGTGGTCAGGAACTTCACAGGGCCGGAGCTGCTCAGAGCAAGCTGAGTGGAGGCTGAGCAGTTATTATGAATGAAGAGAGGAGGATCATTGCCTGAGGTAGCCTGTTTTGTTTTGAAGGCTTGAGAATATGGTTGCTTACTGCATTAACTATTTGTGCCAACTCTGTGGCTACTGTGATGGCTTTGACTTTCTGGTTTTGTGACTCAGTTTTCCGGTATTTGAATAAATGTTCTAGCTATGCCCCCCCATGTAGAGAACCTGTTACATTTTGTGACTAATAACCATATCCACATATTTATAGTTTCTGCAGGCATTGTGAATACTGCATTGTTGATACATCCATTGATCCACCACTTAATTTCTTAGTACCAGATTGTTCAGTAATTACCACTTTATAATACATTTTGAGATTTGGTACAGCTAGACTGCCTCCCTTCACATTTTTTTTTCATTGATTCCCTTGATATCCTTGGCCTTTTGTTCTTCTAGAAAAATTTTGCTATTTTTTTCTTTTTTTTTTCCCTCCATCTTTTAAATGATTTTTATTAAAGAACTCCTTCACAGGATTCTCTAGAAATCTCAGATTTCTTCATTAAGGCATTTATTTTATTTTTCAATCTATTTATTTATTAGTTTTCAAGATTCATTTCCACAAGATTTCAAGTTACAAATTTTCTCCCCTTCTTTCCCCTGCCCCACCCCAAGATAGCCAGACTACTGAATACCCCTTCTCTCTCTTTTATGTCCTCCCCCATGCCTCTCCTCCTAACTTTAGGGCAAGATGGATTTCTACTCCCTAGTACCTATATATCTTATTTCCCAGTTGCATGTAAAAAGCAATTTTTTTGACATTTGTTTTTAAGACTTTGGTTTCAAGATTCTTCCCCTTCTTCCCTCCTCACCCACCCCCAATGGGAGGACATGCAATTCAATATCGGTTGTACATGTGTAGTTATTTAAAATGTTTCTATAGTAGTTATATTGTGAAAGACTAACTATATTTCCCTCTATCCTATCCTGCCCCCCACTTATTCTGTTTTCTACTTTGACCCTTTTCAAAAGTGTTTACTTCTAACTACCCTCTCCCCCAATCTGCCCTCCCTTCTATCATCCCCTCTCTTATCCACTTTCCACCTACTTTTCCTGTAAGGAAAGATACCCAATTGAGTGTGTATGTTATTCCCTCCTTAAGCCATATCCAATGTGAGTAAGGTTCACCCATTCCCTTTCACCTTCCTGTTCTTCCCCTCCATTGTAACAGTTTTCTCTTGTCTCTTCTAAATGAAATAATTTACCCTATTCTATCTCTCCCTCTCTCCTTCTCCCAATATATTCCTCTCTAACTGCTTAATTTTATTTTTTAGATATCATCCCTTCCTATTCAACTGATCCTGTGCCCTTTGTCTATGTATACATGCACACACATATACACACACTCACATATACATTTATACACATATACACCCTCCTATACATACATATATTCCCCTCAACTATCCTCATACTGAGAAAAGTCTCATGAGTTACAATTATCATTTTTCTATGTAGTAATATAAATAGTTCAACCTTAATAAGTTCCTTATGATTTCTTTTTCCTGTTTAACTTCTCATTTTTCTCTTGCTTCTTATATTTGAAAGTCAAATTTTCTCCTCAGCTCTGATTTTTTCATCAAGAATACTTGAAAGTCCTCTATTTAATTGAATGACCATATTTTCCCCTGAAGTATTATATACTCTGTTTTGCTGGGTAGGTGATTCTTGGTTTTAATCTTAACTCCTTTGATCTCCAGAATATGATATTCCAAGCTCTTCGATCCCTTAAGGTAGAAGTGGCTAGATCTTGTGTTATCCTGATTGTGTTTCCACAATACCCAAATTGTTTCTTCCTGACTGCTTGTAATATTTTCTCCTTGATATAGAAACTCTGGAATTTGGCTATAATATTCCTAGGAATTTTCTTTTGGGGATCTTTTTAAAGATGTGTTTGGTGAATTCTTTCAATTTCTATTTCACCCTCTGGTTCTAGAATATCAGGGCAATTGTACTTGATAATTCCTTGAAAGATGGTGCATAGCCTCTTTCTTTCTTTCTTTCTTTCTTTCTTTCTTTCTTTCTTTCTTTCTTTCTTTCTTTCTTTCTTTCTT
>NW_027187368.1:11431846-11446484 GCF_028583685.1 Petaurus breviceps papuanus | reverse complement strand
CTTTCTTCCTTCCTTTCTTCCTTCCTTTCTTTCTTCCTTTCTTTCTTCCTTCCTTTCTTTCTTTCTTAGCAATTGGGGTTAAGTAACTTGCTCAAGGTTACACAGTCAGGTGTTTCTGGGTGGGTGCTAAGTGTCTGAGCCTGGATTCGATCCCAGGTCATCCTGACTCTGGGGCCGGTGCTCTTACTCACTGTGCTACATGGCCGCCTCAGCTCTTTTTTTGATCATGGCTTTCAGGTAGTGAAATAATTTTTAAAATTATCTTTCCTGGATCTATTTTCTAGGTCAGTGGTTTTTCCAGTGAGATATTTCACATTGCCTTCTATTTTTTCATTTGTTTGTATCTGTTTTATAGTATCTTGATTTCTCATAAAGTCATTAGCTTCCACTTGCTCCAATCTAATTTTGAAGGAGTTATTCTCTTCAGTGAGCTTTTGAAATTCCTTTTCCATCTGGCTGAATCAGCTTTTTAAAGCATTTTTCTCCTCATTGGCCTTTGGGCTTCTTTTGCCATATGATTTAGTCTATTTTTTAAGGTGTTATTTTCTCGAGTCAGGCTGTTGACTTGCTTTTCATGATTTTCTTGCATCATTCTCATTTCTCTTCCCAATTTTTCCTCTGCTTCTCTTACTTGATTATCAAAATCCTTCTTGAGCTCCTCCATGTCCTGTAACCAATTCATATTTTTCTTGGAAGCTTTTGATGCAGGATTTTTGCCTTTGTTGAATTCTTCTAGTTCCATGTTTTGATCTTTTTTTTTGTTCCTAAAAAATGTTTCTATGGTCTGATCGCTCCTCCTCTCTTTGCTCATCTTGCCAGCCAGTGACTTGACTTTTGAGCTCTTTGCCATGGTAGAACTCTGCTTCCAGAGTGGAGAGAGCTGTGTCCCAGATTGCTGGAGTTTTTTCAGTTGTCAGAGATGTTGTCAGAGGTCTGAGGAAGGCACCCTCTCTACAGCCACCACAAGCTCTGGCACACTGGCATTCCTCACCCCAGGGTCACTGCCCAAGACTGTGACCCAGATCCAAGCAGGTCAGAGCAAGAGTGATTACCCTATGAATGGTCACTTGGTCCCCCTACAATCTGTAGTCCAGGAGCTTCCAAGGCAGCTGTGTGGCAGCAACTGCAGCCGCAGTGCCTCTGCCACCTCTTGCCCTGGGGGAGGGCCCAGACTGCACTCTTCTCTCACTCAATTCCAACAGAGTTGCCCACTGAACTTTTACTTTCTCCTTGGTATTTATGGGTTGAGAAGTCTAGAAACAACCACAGCTGCTGGTGATTCACTCTCCTGAAGTCTCCTCTGGCCAGTCTAGGCCACTGGTCAGGGCCGCTTGGGTCTGGGGTCATGGGGCTCACACGGGACTTCTCTCAGTTTGGTACTGTAGCCCCTTCCTGTTGGCTTGCCAGGTTGTCTTCTGTGGGAGATTTGTTTCTCTCCATCACTTTGTGGGTTCTGTAGCTCCAAGATTTGTTTAGAGTCATTTTTTTTACAGGTATTGGAGGTGGTTGGAGCAGGAGATTAAGCAAGTTCCTGCTTTTATTCTGTCATCTTGGCTCCATCCCACTATTATTTTTTTCTAGCTCTATAAAATAATTTTTGATAGTCTGATTAGCATAATTAATTTAGGTACAATTTTCATTTTTATTATATTGGCTCAGCCTATCCATGAACAATTAATATTTTTCAAATTGTTGAGATTTGACTTTTTTTGTGTGAAAAGTATTTTGTACAATTATCATTTCCATACTACTGAGGTTAGAGATATGGTGCCCCTATGATCTGGAAAAACCATGTAAAATTTTTTGGTTTTCCCTTTGTATCATAGAAGAAGTCTGAATTATTATTGTATTAAAAGATAAAATATGTTGATATTATACAATATTATACATATATTTTATGCATTTCTGAGTTTCTAAGGTTTTTCTGTGCTATCTACTGACTTTTATGTGTTGTTTTGGCTTTTGCAAAGCTCCCAAAAAATTACCATTTGATTTCTTATGCTGACCCACAATATATTGAAACCCTGATGGAAAAAGTTGCAATATGGAAGGGATAATTGTAGTTGTTTTCATATAGTTTCTAGGTTTGTTTTGGTAGATAGTCCCAATTATTCAATATTGTCTACTGTTATATTTAAATGAACTTTTTCTTTCTATCTCTTGCTGCTGGATTTTGTTGGTAATATATAGAAATGCTGATGATTTATGTAGGTTTATTTTGTATCCTGCAACTTTGCTAAAGTTGTTAATCATTTCAAGTAGTTTTTTAGTGTATTCTCTAGGATTCTCTAAGTATAACATCATGTCGTCTTCAAAGAGAGAGTTTTAT
This sequence comes from Petaurus breviceps papuanus, assembly GCF_028583685.1. Lineage (NCBI taxonomy): Eukaryota > Metazoa > Chordata > Mammalia > Diprotodontia > Petauridae > Petaurus > Petaurus breviceps. Next base: position 11,444,155 of record NW_027187368.1, on the reverse strand, counting down.
TTCTTCATTCCCTATTCCAATTCCTTCAATTTTTTTCTTCTATTATAGCTATAGCTAACATTTCTAGTACAATATTGAATAATAGAGGTGATAATGGTCATCTTTCTTGATTTTATTTTATTGTAGTTTCTACTTGCTCAATTCTAATTTTTAAGGAATTCCATTTGGCCAATTCTATTTTTTAGGGAATTATTTTCTTCAGTGAATTTTTGTACATCTTTTTCCATGTTGTTAACTTTCCCCCCTATGATTCTCTTGTATTACTCTCATTACTTTCCCCAATTTTTCTTCTACTTCTCTAATTTGCTTTAAAAACTTCTTTTTAAGCTCTTCCAAGAGTTCTTTTTGGGCCTGAGACCCAGAACTTTTGGTTTTTGAAGCTTCGTATGTGGCCATTTTGACCCTGTTGTCCTCTCTATTTGTGTGTTGGTCCTCCATAGTCACCATAGTAACTTTCCGTAGTCAAGTTCTTTTTTGTTCTTTGTTTTTAGATCACTTTTTTCTGCCTAATTTGTGACTTGGTGTTTTCATGTGAGAGTTTGGGCTCTGGTCATGCATTGGCCCCAATTTTTTGTGCTAGGGCTCAGGGCTTGGCTTCCACTGGGCTTCAGGGCCTATCTGCTTGCTTGCAGTGAGGATAAGCTTCCCTTCTGGCTTGTATGGGGGTGGGAGTGGGGCCTCTCTGCTGGACTACCCTGGGTGTGGGGTTTAGCTGCGGGTCTGCCCCAGAGGTGTTGGGTTGCTATGGAAACAGATTCTTTTTGCTGGCTGACCCTGGAGGGGGAGGAGATCTTGTTGCTGGTCTCCCAGCAAGTTTGTGGAGCCTGGAGAGCAATGGGTTTACCAGTGGGGCTGAAGGCCTCACTAGTGGTCTGTGCTTGGGGGTGGAGTTACTGGGGTGGGGTCTTGATGTACTGGACAGACTGCTTACTTGACTAGGGGGTTGCTGGCTTACAGGAGGGCAGGGCCTCATTGGTGCATTGCCCCAGTCTTGGAACCTTGCTGCAGGCCCCCTGCTGTGAGCCTGGCTACTGCTTCTCTGGAACCTTGCTCACCCCCACCCAAGTGAGAAGACCTTTCCTGCAAGCTGATAAGCTGTTTCCCTGCTCCTAGATCAGTTCTGAGGCAGTTTTCAAGTTGTTTGGAGGGGAATTTGAGAGGGCTACAGGGGTTTCCTTTCTCACTCCACCATCTTGGCACTGGAAGTCCTCAACTCCTTCTTTTTACTGAGTTCCAGAAAAGGGAAATGACCTGCCTGAAGTTACATGGCAAGTCAGTGGCAGAAGCAGGATTTAGAAAGCAGCACTACTATCAGCTTTGAAAACAAAAACAAAGAATGTTTGTGCAGCATTTAAACCTTTTTCAATTATTTCTAGGAAGTAACTTTTCTGATGGGCAAACAGAATATACCTGCTGAAGCTCACAAAGATGATTAAAACCAAGTGATTATCACAAAGCTGCTCTACTGGAAATACACAGAGAATCGTCTCCTATTCCAAGGTAGTAGTGTTCAGTCACCCCCAAGACCAAAGAGAGATAGACACTGTGTATTATTATAGATCTTTGAGGATGCCCACTTTCTCTTGCAAATGTTTACTGTTTGTTACTTTTTGGCTTATGTTAGCACATTTAAAGTGAAAGAAGGAGAAGACATCTAAGTGCAACTAGGTGGAGCAGTGGACAGAGCACTGGGCTTAGAATCAGAAAGACATCTTCATGAATTCAAATCTGGCCTCAGGCACATACTAGCTGTGTGACTTTGGACAAGTCACTTAAAACCGTGTGTCTTACTTTCCTCATCTGTAAAATGCGCTGGCAAACCACTCTAGCATCTTTGCTGAGTGCATGGGGTCACAAAGAATCAGACATGACTGAACCACAATGAGGAGAGGACACAAAGCTGGATCACTTTTCAAATTATACTCGAGGGCTAGAATGGCCAAAATGAATGGAATGAAATTGATTTACATCTGTAACTTCAAGGATCTGTGATTTTATTCATCTGCTTCTTCCCTTGATACATATTGAAAATCTTCTAAGCGTTGTAAGACTGTATCATAAGCTGATGTTGTTGAAAAAAGTTGTCAGCAGCCAGATTCTAGGGATGCTCTTCTCTAAGTGGGATCATCTAGTGGCCAGCATTCTAGGAATGTCTATCTCCACATAGAGACTGGTTCCTAATAAATAGATCTGAATTAAAAGTCTTCCCAGTTTGATGGGATCTGCTAGAGCTTGTGCTCTGAGAACAGTTGTTAAGAATCTGGAGTTATCTCTATGCTATTAGGATGATTCAGGGTGTGAGGGCTAACTTGCAGTGAAGTTTCCCCATTCTGAACATCTTATTACATTCTTATTTCTTCTTTATACTTTGTAACTAAGTTCAGTATCATTTCCCCATGTATATATATATATATATGTAAGTCATATATTTCAAGGTAATGTAAAAGCTATTGAGTATTAATACAATTGATTGGATTAACTATTGAGACCAAATTAGAGACTTTTTAGTTTGTGGAAAGGAATGGTAGTGTGAGAGGCAGCAAAGGGTTAAGTTTCTACAGAACTGTAAGAATTGCTGAAACAAGACTACTGATAAAAAGTACCAGACAGTAGCCTCAGGAAGAGTTGAGCCAGACAGTAGCCTCGGGAAGAAGTTGGGTTCTCAGTCCCCAGAGAACTCCTAGATAATACTAAAAATGAAATAATGTAGAATAAAAGGAGCTGGCAGCAGCAGGTGGATTTGACCAATTAGAAAGCAGACAGTGGCCTTGGGACACTCAGGCCCATATAAGGATCCATCTAAGTGGGAATGAAAGGGATTCAGTATTCTGAGGTTGTTACTGCGCTTGTGTAGTGGACCTCATGTATTATGTATGTTTAACAAAATTGGAGCCTTTTTAGTAATAATTATGGTAATGGATTGATACTGCTTTGTGCCGATTGGTTGGTATTAATAAGAAGATTGTGAGCTTGCCTTACCAACCAGTGGTAAGGTGGGACAGTTGAGAGGGTATGGAATTGCCATGTTAGGGTTTTTTAATCATGCTTTTGCCTTCTGTAGGGTGCTTCTCCCTTCTGGCCCTTTGTCAGTTTGGGGATGCCTTTTCTCGTGAGGTCATAATAAACTCTTTTCTACTTTCTACCTTAAGAAGCTTCTGAGGGGTGGCCAGGTAGCACAGTGAGTAAGAGCACTGTCTCTAGTGTCGGGATGACCTGGGGATCGAATCCGGGCTCAGACACTTAGCACCCACCCAGAAACACCTGGCCGTGTAACCTTGAACAAGTTACTTAACCCTGATTGCTTTTTTTAAAAAAAGAAGCTTCTGAGTTTAATTTGGGCAAGGGTCTTTACTGTCCCATACAAGGGGAAGACAAAATGTAACAGGGTTGATTGTTCAGCCCTATAGATAGTTACAAAAGTAATATCTGCAGGAGTGTAGGAAGAATGGGGGCCTTTGTTTGGGAGTAGTTCATTGAAAAAGGACCTAAGGGGAGATTGAATTTTCTTACCTATAAAATTAGTGTGTGTGTGTGTGTGTGTGTGTGTGTGTGTGTGTTCATTACAGTCTCTCCAGAGTCCTTTGATAGTCTAAACGTCCTCCCAGATTCTGGAATGGGAAGGCAGAGAATAGAGACATATACAGAAAACGTGCTAAAGGTAGATGAGAACAGAGTTACAAGGGGGTGGAACATTGGACCTCCTGGAGGTCTGGGGCTGGGACCCTGCATGAGGAAGTAAGAAGAATGAAGAGAGAAGACCTCATAGGGACTTTTATTATTTGCTTGGAGTTATTTGTAGGGGAATTTGTTGAGAGGGGAATTTGGGAGGGCTGCAGGGGATTCCTTCCTCATTCCACCATCTTGGCACTGGAGTGACTTGCCCAGGTCACATAGCTCCCCTTAGGTCTTTTTTTGAAGAGAGTCTGATTGAGAATGAATTCACATTTGCTCGATAAACGACATCTGTTAGAGGCAATTGAAAAGTCAGTAGGTCTCCAAGTTTCCGGTCTAAATCTTTCATAATACCTTACAGAGAAGTTAAGCAACTTGCTTAAGATATCCCAGAGGCATGGGTGGGGGTGCGGTGGATGGAGTCCTTGGCCTGGAGTCTGAATCCATGAGTAGCTGAGACTCCAGGAGTCACTAGCTGGGTGACCCTGAGCAGGTCACCATGCTGATCGCCCCAGTATTCTCAACTGTAGTAATAGCACCCACCTCCCAGGGTCACTATGAGGATAAATGAGGTGACATTTGCAAAGTGCCTGGGACATTCATAAATGCTTATTTCTTTCCTTCCTTATAGGCAAGAACAGGATTTGAAGCCAGATCCTCTGATTCAAGGTCTGCAGCTCTTTCCTCAGCATTGTACTTCCTTCTTTCCTGGAGCTTGTTTAGTTATGGCTTTGTTTCTATTTGACCCTGGCCAACCTGCTCTGTCTCTTTTTGTTGTTCTGTTGTTTCAGTCATGTCCACCTCTTTGTGACCCCATTTGGAATTTTCTTGGCAGAGATACTGCAATGGTTTGCCATTTCCTTCTCCAGTTCATTTTACAGATGAGGAAACTGAGGCAATCATGATTAAGTGACTTGCTGAGGGTCACACAGCTAGTGAGTATCTGAGGTCAGATTGGCACCCAGGTCTTCCAGGCTGGGCACTCTACCTACTGCCCACCTGGCTACTCTTCCTCTAGACCTCAAGTTTCTTATTTGTTGGATGAAGGACTTGGTTTAGTTAAATGGCTTAAGAGTTCATTCTCCAGCTAAGGCCTGTGAAAATCCACTCTGCAATTAAAAGGCCAATTCATAGTGAGGGAAAGAAAATGATGCCTGACTGTAGTAAATACGACTGATCTCAGGTAGGAGTTTTTCACCTAACAAACTGTTCCATGTGATCCTACCTAATTTTAGGTGACACTTTAGCTTCTCAAAGAACTTAACCATCACTTTAAAATTTATCTGATCCTTAGACAAAGCATTAACTGTTATCTCCACTTGATAGATGTGAAAACTGACACCCAGAAAAATGAAGTGAGCCAGAACTGGAACCCAGGGCCCCTGCCTTTAGCATCTAGGTAGATCAGGAGCTTTATTTGAAGGCAGGATGACCCAAGTTCAAATCCTGTCTCAGACGCTACTAGCTGTGTGACTCTAGGCCAGTTCCTTAACCTCTCTGTGTCTCAGTTTCCTCATTTATAAAAATGAGGAGATTGGATAAGATGGCCTCTAAGGCCCTTTCAGGCTCTAAACTTGTGATCCTATAAATCCTTTGCTGTCACTATAATGGGCTTCTTTCTTTCCATGTGTGAAACATAGAAATATAAACTCAGATCTGAAAGTAGTCACAGAGATACTATACTTCCACTCCTCCCATTCTAGAGATGAGGAAACCGAGGCCCAGAGATATAAAGTGTCTTATTCAAGGTTATGCAACTAGTCAACAGCAGAGTCAGTTCTGAAACCTAGGTCTACTGGCTGGCTTCCAGGTCCTATACTATTGTGAGGAAAAAGGAATGAGTGACCTACTTACAGATTATAAGGAGCCTCAGATAAAGAAATAAAAGTGACTCTAGATTAAATGAGAGAAAGAAAGCAATCTGCATGAGACCTTTAGACGAGTTCCTAGAAAGCAATGTGACCGAGTGGGTGGATAGTATCGGTCAGAGATCACTCATCACTAAAGCTTTTATGAATCCTTAGGCAAATATAGGTAGGAATATAATAGATTATCAAATGGTTATTTCAAATGTATCAGCAAATAGTCTTATTTCCCCTGTTCAAACATTATTAAATTCTATGGCAAACCCACAGGGTTTATTGCATTGTACAAAGCTTTGACCACCATGAGATCATAAACCTGAGCAGTGTAGATGGATATTCCAGATAATTCCTATTAGACTGGATGTGACAGGTGAGGCAAATCCAGTTTTGGTAGAATAGAGATCATTGAATCAACATTACTTTAGAGCTAGGAGGAATCTCAGTTTTCACCTAGTCCCAGGTCATCATTTTATAAATAAGGAAATGGATGCATAGGGAGTTGAACTGGGCTGCCCCACACCCCTCGAGGCAGAGCTAGGAATAAAGGAGCAGCAGCGGTGCAAGGGAAAGAGCAGTGGGTTTGTTTTTGAGTAACAGGACATGGGTTCAAATCATGATATTGTTGCTCACCAACTGTGTAGCTTTGATTGCTGCAATCCAGTTCCCCTGGCTTCCTTGCTGTTCCTTGGACTAGACACTGGCTATCCCTCATGGTTGGAATTATCTCCTTTCTCATCTCTGCCTCCTAGTTTCCTTGGATTTCCTTAAGTCTCAGCTAAAGTCTCAACTTCTGCAAAAACCTTTCCCAATCTCCTTTAATGTAGTGTCTTCCCTCTGAGGCACCTCCCAATTTATCCTGTACATATCTTGTTATCATATAGTTGTTTGCATGTTGTCTCCCCCTCTTTTTTTTTTTACCTTTTTTTTCCCCTCAGCACTAAACATAGTATCTGTATATAGTAGGTGCTTAATAAATACTAATTGACTGATTGGGTAAGTCATTGAATTTCTTTGGACCTCAGTTTTCTTATCTGTTAAAATGAAGGGACTTCTACCATTCTGTCTTTTAAGGTGTCTTCTAGCTCCAAATCTACAAACAAAATCGATCCTCTTTCTTGTTTTACCTGTTTGCCCTCTTTCTTCTTATGTTGGTACTTCTTGAATTTCATAATACCTCCAGGTCCCTGCTTTTCCTCTCTTCTCATGTGTCCTTTTTACCCTTAGCAAAGTGCCAAGGCTAGGCTTATATTGATAGGATTATAGGAATTAAAAGGTAACAGACTTTTTTTGGTTCAACTCTCTTTTGTTATATAAAGGAACTGATACCCAGCAAAGTAAATGACTTGCTCAAGGACACCCAAATAGTTAAGTAACATAGCAGATATTCGAACCCTGCTCTTCTAACTCCAAATTCAGAGCTCTTTCTATTAGTCTTAACAGCTTATTTGCACCTGTGCTCCACTGACGTACCTTTCAAGGGCTCGAAGCCACTTTCATGTCATGATGTCACATCTGAGAATGACGTTACAGTGGAATAGACAATCTTAAAATTTATATAATAGCAAAAATGAATACTTATTGGTACCCCAGTATAATTCTGGGGATATATGCCAGACCTTATTTTCTTTTTTTTTTCCTTGAATTTCACATTTTGTGCCCCTCCCTCCCCTCCCCCCCATGGTGGCTTATAGTCAAGTATAGGATCTGTAAATACTTTCACATTATACATTAGTCAGGTTATAAGCATGGATTCAGACCCCATTTTCCATCAACTAAGATCCCATATTTCTCCTCTTTTTCTTAGCCCAACTCCTAGTAAAAATGATCTATATTTATTGCCTCTACTTCTTTTTTTTACATACTCCGCAATGCTCTGTAATATGGCTTCCTATCTCATCACACAACTGAAATGTTGTCTCCAAAGTTACCAACAACTTTTTAATTGGCTAGTATGGCAGTCTTTTCTGTCTTCAGTCTTCTCATGTTATCTGCTGTATTTGATCCTGTTGACCACCCTTCTTTCCTAGATATTTTTCCCTCCCCTGGATTTTCATGACACTATTCCCTGTTTTCCTCAAAAACCACATTTTCCTCCTACTTGTCTGACTGCTCTATATTAGTGTACTTTCCTGGCTCAACCTCCATAACTGTGGGTGGAAGCCAGTGCTATGTCCTGAGATCCCTTCTTTGCTCTCTTTACATTCTCATTTGATGACCTCCTTAACTCCTGTAGATTTAACTATAATCTCTATGCAGATGACTCACAGGTCTAGATAGGCAGTCTTTCCTGGGCTCCACCTCTACATTACCAAGTACCTACCGAATATTTGAAACTATGTCCTGGAAACCTCTCAAACTCAACACATCCAAAACAAAACTTATTATTTTCCTCCCCTAAATCATCCTGCTTCTAAACCTCCCCAATTTTGACAAGAATACCACGATTCTTGACATTATCCTTGGCTCCTCACTCTCCCTTTATACCCTATATCCAATAAGTTGCCAAATATCGGCTCAATCTCCATGACAGACCCCTTTTCTCTCCATACACAGCCATCATTTCAGTTCAGGCCTTCATCCTCTCTCACCTGGATGTCTTACCTATTGCAATGATCTCCTAATTTGCCTCCCTGATTCAAGTCCCTCCCCACTCCAGTTCTTCCTACACATTGATGCCAAAATGATTCTCCTTATGTGCTCATCTGACCATGTCACTTCCCTACTCAATAAACTCCCATGATTTCCTCTTCCCTCTAGGATATAATATAAAATCTATCTTTGACTTTTAAAACCCTTCCCACCCTGCTGTACACTACTCTTATTTTCACATTCTACAATCCAGCCAAACTGGCCTTGTCTCTGTTCCTCAAACAGAATTTTAGTTCCTGTAGTCTGCCTTTGCACTTGGCCATTCCCCATGCTTAAAATTCCATCTCTCCTTCATCTCTACCTCATGGAATTCCTCATTTCCTTCAAGAGGAAGCTCAAGTACCACATTTTCTACATGAAACCTTTCCTGTTCTCCCTTCCCCACCAACTACTATTGCCTTTCTTCCTAACAGATTTGTATTTCATTACATCATACTTATTCTGAATTTATTCTGTATATATTTTTGTTGTATATATGTGCATGTTTTCTACCATAAATGTAAGCTCTTTAAGAACAGGGATTGTCCATTTTTTATCTTCAGTGCTTAGTATAATGTCTGGAACATAGTAAGCTTACTTAATAAGTGCTTGTTGATTGATTGATGCAATATGCAGCAATTGTGGAATCAGCTATTGGGGCTCTTGAAAGCTAATTGTTCAATTTTCATTGTGAGCATTTATGTCTCAGAGATTGGTAAATACTACAAATCAGGACTTGATTTATTGTTTTGCTGATTTTCTAAACTTAAGAAAGTGATGGACAAACATTAATGATAGGTTAAACTTTTTTTTCTTTGGCTTTTTTTCTTGGAGAGGGGAAGGTAGGGCAATTGGGGTTAAGTGACTTGCCTAAGGTCACACAGCTAGTTTTGTGTTAAGTGTCTGAGGTCGTATTTGAACTCAGATCCTTCTGACTCTAGGGCCCATGCTCTTTTCACTGTGCCACCTAGCTGCCCCAATAGGTTAAACTTTTAAACTTAAAGTATATCATAGGTACATTCCCCATCCCCCTCAGGGAACTCTATTAAACATTTGCCAGCACACCATGACAATCTGTCTTAAAGCCTTGGGGTAGAGTGAAGAGATTGTTGGTTATGGAGTTAGACACCTGGTTCTAACAGATACTAGCTTTGTGACCATGGGCAAATCACTTTACCCATTAGCCTCTGTTTCCTCATATGCAAAATGGAGATAGTGATGTGCACCCTATCTATACTGCAAGGTTCTTATGGGTAAATCTCTTTGCTTATCTTAAAGCACTGTAGGCATGTAAGATATTACCATAATGTAGGTGTTTAGCAAACTGATTTGGGTTAAAGCGAACTTTTCATTGTTTTGTTGTTCATTTGTTTCAATTGTGTCTGACTCTTGGTGACTGCATTTGGGGTTTTCTTAGCAAAGATCCTGGAGTGGTTTGCCATTTCCTTCTCCAACTCATTTTACAGATGAGGAAACCGAGGCAAGGAAGGTTAAGTGACTTGTACAGGGTCACATAGCTAATAAGTGACTGAGTCTTCCTGACTCCAGGCCTGGCACTCTATACACCTAGCTGCCCACTTTACCATGAGGTATGGGTAAAAAGAGATATGTGCAAAAGGACTTTGGACACATTTAGTGATGTCAGAACAATGTAATTGTCGCCCCAACTGGATTGTGAAGGTCCATGAAGGCAGAAAAAATGTCCTGTGCTTTTCTGGATCATCTGCAGTACCCAGTATAGGGCTTTCCAAGTAGAGGATGAACATTGGCAATTGCCTATTGATTATTAAATAGGAAGGCTCAATCTAAAGTATCTAGCAAACCAGAGACACTCCTTAGGGTTCATTAAATCCAGAATAGAAAGTCATAGAATATTAGTCAGAAGGAACGTTGGGACATAGGGTAGAGAATGACAAAATAAGGGACTTTGGACATTAGTGTGTCAGAACACAGCTCTACACATATTATGCTCTACATATCTCTTTCCCAGATTTAAACTCAGCATCTCCTCTCTCACCATTGTACAATCACACTAACTGTCCCTCATCCTTGGAATACACTCCCTCCTCTACTCTGTTTCTCAGAATCCTTGCCTTTCTCTAAAGCTTATATCAATGTCACCTCTTCAGTGAAACCTTCTCTGAACCCCTTAATTGCCTTTTCAAATTACCTTGATTTTACTATCTTCACATAAATAATATATCCCTCTGTAGAAGCTTCTCGTGATCAGGGCTGTTTTCCTTCTGTTTTGTGTTCCTACCTTAGTGCTTTGTACATAGTAAGTGCTTAATAAATATTTACTGAATTGAATGAAATAGGATATGGAGTAGGGAGTTTTTTAAAATTTCTGACCTCTTAATGACCAAGAACAATTTTTATATAATGTAACTTAATAAGCCTTAACACTCTTGTGAGGTAGGTAAGTAAACAATACCACTCACTTAAATATATGGATAGATTAGAGGTATGAGTAAATAATATGCTCACATATTAAGTAATGAGAATTGGAATAGAACTCCCCCTAGCTGTAACTCCAAGACTTTAATTTTAATAATAATGATCTTTTTTTTTTTTTTTTGCTTTTTGGAGGGCAATTGAGTTAAGTGACTTGCCCAAGGTCACACGGCTAGTTTTTGTGTTAAGTGTCTGAGGTCGGATTTGAACTCAGGTCCTCCTGACTTCAAGGCCGGTACTTTATTCACTGCACCCCCTAGCTGCCCCCTAAAACAGATGGTAATACCTCTTTTAAAATGTCATTTATCAATTTCTTTTTTTGGGGGGTGGGGAAGACAGGGCAATTGGGGTTAAGTGACTTGCCCAAGGTCACACAACTAGTAAGTGTTAAGTGTCTGAGGCTGGATTTGAAAGTCCTCCTGACTCCAGGGCTAATGCTCTATTCAATGAGCTACCTAGACCGCCCCCTACAATAATGATCTTTAAAGGATTATTATTATTTAAAATATTGTCCATTGGTTCTTCATTCACACATATATTGGTAGATGCAGGACTGCTTTTTAAAGTCCAATCCGTTCTCCCAAATAATGTCCATAAGTTACAACGATCAAGGTCAACTTCCAAATGTGTCAAATTAAGACATTATCTTGTGAGGACTCAATTCTCCTTGGTATTTTATTTTTAAATAACAACAAAAGAGCTCGCAAGGTGGTATAAGTGATCATTTTCAATGAAGGTGCCCCACAATACCACTAAGAAAAGGAAAGATGCTTTCAGTTTGAATGGACACAGTTACACAAGTAGAAAAGGATGCCAGCTTCTAAAAATACTAGTTTTTATTCACTCCACAGCGGCAAACAATGACCTTAATAGGGTGACTGACTTTCTTTGTAGATCACTATGTCGCATTAAAACACAAAAACCCATGAACAAGCAGACGGTTAACGAACATTAGCTGTGGTCTTACTGGAAATTCTTGACCGTGTACTAGTCTCTTTGCAAATCAAATTTCAAAATGCTTTATCTGCTAGTTAATACAAGTCACTGCATTTCTCTGACAAAGTAATGAAGGCACAGCTAGTGTAAGCTGATTTAAATCCATTCAACTACTGGGCTGAAAAGATACTTTGGTTGGTTCTTCAGAAAGATTTCTTTTTTCTAAGCCAATATTGGTCTCAAATAACAGTTTGGATAATTTTTCATAGCTATAGTCCAATAGCTACATGACAAAAGACTTCACAAGAACCAAACTATGTAGCAATGGACATGTGTTAGGGGATTCATAGCATTCTACATATCTGGCAGAAATTATACTATTAAAATGCTAGGTAGAATGAACCTATAATTTGAACTGGTTCTTAAACATTCATTTTTTCCTTTTTTAACAAAAATTGTTTACTTGATTCTACCAAGAAAATACAAAACATAAGGCTGCAAGTAACTACTAGTTGTGTTTAGGCTGGGACAGTGCAGTAATACTCAAGGCCACAGCACACACTGCTCACTACTGCTTGCTCTTGGCTGGGTTTCAATCTTTCTTCTGATCATATTCTGGATCATTTTCCTCATCAACTTCTTCTTCTCCTTCCTCATCACCAGCTTCTTCACATTCTTCTTCTTCTTCATCATCATCATCATCATCATCATCATCATCATCATCATCATCATCATCATCATCATCATCATCATC
>NW_027187368.1:11430070-11431836 GCF_028583685.1 Petaurus breviceps papuanus | reverse complement strand
TCATCATCATCATCATCATCATCATCATCATCATCATCATCATCATCTCCAATAGCTTCTCCTGTGAAGTATAACACTGATCTTGGGACTACACACTCACGTAAAAATTGACCAGTTTTGAAGTCTGCTGCAAGGACAGCTTCTGCATCATCATCCAGGTCTTCACTCTCAGGAGTGAAATTGAAGAAAAGAAATTGAAGAAAGAATCATTGGAAACTGTTTTTTTTGTCACAGTTTGAATGATCCAATGTCCCTTGTGTTTCTGTTTCTTCTTAATAATTTCAAAGTGACATTTCCCCCTTTTCCCCAATCTACTTGACACCCTGTGCAACTCATAATTTCTAGTCCATCAAAGGAGAAGGGATCAGAATCATCTGGCTCTGACCACATATGGTATGTCTTTGTCAACACCTCATTTGTGAAATTTTCATTGTGTTCAAATTGAAATTCTAATGCAAAACTCATAGGTTGGCCAGCATCTGAGAACTTCACTTTAATATCTTTCAAGTGCTTCAGAAAAGGTTCATCATGTTCCTGAACCATATCACTGAGCAAGTCAACAAAATTCAGGAATTCCTTTGGGGTCTTCTTTTTCTTCATCTTTTATCTCCTCTTCAAGCTTAGCCTTCTCTTTCATTTCCTCTGAAATCTCTTCGTCATCACCTGGTTTCCATTCACATTCTTCCTCTGCAAGTTCATAAATTGCATTGATGATTTTACTTCTCTTATCAAAAAGTGGCTGGTAAAGAACAGCATATTTTCTTTCAAGAGCATGAACCTCCTCATAGAACTTGGCTTCTATCTATGCACATTTCATCTGAAGATTTTTGAGGGCATTCACACGTCCCGTTACTTCTGGCAAGCTTTCAATGTATCCAGTTGATGTTCTCATTAAACCATCCAATCTTTTTTGAAGAGATGCAAGAGTCTGAGGATTCTACATCATTTGAACAGTCAACCGATGAGCTTTGCTGTATGTGTCTTCACCAGTTTCTTCTTCCTCCACTTCTTCAACATCTTCTATATCTTGTCAGTTAATCTCAGTTTCTTTGTTGTCAATGTCTTCCATGTTGTAAGACTTCTGAATATTTGAGATCCTCATTGCTCTCTGGGATCTGACTCTGGCTGTGCATCCGGCTGCCCCCACCTGCTCCAGAGTTGGGAGTTTTAAAATATAGAACATGAAATGTTATAGTTATAAGTAGGTTTAGAATCTAGAACATTAGAATAAAGACCATATTTTATAGTCCAGAAAACCCTCTGATTTCTAGGCCTACTCTTTCTTAAGATGTGCTATGTCTTAGTCACTGTCCTGTTTCCCAGAATCTCAGGTGACCCTTCTATTCTGGTGTTATGGAGGCTTTCCTCCACATGTAGCTTGAGGCAGGAAATTGCGTATTTCATTATCAGGTAGAATAGATATTTCTAGTTTCTTCTCCCACCTTTCTCCAAGGGAGACTTTATTAACTGCCAGCAATAGAGGCAGGAAGTTGTGCCAGAGGTTTGGCCACTCTGCTCTCCTCAGAGAGAATTATATTTATCTGCTCCCTTAAATATTATTAATAATGGGGATGCTGTTTTCGGGTTCAAGTTAACTTCTGATCGCTGTCTCATTAATAGGGGAAAGGGATCAATCAGACAACACAGAGTGAAGGAGCTCTCCCATTGAGAATGAGGTAACTCAGTTTAAAAGAGACAGAGAGAGAGAGAGAGAAAGAGAGAGAGAGAGAGAGAGAGAGAGAGAGAGAGAGACAGAGAGAGAGAGA
>NW_027187368.1:11398761-11429970 GCF_028583685.1 Petaurus breviceps papuanus | reverse complement strand
AGAGAGAGAGAGAGACAGAGAGAGAGAGACAGAGAGAGAGAGAGAGACAGAGAGGAAGAAAGAGAGAGAGAGAAGCAGACAGAGAAACAGAGAGACAGACAGAGGAAGAAAGAGATAGAGAGAAACAGAGAGACAGACAGAGAGACACACAGACAGAGTGCATCGTAAATGTGACTCAAAGGGAAGTTCCTCTAAGTCTCTAGTGTAGCAAGATGGGATAGGAATATGATAAAGAACTCCTCTCATATTGGCTTCTTTCCAGAATCTTTTCCTTTAGCAACTTGAAGAGAGGTTGTCATTTTCTATCTTCTCTCTTGAAGTTGGAAATCAGAAGTGCCCAAAGCCTGAAGCCTGAAGAGAGTAGAGAGCCTGAAGACACTCTTGATCTTTAAGAAGAATGAATCTCTCTTCTCTCCTATTGTCACCAACTCTGATTTGCCTCTCATATAGGTGTGTGGCATTGATCTTCTCCAATGAAGACAGAGTTCTATACTAATGGACTTTGGGTTACACTGGCAATTTATATTTCTTATGCAACTTCACTGATTGAGTCTCTGATACCTGTGACATTGAAGGTGGGAAAACAATGAGGTGTGTCTGAAATGAGAACTTGAACCTACACATGATACCCTTGGCCTTCTTCGCATCCTTGGGCTTTCCTGATACATGAAAACATGGTACCACCCAACAAAACTAAGAGGAGTAGCAAGACCAAGGGATAACCTCTCAAAGGACCATCATGAACTTCTTCCTCCATTGTACCTGAGGCTTTGGGCATCTTTGGTGTCATACATTCTCTTGTCTTTTCCTGTCCCATTTTTGGGTGTCACCTGTTACCTTAGTGGAAAGGGGTTATGGCCTTATCTGTTTTTCCTTTGTTGTCTCTGCTTCTCATTCCATGTTTCTAACATTAGGTGTCTCCTGTTAAGTCACATGACCTTCATTTAAATGGGTCTACTAGTTTGTACCACAGGATTACTTAACTCACTATGATTATCCTTTTCAGTCTAAGCAGTAGATCATCTCAACATAAAATCTTATGGCTGGAATGGAGCATAGAAGTCAACTGCTATAATTTTTTAATTTCATTTTTAATCTAGATTTTTAAAATAACTGTTTACCCAATGTCTTTTTGTCTCATTTAATTTTATTTTTCTGAAAGCTACAGTAATTATGATGGTGCACATCTATTGAATTAATAAGATATCTTAGCTGACTAGCAACTAGTGGAACAATTGATAGAGTACTGGATTGGATTCAAAAATTCTTATTTTCATGAGTTCAAATCTGTCCTCAGACACTTGGTTGTTGTATAACCCTGGACAAGTCACTTAATGCTGTTTGCCTCAGTTTCCTCATCTGTAAAATGAGCTGGAGAAAGAAGTGACAAGCCTCTCCAGTATCTTTTCCAAGAAAACCCCAAATGGGATCATGAAGAGTCAGACACAGCTGAACAACAACCACCACCACCAGCTGCCTGCATGCACATGACAACCAATGCCTTTGATATTAAACTGGTGTTGAGAACATGCTTAGAAAGGCCCGGATGATAATAAGGAGAGAATTACTTTAGTGGCTATTGGTCTGTTTCTTCCAGTACTCAGTAGAAACAAGGAGAAGACAGAGTAGAGCTGAGGGTATGGTGACTATGGCACACCCAAAAGGGCTGAAGTTATGACTATGGGGGGAAAGTACAGCAGAAAAACAGGATGTGTCGACTGGGGTGTGACTCAACAAACTGTGTTATGGATGTGATGGAATGTTTCTGAGTCACGAGAAATGATGAGCATGAAGAATATAGGGAGGCATGGGAAGGCGAGCCGATGCAAAGTGAAGCAAGTAGAATCAGGAAAACAATAAGCACAATGACTACAGCAATGTTAATGAAAAGAATGACAACAACAAATTCAAAGTGACACTGTATAATTATAATAAGCAAGCTTGGTTCTTGAAAAGACATATAAAATGAACCTTCCTTCCTTATGGAGTAGTGATGGGGGTATGGTTGTGGAACCACTGTTGGACTTCTTTGTTATAAAAGATGACTGAGCAGGGGAGGGGTAGGGATACACACACATACATACATACACATATATACATAAAAATCATATGAAAAAAGGTATCAATCAATAAAAGGGGGAAAAAGGCAATGTGACATTATAGAAAGAATACGGGACCAAGGAATCAAGAGAACTGGATTCTTATCCCAGCTTTGCTACTAACTAATGGTAGTAGCTTAGACAGGTCATTTTTCTTTAGGTCTTAGTTTCCTTAGGTGTAAAATGAGAGAATGTAAAATGTAACCTTTCTGGCTGTATATAAAAAATACATTAGTTTTCTAGAGATGTGTAGCTGTATACTAGTTCCTTCATTCTCTTTGGTTTATGTAATTGCTTTTATGTCAATAAATTGATGTCAGCAGATAAATAACTGTTGTATAATCCAATACCTTATAAGAGTCCTGCAATTCTGGAGTCAGAACACTTTAAATCTAGACTATAACTACTTGGGTGACTTTGGGTAAGTTATTAAGCCACCCTGGGCCTCAGTTTCTTCTTCTGTAAAATGAGGGTGTTAAACTAGGTGATCTCTAAGAGTCCTGCCGACTTTAGATTCTCTGCTTCTATGATAAGATTATGCATAGGGCATTGAGCTTTTGAGCATGGCTTTTCATAATCTACCAGCCCTGCACCCCATGTAAAGCTAACCAGATACTCATTTGCGATGCTCTTTGGCAACCCAGGGTTCTTGGCATACAAGTCTCTTTCTGGAATCCAAAGGTGCAGAGCTGAGGAGCATGAGTTATTAATATAAGGTCTGCTCTTGCTCTCCCTAACAATGCTTCTACTTGTGGTAGGCATCATTATGTTCTAATGGAACATGGGCCTTTGACTAGCTCATGCCCCAAATGAGCTGCATTTCACCTGCTCTTCCTGGAGTCTTGCTGGCCCCAGGCCAGGAAGGCTGAGAATAGCAAACAATGATGTGGGGATGCAGAGAATTACAAAGAAAATAATCCCTTCTACACAGTGCAAATACAGTAATTTGTATACTTGCCCTTTCAAATTTATTTCAAAAAAAGGTGTTTCCTATTTCTAATTGTGGATATTTAACAGTCTTTGGTGAGTGCTGGGGTACCCTGGGCTTTTAAATTCTACATTTTGGTTAGTGTGGTAGAAAACCACATACCACATCATCTGGAGGTTAATTCTCCTGTGTCTCCATGACTTTGTTTCCAAACTATTCCTAGCATCCTCTGGGCTTCCCACACAAATCCACAGCTTTATCTTAAAGTTCAGTCTAGGAAGGAACAGTTGCTGCTTAGAAGCAGATTCTGGATTTGTGTAGTGAAGAGTTTCCTAATAACTGAAGCTGTCCAGCAATAGGAAAGGTAGTTTTATGAGTTCTCCATCCCTGGAAATATTCAAGTAAAGGCTGGGTGATGACTTTCTAGGGATGCTGTAGAGGGGCTTCATGCTTTAGCTTAACAGATTCAATTTAATAAACATCTGCTGAATGCCCACTCTATGTGTTGGCAGAGACAGAAGAGACTCCTATTTTGTAGAACCGAGTAGTCATGGAAATCAGAGGTCAGAAAAGATGGAAGGGACTGCAGAGGCTATCTAGGCCAACCTGTACCCTTCCAGGGGTCCCCTCTAAAATTTTCCTAAAAAGGACCTGTGTTTGAATGTAAAATGCCATTAGAAGTAAGCTCTTTGAGGGAAAGGATTTTTTTCTCTTAAACTTTTCTTTCTTTTTTTAAAAAACTAATGAACATTTATATTCTCTTCCTTTCACCCCTCCCCCATGACCCCAACTGAAAAAAAGAAAAACGAAAATTTGTGACAAATATGCATAGCCAAGTGAAACAAATTCATCCAGTGGCTATGTCCAAAAATGTATGTCTCATTCTGTGTTTTGAGTCATCACCCATCAGGAGGTAGATGGCAATCTTCAGCATAGTTGGTCACTGTATTGATTCCAGAGTCCTTATGTCTTTTTAAGTTTTTGTCTTTACAATGTGGTTGTTATTATATTCATTGTTTGGTTCTGCTCAATTCACTTGGCATTGGTTCATGCAAGTCTTCCCAGGTTTCTCTGAAACTATCTAATTTTTCATTTCTTATGATCACATATGATAATTTACTCAGCTCTTTCTCAATTAGTGTATACCTGCCTAATTTCCACTTTCTGGTTACTATGAAAAGAGCTACTATCAATATTTATGTACATATAGGGACTTTTCCTTGTTCTTTGAATGCTTTGGGTATGCCTGGTAGTAACATTACTGGGTCAAAGGATAATCAGAGTTTAAAGGCTTTTTGGGAATAACTGCAAACTGCTTTCCAAAAAGGCTACACCCATTCATAGCTCCACCAAAGTACATTACTCAAGCACATTTTTCAGGGTCTGTTTTTGATTTTTCTTTGCATCTCAAGGACTTAGCACAGCACTTTAATGAATACTTGTTGGTTGATTGAGAGGGAACTCACAACTTCCCAATGAAATCCATTCAATCTTTGGATAACTCTAATTTTCAGATTTTTCTTTATATTGAGCCAAAATCTGCTTCTGCCACCTCCACTCATAGCTCTTAGTTTAGCTCTCTGGGACTAAGATGAACTAACCTAATCTCTCTTTCATCAAGACAGCCTTTTATGTAAATAAAGATATCAAGTATATAGTCCCTAAAGCTTCTCTTCTACAGGCCAACTGGTTCCCATTTTCTACAACCCCAACTCCAATTCATCTTATTACATGGTCTCAAGGTCCTTGGATGTTTTCTAACTTCTTAGTGCTCTTCCTAAAATGTAGCACCTAGAACTGAAAAGAACATTCGAGATAGAGTCTGACCAGGATCATCCAAGGGCAGTTTTGTTTATTGTTTACAAGTTGCTTGGGCAGTTTCTAACCTGAGCTAAGTATGGTATCAATAATGCCTATGAAAGGGGTCCTTTCACATTTTAAAAATCCAACGTTATCTAAACACTTTTCATTTACTAAATTAAGAAAAACGGACACAATTTGGTTAAGTGATTTATCTAGCATCACCAGTTAGTTGATGGCTGAATCAAGAGGGGAATGGATATTACTGATTCTTATTTCCCAGTGTCCTATATTCATTTTTCCTTAGTTTGGAAATCACCATCCATAAATTTGGCATGCCAGTGTTCTGTCCAAACAATGCCATAGAGCTTTTTCTTATGGTTTGCACCTGAAATATTTCCTTTCTGGAAGTCACCATCTTGATGGTTTTGAGGGTTTGAACAAATTTGTGATTAAAAAAATATACATGTTCCTCTCAGTTTTCCAGAGTATAGAAAATTACATAGGTAGTCTTCAGAGTGGATGTTACAATGTGAAATTCCAGACTGATTCTTTTGTGAAGGCAAACTAGGCCATCTTTTGCCTTAATTCTTACCTAGCCTTTAATTACTGAATGGGTGTTGCCTCAGACCTGGGCAAAATGAGACCTGGGTAAGATCTTAGCTTTGAAAGGCCAAGGTCTCCCATTGCATCTGGGGCCATCACCAGTTGTCTTGACCTGTGGAGGAGACAGTGAGGCTTATAACTTTGCATAGCCCTGCTTCACTTGAATTCAAGTCATTTGCAAGTTAAGGTATCACCCTAAGATGTTGTAATATAATGCCAAGGAAAGGCAACTTCCCAAGGTTCAAAATACCAGCATAGGTGCTCTCCATTTTATTCAGTGACAAATTAAGAACAGAGAAGATCAAAATATGACATCATTCAAAATACAGCATTTACTAAGTGTGATTAAATAATCTCCAAGTCTACCCCACCCCAGGACCTTACATTCATTCAATCAATTACAAAGTCCCTGTTCTAAATACTACTCCACCCCTAGGCTGTAACTTCATTTAGTCCTTCACAAAGCCCCTCTTCTCAAATGGAGATTAGTTTCCAATCATAAGTAAAGTACATTCATTTGTTCAATCATAGAACACAAAAAGGTCAAAAGTTCCCCACCCTTGGATCACAATTGAATCTACCCCAGAGTTACAACAAGTTTAAGCACAGCACTTAATACCCAAATGGAGGTCTTTTCTTCATCTTGACCTGAGGCAAGTTCTCAGCAATCTTTGTTCCTGGGGAGACAAAGTTTAGCAAGGCCACAAGATACATGGCCAGTCTCTTCATTAATTCATCCTCTGTCAGCAGAACAGTCCTAGGACCCCTGAAAACATTAGCAAAACCCTCTCCCAGGATTTCTGTAAACATACAACAAGAAAATCCTTCTTCAGGGCTTTTGAACCAACAGAAAGGTTCCCAGACCCCTGCAACAACAGCACTGTCCTTCACCAGTGGACAGTATTCACTCTCTGTCTTCTTCAACAACAGGACTGTCTTTCACTAGTGGACAAATCTGGCAAAACAACATCAAAACAGACAGACAAAGTACCAGCAAAACAGCCATGTCTCCTCAGTCCTTGGCAGCTCTGGGGGCAGGTCTCAAAAGTCCAGGGTAATTCAAAGTGGCCTTCAGCAATCCTCTCAGTCTGTCTCTGCCTCCAAAAAGGGTGCTGCTTCCAAAAAGTTCTTCTGCCTCTCTCCTGTGTCTCTCCAAATCTAAGTCACCAGCTCCTCCCAGTTCAGCACTCTCTTTTTATGTCAACAAGTCCATCCCACAGGTGGGATTAACAAACTCTGGGTTTTAACACAATCAATTTGAAAACCAAGCCAATGCAGGAGGATCTTTATATTCCATTACTATCACAGAAGTCATTGTTCTTCTTCAAGAACAAAGGGTGAACAACAACAGTACTTACAGTGTAGTTGCCCTGTACTGGATAAACTATAATACATTTAGGTAGAGTCCATAAAACTCTATTCTGTTTTTGTCATCTACCACCTGTATGACCTTGGGAAAATCACATATCCTCTCTGGGCCTCAGTTTCCTCACCTATATAATGAGGGGATTGAACTAGATGCTTCTAAGATTCCCTGTGGCTCTTAATCTATGAACTCAGAACGACAACATTTTTCAGCCTATACATGCCAATGGTAGGCTAAGAAAATCCCTGGAGTGAGAGACAAGAAAACTAGGATTTTGAGCTAGAAGGGATATTCCAGGTAAGAAAACTGAGTTCCAGAACATTTGTGATTTGCTATGGGTTACTTAAGTGACAGATAGATGATGTGACTAAATATTAATGAATTGTAGAAGAAATAGCTCTGTGCATTTATTCTTATATCTTCAAATAATAATAATAATAACTAGTACTTTAAAGTTTGCAAAGTGCTTTACAAAATTTTATTTCATTTGATCCTCAATACAACCCTGAGAGAGTTGAGAGATAGGTGCTATTACTATTCCATTTTACAGACAAGGAAATTGAAGCAGACAGAATTTAAGTACTTGTGCAGCACATAGCTAGTAAGTGTCTGAGCCTGGATTTGAACTTGGATCTTTTTGACTTCAGGTCCAGCATTATCTATCTTATTAACCACATAGTTTCCCTTCAACGCGTGCACACGTACTCTGTGTTAATTCGTTTTTAACGAAATTTTGCTTTTGGAGCTTTCAAAAGAATTGTGTTTGAAGTAAAGATCTAAATTGTCTTCTAAAATATCTTGTGAACTCCCCCTGCCCTTGGCCTATAAAACGTCCACCAGAGGGAGTGATGGCTCAGTCTTTTGTCGTGCCCACTTTTGTTGTGTTAACTCTCCTTAGTTAACTCTCTTCAGAAATCTGGAAAAGTACCCTTTGAGGCTCAGTCACTTTGATCCAGGATCTGATATCATCCCATTTTGTACTTGGGTATATTGAAGACTTTCCCCCTCATTTTCTAGATCTTGGAAGGGAGAAGAGGAGCCTTTTTAGGTATTTCATAGCCATTTAGGAAATGATAGAAGTGTGAGTGATATGGCAGAAAGAATACTAGATTTGGATTCCAAAGACCTGGGTTTGAATTCTAGTGTTTCTCTTTACTATCTGGGTGATCTTTGTTTCTTCTTTTGTGAGATGAGGGGAAGGAAGTGAAGCTTGGGCAGGGTGTTTGTTGTCTAAAGTTACCATAAAATAGAGTGCTTAAAGATGATTTGATTAAACTCTAATTTTATAGAGAAGGAAACCAAGTCCCAGAGAGGCAACTTCTCATTACCAGTGGAATGAAATATAACCTCCTCACTCTTGCGTTCAAGGATTTCCTACCTATCTAATATGACCCCTCACACGACCTCTATTTTCAGCCAAATGATACTACTCACCCTCTTTTGTTTCCATTCTGACCTTTCCTATGTCCATATCTTTGCTCACACTGTTCCCTGTACTTGAAATTGATGCTCCTCCAATGGTATGCTGGTAAAATGTTTAATAAACGGCTCTCTGGAAAAAAGTGTACATGATATATTTAAAGTTTAATCTGCATTAATAACATTTTCTGTCACTTTTTAAAGTCTGAATAATCAACAAAATATAAATAAAAGCCTGATTTATATCATCTGTTGATTTCTGAGGTATAAATGCTCACATAGAAAGTTTAACAATTGGCTCTCTGAGCTGGTTCACCTGGATCCATCACATTTTACCTCATCTCCATCTGTTCCCTTCCTTCTTTTAAGGCTCCAAAGCAACTGTCAAATTCTTGGTGAAGTCTTCTTGGACTGCCCCTTCATACCTAGATAAAAATAAAGAAACTATTCCTTTTTCAAATTTTCTAAAGCACTTTGGAATTTCCTTTAATACTCATTCTTCTCTCTCTTGAATGATATTTAGATGTTTGTTCAATTGCTTCAGTCATGTGTGATTCTGTGACTCCATTTGGTATTTTCTTGGCAAAGATACTGGTGTGGTTTGCCATTTCCTTTTCCAGCTCATTTACAGATAAAGCAACTGAGGCAAAGAGGGTTAAGTGACTTGCCCAGGGTCACATAGCTAGTAAGTGTCTGAGGTCATATTTGAATTCATGAAGATAAGTCTTCCTGATTCCAAGCCCAGAACTCTAGTCACTGTGCCACATAGCTGTCCCTTACTTATTTGTACACTTATCCTTTCCCCATTTAATTATAAGCACCCTGAGGACAAGACCTATAGCATTTGTTTTCCCAAAGTTGAACAAAGTGCTGTGTGTGCGAAGGAAACAATTACATGTTTGTTGCATTGGCCAAAGTCACAAGGCTGGATGATTATATGAATGTTCACATTTATACAGCTCTTTGAGCTTTATACCTCTACTCAGTTACTCGCCTCAGACCTCATCTTGGAGTGGAAGGGAACCTGGGTTCCTGAAGCCTGAGCCAGTGGACCAAAAGGCCTGGCAGGTCATATAGAGATAGAAAAAGCATTACATTTAATCTCACTGATAAGTGGTCTGTCTTCAGTATGGGATTAGGCTTCAGTTCAGAGAGGTTCATTGCTAGGTTGGTCAAAGAGAGAAGGATTTTTTTTTGACCACAGCAGTTTATGGAGACCAACTATTGGGGAAAGAGAGCTCGTACGTAATCTGTTTTGGTGGAGGGTCACCCTTTTGACTTTTCAATAGCATTAGTGATAAACCACTGTCATAGGTGCTTAAGCATTCCATGGAGAGGGGAAGGTGTTCTGATTCCAAGGAAGGGATGTTACTATTGCTACCAACAGCACTAAGACACATTTTAAAGAACTTTAGTGGGGTATATGGGGTATTCAGGGAGGACTAGCACCTCTGGTATGAGAGTTTGCTGAGCCCTTTCCGGGCTGCTCATCCACCTTTGGTGTCCACATGTTACACAACTCACACCTGTAAGACAGATGGTGCAGCAGATAGGGATACTGAGGCTTGTAACATGGAAGTGAATTATAAGACCTTAGTATTGTAGATTTTGAGCTGAAAGGGATCTATCTTAGAGACCTTTGAATACAACTCTCTCTCCTTCTCCCATTTCAGAGAGAAGGAAACTAAGGCTCAGAGTAGCTAAATGACTTGGCCACAGTCACCCAAGAGGATCTGAACCCAGGTCTTGTGAATCCACAGCCAGTGTTCTCTCTGCTTGCTACCTCTTCAGCTTATCCAGTGTCCCATAGTACACATCAAAGCTGCAGTTGGATCTCAGATCTATCTGATTCCAAGCTCAGGCTATTTCTCATTACTCCATTACTTCTAGATTGTAGCAAGTGTGAGGCTTGAGTCAACTGGGCAGAAAGAAATAAAATGAGGGGAATTTTGTGGAAAGTCCCTTGACTGTGGAGCTAAATGAAAGGATCTTTAATAGAAAAAAAGTTCGTTAAATGTCAGCACTATGTGTGGTGATCAAAGAATCCAAGATTTTTTTTTTTTAGGCTGGAAGGGATTTTAGAGGTTATTTGATTCAACCCATTCATTTTGTAGATGAGCAAACTGAGGTCCAGAGAGGTCACACAGAGGGTGATTGGAAATGCTGGGAGTCCACTACTCTTTCTAATATAGTGCATTTTATGCCAAAAAATGTGACACAGACCCCCAGACCCAGATCTTGTCTCATTTTCTGGTCCAATTTGACTAATGTTTATTAAGTGTCTACTATGTGCAAGATACCATGCTGCTGGTGATACAGAAACAAAAATGGAATAAGCCTTGTCTTAAGGAGCTTTTAGTAAATTATGATGCAAAAGACAGTGCTGGATTTGGAGTCAGAGAACTTGAGTTCTATTCCCAGCTCTGCTATGAACTGTCTGTATGACCTTGGGCAAGTCACTTATTGTCTCAGCCTCAGTTTCCTCATCTGTAAAAGGAGGGAGTTGGATTAGATGATCTCTGAGATTCCTCCCAGGTCTCCACTTCACTTCCAGGTTGTCTCCTTATCCATACTGCCTGTACTACAGTCATCATTCTCATCTCCAGTCTTGCCTCTGAACCTCCTTCCAACCCCTACCTTGGACTTTATCCCTGGATCATTTACTCTGATAGGTGATTTTTAGCCTTATTTTGCCCAGAACTAGGCTTCTGTACCAATGATTGGCCATCTTTTATTTTTTTTGCTTTTTTTTGAAGGGGGGAAGGTAGGGCAATTGGGGTTAAGTGACTTTTCCAAGATCACACGGCTAGTAAGTGTTAAGAGTCTGAGGATGGATTTGAACTCAAGTCCTCCTGACTCCAGGGCTGGTGCTCTATACATTGTGCCACCTAGCCACCCCACCTTGACCATTTTCTTAATGTGCTGTCTATTTTCCAGTTATCTATTATGCTCTTCTCCCACCCTCATCACCATTCAGCCTCCATCACTGGTAGGTGACTTTTCACCTTATCTTGTCAATAAAGAAACACCGTTACTTCCCAGCCTCTTTCAGCCTTCCTTTATAGGTTTCCCATTATAAGTTTCCTAATGGAAACTTTGTGAGAATAGGGACTGTCTTACTTGCTTGTATTTGTATTGTCAGCTCTTGGCAAAGTACCCATCACATCCCATCACATTGTCACAGTAAATACCTAATATTCTCTCTTTCTGTCTGTCTCTGTCTCTCACTCCCTGTCTCTCCATTTCTCTCTGTCTCTTTCCTGCTTTTTCCTCTTCTCTCTCTTCCCTACTTGTCTATTTTATTATCTAGCTATCTAATTTATGATCTTAGAAACAAAAATAATTTCAAGAGGCCAAAGGGCTAATAACTGTCTAGCTTTGGTTTCTAATTAAAAAAGCCCTAAACTCAGCTACTTTGACTTGTAACCATGTAGTCTCTGGGTTTTAAATACTCCTGGTGCTTGTTATTTGGGTTATTGTTTCATTGTGTGAGTCCTGGAATGTGACTGTTTCTATATCCAGAAAATTATGGTCTCCCATCCAGCCCAGATTTATACCACATTTTATGGTTTACAAAATGCTTTCTCAACAAGAACTTTGTGGTAAAGATAGTGCAAGTAGAATTCTTCTTCTTTCACAGATGAGGAAATTGAGATGTAGAAATAAAAAATGCCTAGTTCATAATAGCAAGTGTGGCAACTAAAATATTAGAACAGGTCCCCCTAATACCAAGTTTAGTCACATTTCTACTAAATCATGAAGCATTCAGAGATCAGGATTCTCATAACATATTTCCTGTTATGTCACTGTCTCTATGAAGCTCTCATGCCCTCCCAGACATCTCATGGCTCTTTGCCTGATGTAGATCATTCTCCTAAGCATTGTAGTTATATCTTCTTCCCCTTATTGGGGTGTAATCTCTGCAAGAGCAAGGCCTGTTTCTTATCTATCTTTCTATTTTCCCCAGGGCCTGGCATAATTTCTTGCACATAGCGATTGTTGAGCTAAGAAAAAAAATGAATGTGTTTCTCTGATCCATCAAAATCAAGCTCCATCCCACTAAATTCAGCAAGCCAGGTGACTCCCCAAATACAATTAAGTTGTCATGCAAGATCTCAGTGAAATTCTAGTTCAGATGAGAGAAAAAGGGAAGACATATTAATTTCCTCTCCAACTGCTTAAATCTGAAACTCTTCAAGTTTCAGGTGGCTGGCCCAACTCAGCAGAGTTTTTGATGTAAAATTGGTATGTGCATAACCCTGGCGTGAGTATTTTATGTCCTGAGGAATTTAATGCACCTTGTGACTTTGTGCAAGATGTTAATGCTAGAAACAAGGAGTTCCACTTCAGGCTGCACTGCCCAGAATGTGTCGTGAGACTCAGATACTCTAGGTCACTCCTCGGTCCCATATTTCTCCTGGAATTTCACCCTTGCAGTTGCTTCTCTCTCTTTACATCTGTACATATTCATCTGTAAATCCTGAAGGTGTTGAATTAGCCAATTTGCTGTTACTCATGTCTAAGATACACAATATTTCATGTCTCTTGGCATGAGCCATCCCCTCTGCCCTTTCCTCTAACTCTTGGAATCCCTATCTTCTTTCAAGTCTTGCCTCAAATGCTGCCTCCAAGAAGTCTTTTCTGATTCTCTTAGTTGCTATTCATGCCCCACCCTGACCCTATCACTGTGCATTTACTTTGTATAGAACTTGAATGTATTTGTGGATATGTTGTATCCCCTCCCAAATGTAAGCATTGTGAGGATGACTCCCACTTTTCTGTGTTTATCCTTGGTGCCTAGCATAGTACCAAATAGGAGGTATTTAATAAATGTGCTATTGGTTGATTGATTCTCTACTCTGTCTCCCCTCTCTCTGTTCTTTTCCTTTTTTTCCCCTCTATCTTCATATTTTCTGACAATCTCATTTTATTTTCTACTTTTCTTAGTCCTCCTCTTTCTTCTTTTCTTTCTTCCTTCTCCTCTTTCTTTCCCAACTCCATCTTCATCTTTCGGGGATGTAATCTGTATCCCTTTTGTCTTTCTTTGTCTTTTCTTCATCATCTTCTATTTCCATTTCTTAATCTCCCCTTCCTTTATTTTCTTCCTTTCCTAAACCAACTTCTCCTCCTCATCTTCTCTCTCCTCCTCCCTCCCCTTTTCTGCCTCTTCCTTATCTTTTTCGATCAAGAAGCACAGAAGGAGAGACTGACTTGGAAGTCAGGAAATATGGGTTTCAGTGGATCTGCCAAAGGGCAAGTCACTTTATGTCCTCTACCCTCAATTTTCTCCTTTGTAAAATGGGGATAAGAATACTTGTTTTCCTTGCTTAATGGGGTTGTTGTGAAGATGAAATGAAATAATGGGTGAAAAGGCTTTGTAAGCTGGATAGAGCTGTATACATGGAAGAACTTATTGTTATTGCTACCTACAGATATATCTGCATATTCATTGCTTGTGGATTCCTGGTCTCTCTAACCTTTGAATTTGCATCCTTGGTGCCTAGCATAGTACCTGGCACATATTAGGCATTTGATAAATGCTTATTAATCAATTCTCTCCCCCTTGGTTATTTTTTCCCTCACTTTCTCTTCTCCTCTTGTCCTTTTTCATCCTCCTTCTCACATTCTAATTCTTATATCATTTGGATTTTATCCCTGAAACTATGGATTCTGCCACAGTACTGGGCATTGGTGGTATTTCAGAAAATCCCTCTGGCTTATTCCCCCACCTAGGGTTTCCCCTAGGGTCATCACAATTGTACTTGTTTTGCTTTCTCTGAAAAGAGTCTTCATTTCATTTGTAAGCACTCTAAGAACACATTAAATAAGACTGGTTTTATTAAACTTGAAAAAAGAGATAGCACAATCAGGGGGAAAAACCTTTTCTCTTGGCTGGTCAAGCAACCCTCCTCTCTGGTGAGTTTTATCTTAACTTGGGACCTATATAGTCCTTATATAGATTCCTAGTACAAATAAAATGATATAGGCCTGGATTTTTGCTATGAGATTCCTCATTTCATTCTGTTTCAAAGCTTTTTCCTTTTGGGGTTATCCATATAATGTAATCTATGAGCCCCCTTTCAGATATGAGCGAAGCTGAGGGATAAACAAATGGAGAACTAGACATTTTGTTTTATCTCCTTGACCTCTTAAAACTTTCCAAAGCACAAATTATTTATCAAATATAAAGAAACTTCAGCTGGCTCTATGATTTCGGACACCTGGAATCCAAAAGAAAATAAACAAACATACTCTTGAATTGGCTTCTACACTGAGTTCACTCAACACCCCTCCCCAGGATACTGGCAATAAAGCCATGCTAGCTGACCTACACAGGCGGGAAACAACCCAACTCCCCATCCTGTTCTCCCCAATCTCTTTCCAGCGCTATGGGGTTCTCTACTCCAGGCTGCTCTTGCCAGGACAGAGATACCCAGAATGCCTATATAGCATTCCAGATTTCTGAAGCTTGATCGGGCTACACAGCAGATATCACAGTGGGCAGTATTCTATGCCACAAAAGATCTCCACAAGAGAGCCAGGAACAGAGGGTAAGGGGCAGGATTTTTGTCTGGGTTAGACATAGAATTCAACACCACATCAAACCCCGCCTTCCTCCCCAGAGCATCAGAGATCCAAACTGCAAAAATCATCCTAATAAGCAACATCTTGGCAGCTCTCTGAACTTCCGGTACTGGACTAGAGAATTGAGAAACAGTGGGAACTGGACAAGACACAGAGTGAGTGAGTGTGTGTGTGTGTGTGTGTGTGTGTGTGTGTGTGTGTGTGTGTATGTGTGTAGCACTCCATTAAGCTTGTAGGAAAGTGCTTAGCATTTAGCTGGGGTCTGTTCTGACTATCCAAAAATCTCTTGGGGAATAGACCTAGGCTGATGCATACCTCATTATGTAAGGAGGCTGTGTTATTGAGATCCAGTACTCAAAGATGCCACCATCACAGGGGAAGGAGGCAGAAAAAGACTGAAAGTTCTAAAGATCTTAGGAAGAAGAAAACTCAAAAATATTGAACAAAGCAGATAAATCAACAGGGAAAACATTAAGAGCCAACAGAAATATGACCCCCAGGTATAGTGAACAAATTCAAGCATTTATAAATAGCTACTACAAAATAAAGGAAAATTATTCAACATTTTCCCTCTTATTAGGAGCCTTTGCTTCCTTCAAAACTCTGCAAGTTATGATTGTTCAGGCATTTTTAGTTGTGTCTGACTCTTCATGACCCCTTTTGGGGTTTTCTTGGCAAAGATGTTGGAATGCTTTGCCATTTCCTTCTCCAACTCATTTTATAGATGAGGAACTGAGGGTTAAGTGACTTGCCTAGGGTAACACAGCTAGTCTGAGGCCAGATTTGAAGCCAGATCTTCCTGACCGTGCCTGGCACTCTATTCATTGTGCCATCTAGCTGTGCTCTGGTACTAACTCAAATTTATGTCTTCTATATGTAGCTTTTCCTGATTCCCCCAGCTTCTGGTGCCCTCCCCTCCCAAAGAATTTGTGTGTATGTGTATACTTATATATACATGCTTCTTACCTTCTCTAATAGAATATAAACTCCTTGAGGATGGGGACTGTTTAACTTTTTGGCTTTTTTTGGCATGGAGCCCAGTGCCTGGTGGGCATGCATTAGGAGCTCAATAATTGAGCTTGTTGATTTCATAACCCATCCCTGGCATGTAATGGTCTAGGTGGCTTCTTATCTTGACAAGCCTTAGTCCTAGCTCTGTTCAGGATAGAGAATCTATAATTAAGGAATAAGCTTTGTTTTGAACGGTGATGACCTACTCACCAAAAGCATGTGCCCCCTCTCTTGACTTGTCGGGATTTGAAGTCTCCAATATGACAGCTATATCAGGGTTGGAAACTCTAAGGATGACTTCCCTGTTGCTTACATCAGCACTTGAGAGACATTCTGCAATCTGCATCTGGGTAAGCAAGTTTGTTTGCCTCTGACAGGAGGCAGAGCTGTTGATTGCATCCCAGCTTTTCCCGGAGCTGTCTTGGCAATGACCAACACATGTGAGAATTCTTCCTTGCCAAGGATTCTGGTAACTTGAGTCAGGGTAGGTTGCTGGAGAGACAGAGACAGAGAGAGACACACAGACAGAGAGAGAGACAGAGAGAGAAAGAAACAGAGAGGGAGAGAAGGAGGGAGGGAGAGAGAGAGAAACAGAGAGAGAGAGTGAGAGAGGAGAGAGAGAGGAAGAGAGAGGGGAAGGCAGGGAGGGAGAGACACACACAGAGACACACAGAGAGAGAAAAACAGAGAGACAGAGAGACAGAGACAGAGAGAGACAGAGAGACAGAGAGACAGACAGACAGACACACACACACACACACACACACACACACACACACACACACAGAGACAGCCAGAGAGACAGAGGAAGAGAAAGAGAGGGGATCTGGGAGCTTGATGGGTATGAAAGGGAAGAACAGGCCAAATACGAACATGAGACAAAGACTCCAAGACACTTCAAAATGGCCTTGACCAGCCTTATCCTGTCCCTTTCTATCCGTGCCTTTGCTCCCTTGATCCCAGGCACTTGGAATAACTCTTCCCCTCTACCCCCAGAATCTCCTGGCCCCCATTTTGTTAAACCTGTTAAGTCTATTAAATAATTTCATTCTTTCAAAGTTTAATTCAATTGCCACCTCCTCCATGAAGATTTCCCTGATCCCTGTCCTAAAGCCAAAGTAGTGTCTCCTTATTCATTTCTTTCATAGCATTTTGCATGAATCTCTCCTTTTTTACTCAATGCTTTGCATCTCCATTATTTTCAGCAGCCTTGGCAGCAAGGTCTTTGGGGACTATGCCTCTTATTACATTTTTGTGTCACCCCTCGGGCTTAGCAAAGGGCCTCACACTTGGCAAACATTTGACCAGTGCTTGTTTGGCCTGAGGGATACTTCAAGGGAGGAGGTACGTAAGCAACCTAAGAGCTTCTGTATTCTGGCCCCAACTGATCTATGCAATCTGATTGCTGTTGATAGCTCCACAATATTCTCAATCACGTAAGCTCAAAATCTCAGAATCATCTTCAATTCTTTCTTTTCCCTTCTACTCACCCATATCCAGTCATTTGTTGAGCCCTGTAGGTTCTACCTTCATATTATCACCCTTTCTCTCTGTTCACATGAGTATCGGATTTGGAATCAGGAAGATTCATCTTCCTGAGTTCAAATCTGCCCCCAGACACTAGCTATGTGACCCTGGGCAAGTCACTTAATCTTAGTTTCCTCATCTATAAAGTGAGCTGGAGAGGGAAATGCCAAACCACTCCAGTATCTTTGCCAAGGAAACCCCAAATGGGGTCACAAAGAGTCAGACGTGACTGAAACAACTGAACAACACCAACAACAATGAAAATCCCTAATGCCTAACATTGTGCCATATACCTTTTACACACTCAGTAAATATTGACTTGCTTTCCAGCAACTACTCTTTACTCTAACTAGACCCATATGTGCCCATTTGCCTAACAGACTGTTACAGAGAACTCACATAAAGCAAGTGCTCCCCCAGAGTTCAGAAGAAGCAATACAAAGACACTCTCAAGGTCACTCTGAAGAACATTGGAATCTATTGTGTGACATAGAGATACTGACAAAGGACTGTCCAGCATGGTGTGCTGGCATCAAAGAAGGCACTGTGCTCTGTGAGCAATGCAGAATTGTAGTAGCTCAGAAGAAATGTGAGATGTGCAAATTTAGAGACATCTCCACCCAAGTGTTCATGAGGACTATTTGTGCCTGCCCGACCTGTGGTAGTGCCTTCTGAACTGGTAATTGGTCTGCTCAGCCACAGTGGGACACACTGTAACTCATCTCTAACATGGTGATGTCATTTTGGTCCTCCTCAAGAATTAAGGATCAACCAACCATTCACTCAAAGGGTATCATGGAGTCATATGACATAACATCCTTGAACAGAGAGAAGTGGTTCTTAATCATCATTTGGAGACTGATTGTGGTGCCATAATTCTACTTATTTTTTAAATTAAATTCATTTGTTTCCAATTAACAAAAATTTTCTTTCTCTCCTTTCTACCTCCTCCCTTGCTTCCCACTGAAAAAGAAAGAAAAACAAAACCCTAGTAGTAAATATACATAGTCAAGCAAAACTAATTTCCTCATTGACTATGTTGAAAAATTATGTATGCTGAATCCATCTGTCAGGAGGAGGGTAGCATGTTTTGTTGTGAGTCCTCTGGAGTTGGGATTGTTCATTGCACCAATCAAAATTCTTAAGTCTTTCAAAGTTGTTTGTTGTTACAATATTGTTATGGCTGTGTAAATTTTTTTCCTGGTTCTGCTCACTTTACTCTGCATTATTCATGCAAGTCTTCCAGGTTTCTCTGAAACCATTCCCATTCTTTACTTATAGAAGAATAGCATTCCAGTACATTCATGTACCATAATTTGTTCAATTCCCAATTGATGGGCATCCCCTTTTCTTCTGTTTTGAATGATTTGGAGAAGAGAAAGGAAGGAAGGTGATTGGGGTTAATGACCAAGAAGACAGAGAGCACATAAGCGTGAAAGAAGAGTTTGGAGTACGTGGGAGGTGGGGCAGGGAACTCATTAACAAGAGGAAACAGTCCCTTTGAACTTAAGTTATCCACCCACATGTTCACAAATACAAATCATTTCAGCTTCTCTTTGGAATCAGGATGATGTATGATAATGATTCTAGACACTGAGAGCTTCTGTGTGGGAAATTTGAAATGGTTAAGGATTTTGTTTTCTGGGTTTTTTCCTTTATTCCCCAACTAGAAACCTCAAGAATGTAAGTGTCAGTGCTCACATGGATGCATAACTAGTCTGCTTATGGGAATTTGCAATTAAAGCCCATTAGTACTCCATTCCATCTTTCCATTACGTAAAACAGGATACACACTGCCTAATATTGATGTCAAACAGAACACACATTTCAATCAGATTCTTTAGCTTTCCCATAAAACGTCTCTGTCTTCTGGGGCTGTGTTTCCCTATACAGTTGTTTTGGGGGGAAATCCTCATCTCTGGGCATCCCTCCTCCTGGTTATTTCCAAGGACCTCTATCCTAGTTCATCCTGATCATCAGGACAAAGTATGCATGACTCTCCTTTCAAATACTCAATGAAATAAATATCTCAGCTTGTTCCTGATCTGCTGCCAATCTCATTCCAATTGATGTCATCATCTTGGATTATTTCAGAGTCATTGTAAATTCTTACACCCTAACGTCCAGGATTGTGTTAGGCATAAAACAACTAAACAAAACAGAACCTAGGACTTGGAACCAGAAGACCTGAGTTGAAATTCTGGTTCTGCTATTTGTTACCTCTGTGACTTTGGACAAATCACTTTATCACCTACCTTACCTGTGCCTCAATTTTCTCATGTGTCAAGTAAAGATGTCGGGCTAGGTTATTTCTGCTTTGGGTCCTATTCCCTATGTTCAGGTTTCTGCTTTAGCATTTACTATCAAGTGTGACTGAGGGTAAACCATTTACCCTTTCTCAGCCTCAGTTTCCTTGTCAATAAAATTGGGATTGGGACTGGGTCTGTGATTCCCCAAGCCTAGGCGACTCCCAGAGAAGGAAACTCCCTCCACCAATGCAGAGAAACACCTCCTCTGCAACTTAACAGTCTTGGATCACTGAGGCTGTAAATGACTTGCCTAGAGTCACATAGCAAGTATGTGTCAGAGTAGGAACTAAATCCAGGTTTTCTTGTCTCTGACATTGGCTCACAATCTACTGTGTGTTCAAATTTATGTTATTCTCTGCCCCCTCCCCCAGCTTCTAGTCAGTACTGTAAGTTTATATGTAGTCAATATAAAGTAGCAACTGTAGGAAGCAAGATGGCAAAGGGGAACCTGGAAGTTAGGTACAGAGTGTCCCAAAGATCAAAGGAGCAACGTTTGCAGACTGTCTCATATATATATATATATATATATATATATATATATATATATATATTTTAAAGCAATAGGGGTTAAGTAACTTGCTCAAGGTTACACGGCCAGGTGTTTCTGGGTGGGTGCTAAGTGTCTGAGCCCGGGATTCGATCTCCAGGTCTTCTCAACACTGGAGCCGGTGCTCTTACTCGCTGTGCTACCTGGCCGCCCCGACTGTCTCATATATTAATTAAAAATCACATACTGAAACTATATGCTAAATCAGGAGGAACCGTCTAAGCCTTGCTGTCAGGGCCTTTTGGTCCTATGATATGTAAACCTCAGATAAGCTCTGAACATCTTCGATAAGACCAGCAGAGTACCAGATCATGTGGTGCTGATAACTTTGAGAGGACGAGGATGTGTTAACGAACCAACCCTAAAGTGGCACGAATAAAAGTCAGTCTGTCCCCACCAAAACCTTAAAATAATGAGATCCCAGACTCCTGCCTCACCCAAGGACTTTTCCATCTTCATTTGGATCCATGCTGCTGAGTGTTCCCAACTCTAACACATGGTTACACGAGTAGCTCTCTGTGCCTCTCACCCTCCCCATTGTCTTCCTCCACCACCCCAATCCCATCCTCACCCCCATGCCATCTGCCTCTGTAATTCCCCTTTGCCTTTTGCCCTTTGTCTCTCTACTTTCTGTGCCATTCACCCCTGCACCCTCTGTGCCTTATTAAAGTGCGATGAAAGCATGATTCCCTGCTGTCATTGTGGTCTTCTCTGATGAGAGCCCAGAGAGCTGTATATGCCTTCTCCCATTTCATAATTCCATAAATTAATCAGCAAGTCAGCTGTGGTATGCTTTCTAATCAAAAGAGCTATAAAATGGCGTTACTAAAATGTTTGCCACTTATCTCACAAAGGATGTGGCTCAGAAATTATTTTGTATGCTATAATATTAAGTGGTGATGGTAGTTAATACTGTTTTGCTAAGAGATACTGTTGTGACCACTTGTCATCTTTGTTTTTAATGTTTTACAAACAGTCTCTCTCTTAACTTGACTTCTATATCTGAGGACTTGCTAGTTGAAGCAGTTTTGGGGAGCACTTGGCCTCTTTGCTATGAAAAATGTTTTGAGGTCAGTGTTTTAGTTTGGGAAATTGTACAGTGCTTTCAACCATCCTCTGCTGCTTCCTGTTTTATATATAAATATGTGTGTACACACACACATATACAAATACACACAATGTTGTATATATGCATACACACACAAACACATGCAAATATATAATATATAAATATATACATATGTGTGTATTTATAAACACACATATACATCCTGTTTGTACATAATTATTTGCGTGTTGTCTCCCCTTCTAGAATATAAGCTTTATGAGAGTGTGTACTGTTTTTGCCATTCTTTGTATCCCCAGTTCCATGCACAGTGCCTGGCACTTAGTAAATGCTTAATGAATGTTTATTGACTGACTCACTGGCACAAAGGCCTATTTTGAAAAAAATCCCTACATGTATTAATGATCCTGTGAATCATGGGAGACCATGATCTCTGGAGAAGTTAAATTGCAGGTGATCCAAAAGACAATAAAGAGATGGGGATGATGATTGATGATGATGATGATGATGGAAGACATTTATACAGTGCTTTAAGATTTATCAAGCCCTTTGCATCCTTTGTATCATCAGTGGTGTACCTAAGGGGACATCAGCGTTTTGTCAATGATGATTTGAATGTGAGAAGTGCCATGAGAGATGTTATCAAGGAAAATTTTGACCAGAAAAATTATGAGAGCAAGGTATAAACAGATGGGCAATTAAAATATTTCAATAGTAGCCACAGAATGTTGAATGAACTAAAGGAAGACCTTCAGGAAAATAGGTTTCCTAAGAAGGGTGTCAGGAAGACACGGACAGGAATTGCACAGATTGTGAAGATATTAACAGGTTGTAATTTGCACCATTGGAGAGAATCTTCATATTGCTGAGTTCTTAATTCTATCAACACATCATCATCATACAGGGGCTGCTTGGTGACAAAGTAGATAAAGCCCCAGGCCTGGAAGAAGGAAGACCTGAGTTTTATCTAATCCAGGCTCAGATAATCCAGGCTATGTGACCCAGGACCCAGTTCAGTAACCTTAGTTTACCTCACTCTTCTCATCTGTTAAATGAGTATAATGATAGTACCTCTGTCCCAGGGTTTTTGTGAGGATAATTATAAAGCACTTAGCATAATACCTGGCACATAGGAAGTGCTACGTAAATGATAGCTATTGTCATATTGTCATCGTCATCGCTCAGGGGAAGTCTGGGTATAATAAACACCAAAGAAAGTTTTGAAAGGGGAAAAAGGCATTGTGTACCCAGAAGCAAATACGTGGAAGGGAAAGGGGTATCTTGTTAACAAGCAGTCCGCTCCATGTAGGCACATCTTTGTTGCCAATTGTGGTGGTAGTGAATGATGGTGGTGGCACTGCATGTATGTGAGACTGAGGCTTCTGTTTAAGGGCCTCTCTATCCTTTCTCTGTAAGTCCCAGATTTTCAGGGTTGGAAAGAACCTTGGAGGCTGTGTAGGTCAACCCTAGGCTGAACAAGGATGCCTTCTACAACACATCCACTAACCAGTCATCTGACCTTTGCTTGAAACCCTCTCATATTAAGGATGCTCCAATTCCCAAAGCAGACCTTCTGCTTAATGGATATCTCTGCTTGTTAGGCAATATTTCCTTCTATCTGGTTTAGATTTGCTTCTTTGTAATTTCCATCCATTTGTCATAGGTCTGCCTCCTGCGACCCAACAGAATCCTTTCAGTGACATCTTGCTGTCACATTCCTGCTAAGTCTACTCTTTCTTTTCAGAGAAAATAACATCAGGAGTGCTGAAGCCAGCTTGAATCAAGTGACTGTTAAATTGTCAGTCTCAATCAGTAAATGCTTTAAATTAGGGCTCTTTTTGTTGGTCTAGACATAAGAAAATGTCAATGCAGGTCAGACTTGAAAGCATGTAGTGAACCCCTCCCCTATCCTTTTTTGAGATGGTTGTTAAACACTTTCCAGCACTCCTTTGGTAAACACCCTCAGTTCCTCAAATAATCCTAATGTGGTTTGATCTCAAGTTCCTTCACCATCTTGTCTTCTCTCCTTTAGTTGTCCTTCAGCTTATCAGTGTCCGTAAAAAAGGTGATAAACAATACTATTTTCAAGACTCCAGACCAGGCCTCCCTCTCTTAGAAGAGCCTGAATGCTACTTGGCTTTTTGGATGACTATATTGGCCATGTCACGCCACGCCCCATCCCCACCTCCAATCTCCCTCAATAAACTCCAGTGGCTCCCTAGTACCTACAGTATTGAATACAAAATCCTATGTACAATGTTCAAAGCCCTTCATGACCTACTCCTCCCCCCCAGGCCTTTCTAGTCTTTTTATACTTTACTTCCTACTACATATTCTTCAATCCATTGAAACTGGTTTCCTGCCTGTTCCTTGAACATAACCCTCCAACTCCTGACTCTGGATATTTTTACTGACTCTCCCCCCTGCCTAGAATGTTCTTCTTCCTCATCTCTGCGTTCTGCCTTCCCTGGCTTCATTCAAGTCCCAAATAAAACCCTACTATGTGCAGGAAGCCTTGAAGGAGTGCCTTCCCTCTGTTAATTATTTCCTATTTATCTGGTCTGTAACTTCTCTGTACACATTATTTATTTGTTGTCTCCCCAATTAGATTGTAAGATTATTGAGTGCAGGGACTATTTTCCCCTCTTTTTGTATGCCTAGCACATAGTAGGCATACAATAAATATTTAATAATATTTAATAAATACAATAAATTATTATTGGCTGACTATAATCAATCATCATATTGACTCACATAGAGCTTTTAATACAGCAAAACTCTGATATTTTCAGATGAACTGCTCTCTATCCATGCCTTCTTCATCCTGCGTTTGGGAAGTTGATTTATTTTGAACCTAAATGAACATTTTACATACATTAACATCTTCTCAGATGCTCTTTCCTGTCAGAATGTCTTTGCATCTTGACTCTGCCATCCAGTGTACTATAACCTGTCCATTAAAAAAAAATAAATGAGTTAAATTTATTACATACTTAAAAAGACCCAAGGGTTTCATG
The DNA here is from genome assembly GCF_028583685.1 of Petaurus breviceps papuanus. Lineage (NCBI taxonomy): Eukaryota > Metazoa > Chordata > Mammalia > Diprotodontia > Petauridae > Petaurus > Petaurus breviceps. The sequence goes on along the minus strand of NW_027187368.1, from coordinate 11,405,690 downwards.
TACAATCCTCTTTTTTTGTTCTCCTGTGTATATGGAAAATGTTCGTTTTTTTGGTGTTTAAGTTCAGAATAAAAAAAAATTTAAAAATAAACTAATCCTACACAACTTTGTCTCTACATGAGAAGTGAGTTCAGTTTTGTGAATTTGTGTTGATACCACTGCATGTTTCAAGGAGTCAGAAGTTTGAATCTCATATATCTTTATTACATTTTGACAACACACATTTCCAAAGTACTTTAAGTAAGTTATGCAAAGATTATTCTCCCCATTGTACAGAAGAAGAAACTGTTACTAAGGAAGTAAGGCACAGAACTTGGGCTAAAGCTCAGCTTCTGACCTCCTGATAGACCCTTCCATAGCTTCTTCACTGCCTATAGCATCGAATCCATTACCCCTTATCTTGGCCTTTGAGGCCCTTCCTTCTGGTTCTATTACCTACTCTTCCATCCTTGTCCATTCCCTCCAAATTTCCAGGTCTTCCCATTTCTTCTCCTTTACTAATTCTGTCCCCTGTCTAGAATGCTCTTTCTCATGCTAACCAACTTCTATCTATTCTCTAAGGCCTAAATTAAACCTCACCTTTTCCTGGAAGGCTCCCTCAACTGTCCCAGTCTGAAGGATGACTGTTTGGGTCCTTCCTTAAATTTCATGATCACTCTCTTACCACTGAGCAAATATCTTGTTCTGTGCTGGTCATATGTAAAGTGGGACATTCCTGAAGGAGACTCTGGTCTTAGGACAATTTCAGTCTTTTTCTATTGCTTAGGGTCCAGTAGTATTATACTCTGTCTATTTCTAGGTTACTGCTTCCCTCCCTTTTCCAACTTAGATTAGAAGTATTATTCATCCACAGTCCCCTTATAAACTTCAGTCCCTTCATATCTTCTTCTCTCACCAAGGAGGCATACCCCTGTACAAACAATAAACCCCTCCCTTGTCCTAGGTCTAGACTCCTGGGTCCTACAGCCCTGGACTAGGAAGAAAGACAGATGGGCAAGGAATTGGTGGTGGAGGAGGGCAAAGATCAACTATGATGCTTAATGGTCCCATATGGCTTTCAAGACCCCCAGGCAACAGAAAGCAAAAGTATCTGGCTAATAAATGACAAGGAACAACAGGAATATAAGCAAGGCATTCATTGGAGGCAGGGCCCAACTTGGAGTGATGAAGGATAGGGCCCAGGCCAGGCTCATACAGATGGCTCATCTCTCTCCAGGATGGAGAAGTGCTCCCCATAGCACTTCACACAGGGTGGGCTGTGGATAGCACGGTTTAATATCCCATTGAGCTGGACCAGCAGGGCTTTCGGGGGCTCCTTTTCACTTTCCTTATTTGACATAGGAGGAAGCTGAGTCCATCTCTGTTTTTCTATACAGGTGAAATGAGAGTCAGGACTTTATAATCTAGTTGGTGAGACAGGCCTATGCCCTACATAATGAAAAATCAGAGAGTAAAATGTAAATAAAAGCAAGATAAATATAGCATGAAACACTTAAGTCCTGGGGAATTGTGGAATTTAAGTGTAATCTGTGGGGCCAGGTTTTAGGCCAGTCATTCTTAATCCAGGATTAAGACTTCAGGGGAGGTTGTGAACTTAGATAGGAAAAAAATTGCATTTTTATTTTTACTAACTTTTGCTTTTCTTTGTAGTACTATGTTTTTTATTTTATGCATATAAAACATTATTTTGGGAAGGTGTCCATAGGCTTCACCAGACTCCCAAAGGGACCTATGGCCCAAAAAAGGTTAAGAACCCCTGTTATAGACAGAAGAGGCTTCTTTGAGGCACTGACTTTGTAGTTGGTTCCTGAAGAAAGAACTAGAATTGCATCAGTGAAAGGAAACTGGGAGAACCCGTGAAAAATTCACCAATGACCTACCTGAGATGAAATTTGTACGTGTACCTTCCAGAATTTTTACTCAACATGACACACAAACTTAATTAGGTGACTTCCTTGCCAAAGGCATCTGTTTTGTGTGATATTTTGGCAAGAGTTAGTGTGATGATGCTCTCTGCAGGTAAAAACAGGCAGCTAAGCAAAAGGTTCCTCTTACCTTACAAAGAGATCCATTTGACCTAAAAGGAAAAATTTGTCTCTCATATGGAAGCCATTATATGAAGCCACATGTTAGGTAGGGGATGGAGGGACAATGGAATCTACATTTTAGTAGACAATGGATCCATAAAGAGATCTGAAGGAAGAAGGTATAGAAGACGACATCTCATCCTTTCAGTTCAGCATCAGGGAATGAATGGTCCTGGCAATGGACTGTTGTTTAAAAACTAGCTTAGTTAAGTAGAGAGAAACTCATTGCTAGGAGTTCAGCCACTTGGAGATAAAAGTTTTTAGCTATCGTAAGTCATGGAATTGTTGTCCGTGGGATAGAGGGTTTGTGTTTATCAATCAAGAGAGGATACACTGATCAAATCACATCATTCAAAGTATCAGATTAAAGTGGTGCAGAGAAATTTCCCACTTTGCTGTAATTTACTGCTTTTAATTCCTCCACTGGAGATAATTTTGGCTTCCAGATTGAAATTTCTTACGTTCTGAGGTTGATCACATACTGAAGGGTTTGGAAGTGAGCTCACGTTATGAGTTTGGCAAGAGGTGTGTTGCATATGTAAGACCTAGATGTTATTTCCAAAACCATTTATAGACTTAATATTCTGTAACCTAGAGCAGCTAAGTGATATAATAGATAGAGCGCTGGACCTGGAATCAGGATGACCTGAGTTCAAATTCAGCCTCTGACATTTACTGACTGTGTGATTCTAGGCAAATCACTTAATCTCTGTTTGCCTCAGTTTCCTATTCTGGAAAAAGGGATAATATATCTAACTCCAAGTACTGTTGTGAGGATCAAATGAGATAATAAATGTAAAGTATTCAGTACAGTGCCTTGCATATAATAAGTACTATATAAATGTTAGTTATTATTATTAATTATTCAAAGGCCCTTTCCAGCTCTCACATTCTATATTCTATGTTAAAACATTCTTTATTCTAAGACTTCTCACTTAGATGTCAGATAGTCTTTGCTCTAAAATTCCCTTCCAGCTTTAACATTTATGGTCAGAGGTACCTCCTAAGTCTAACATTATATTCTTGATGTCCCAACATTTTATATTCTAATGCTCCCTCCCTGCCTATGGGTCCCGCCCCACCCCTGTCTGAGCTCTGATGGTCAGTCTATGTTGAGTGGGCCCTTCCAGCTTAGGCATCCTCTATTCTAATTCCATCCAATCTCACAAATATTTATTGGGCACCTGCTATGTGTGAGGTACCAGGATCATAAAGACAAAGTGAAAAGTGATTCTTGCCTTCAAGGAGACTAGAATCCTTTTTAGCTCAGAATTCCATGGTTCTACTAGTCTCCTTCTTACAGTCTCTTTGGTGGAGACAGTAGAGGCCTACAAAAATCATCAATTCTTAGAGATGGATGGAACCTCAGATAACATGTTATATATATGTCAATTATTTTAAAGTTTTCTGATTTCTTTGATGGATGAGCCAGCTCAAGTTTGTTCTAGCTTCATTCAAAAGACATTTTTAAGGGTTTATATTTTGTATGCAGGCTCCATGAAATTTTCTCTAACTTATACCAGCTTTTGGTAATCTCTTTTTCCTTAGAGGAAGCAACAAGGAATGGTGGAATGAGCCTTGGAGCCAAGGACCCAGGGTTCAGTGCTTGGCTCTGCTGTGTTTTTAGCTATATGACCTTGGATGAGTCATGCAAAAGTCTTAGTTTCTCCGTCTGTAAAACGAAGGGATGGAATGATCTCTATGGTTCCTTCTATATTCAAGTCCTCTTATTCTATGTATGCTTATAGTATTTGTTGTTTATGTTCTTCATTTGGCATGTGACCTGCCTTAAATTGTGAGTTTACACATTTCATGTAAATCTTCTCAAGTATCTTGTGAACTCTTTGAATGGAAGGATCCTAAGTTATATTTCTGTGTCTTTGCCCATTGGTTCCATCCGCAGCCCCCCTCCCCACTCCCACCCTCCCTCCCTGGCCCTCTCCCCCAGTGCAAGCTCTGGGAATAGAGCCCTGAATGTCCATAGCAGTTGCTCAGTGAAAGTTGATGATAGCTTTAATATTTTTCATTTAACTTACTGGCCTTACACATAACATATAGCTGGATTGTTAAAAGGGAATTAAAATTGTGTTATTCCCAAGTTTGAGCATCATTAGATTCATCTATGAATTCAAAATTTCTGTGACAGATTAAGAAACAGATTTATATTCTTAAAGCAAGACACATATGCTCAAAATAATATTGCCACTGAAAAGTCTTTCAGTGACCTGGAGAAGGATGTTATTAATTCCCTACTCTAAGAAAGGTGCTATTGAATAAATAGAAAGTAGCCCTTTTAAAAAGTTTGTGGATGGAACAGTTAGTTGATAAGTGTACTGGTAAAGCAATGAAAACTCTTAAGTGAATTTGTAATAATTCAGAGATATTAAAAATTTCCTTCATCAGTATGGAAATTTTTATGTGATCCCCAAGATCCCAAGAGAACTAAATAGGTCTGATGGACATGATGTAAGTGTGTTAATTTAATATTTATGGCACCCTTTTGACCCATTAAAAACAACCATGTTTTCCCAGAGTCACTATTTCTGACCTTCTGCTGGTGTTTACAAGTTAAGAAATGTAAATAATTTGGAATATGTAGGGAGTTAAATAAAAGGGTGCCATGCTTTGAGAGAGCCAACTCACCATAAAAGCATGATTGAAACACTTCACTACCAGAATTTCCCTGCCTTATTATTGTTATCTTTTTAATAGGAGACTAAGACCAAGAATAGTGATCCATATTTTCAAAGTCCAAAGGCTGACAGTGAGAGAACCCTGTGAAGTAGGTAGAAAAGTATAATAATTCATTAAGGATCTTTGATTTCATCAATGTGGGTGGCCACTCCACTGATATAGACATCTCTGCCCCTCTGTTACCTAGAGTTGCTGTCACTGAAAAATTCATTACCTTTCAGCCAATTGGGTAAGCAACCTCTTCAAACACAGGACTTTTCCTGGGTCTTAGATAATGTATATTGCAATTAATGTTTATATAATTAATTTAAACAGAGCCTTTGCTACTCAGTCAATCGATAAGCATTTATTCAGCACCTACTTTATGCTAGACACTGCCTAAGAGTAGAGGATACAAAGAGAGACAAAAGATAGCCCCCGCTCTCAAGTTGCTCACTGTCTAATGGGAGAGATGACACACAAACAACTATGTAAAAATGCTACATGCAGAATAAATAAGGAATAACCAAGAAAGGGAAGGAACTAGAAGGAAAGGGGATTAGGAAAGGCTTCCTGTAGAAGGTGAGATTTTACCTGGCATTAGAAGGAAGCCAGGGAAGCCAGTAGGCAGAAATGAGGAGTAAGAACTTTCCAGACAGGGGGGACAGCAAGAGTAAATGCGAGAGTCAACAGGTGGAATGTCTTGTTTGTGAAATTGTGAGGAGGTCAGTGTCACTGGGTCAGAACAGGATGGAGAGTAGAAATTAAGGTGTGAAAAGACTAGAAAGGTGGTAAATGGATAGGTCATGAAGGACTTTGAGTGCTAAATGGGATTTTATATTCGATCCTGAACATAATGGGGAGCCATTGGAGTCTACCGAGCAGAAATTCTAGTAAAATTAATTCAAATGAACCCACCATAGAACATTCTGATAACATGAGACACAGATGAACATATGGAAATCTGAGCACACAGAACTGATATACGAGAGAATAATTCATGTGACAAAAGAAGAATTTACTGTACAAAAGTGTGAATCATAGAGTTTCTTTAAAATAGCATGTTTCCCTAGAGCTTTTAAAATATTATTTCAAATTGCAATCATTTTATTTATGCCCGAAAGCATCCAACCCCATCTTCAAAGGCTAGTATATATTCTAATACTGCATCAAAGTGTTTGCTGACTACTACAGTCCACAGGGATTTCATCTTTATTTTGTTGGATTTATATCTGGAATAAACTTCAGAGATAATCTACTCTAATCTCTCACTTTATAGACAAGTAAACTACAATTCAGAGAAATGACATGATTTGCCAAAGTTACATAGATAATTGTTAGTGCTGGTATTTGAAATAATAAAGAAGTTTAGCATTGATATGAATTTTAAAAATTCCTTTCTAATTTTACTCTGAAATTAATGAGCACAAAGTAAATGAACATAAGTAGAATAGAAAAAGAGAATTAGACATGAAACTGTGGATCCCTATAATATATAGTTTTCCTTTATGTGTTCAATAAAATCAATGCACAGCTTTTAAAAAAACAAGTTCAACTTTGTTTTATTTTCAAGTCTGCCTTCTCCCCATCCTATTTCTTTTTTCTACTATCCTTGCAGAAAGCAAGAAAAAACAAAACCTTTTACAAATATATAGTCAAACAAAAGGAATTCTTGTATAACATACACCTGCCCCCCCTATCCCCGAACAACAACAACAACAGCAAAAACAAAACCCAAGTCTGCACTCTGAATCTTATCAGTTCTCTATCTGGAAGTAGGTAATATGTTTCGTCATGAGTTATCTGGAATTGTGGTTGGTCATTTTGGTGATCAGAATTTCTAAGTCATTCAGAGTTGTTCATCTTTACAAGTCTTCTCAGGTTTCTCTGAAACCATTCCCTCATTATTTCTTAAATCATGGTAGTGTTTCATAACAATCATATAACATTCAAAACTGTCCTGCTTGATGGCTTTCTACTGCTCCTGCCTGTGCATTAAAACAAAACAAAACAAAACAAACTTCCATGACTCTACTTTGTTTCTTTTCTTTTTCCTTCTCTCTCTCTCTCTCTCTCTCTCTCTCTCTCTCTCTCTCTGTCTCTCTCGCTCTGTCTCTCTCTCTCTGTGTCTCTCTCTCTGTGTGTCTCTCTCTCTGTCTCTCTCTGTCT
>NW_027187368.1:11352317-11398661 GCF_028583685.1 Petaurus breviceps papuanus | reverse complement strand
CTCTGTCTCTCTCTCTCTCTGTGTCTCTCTCTCTGTGTGTCTCTCTCTCTGTCTCTCTCTGTCTCTCTCTGTCTGTCTCTCTGTCTGTCTCTCTGTCTCTCTGTCTCTGTCTCTGCCTCTCTCTCTCTCTCTCTCTCTCTCTCTCTCTCTCTCTCTCTCTCTCTCTCTCGACAACACTTTGGCTAGCTCCTTCTTATCACATGCTTCCTTAAAAAAATGAAGAAAAAAACCCCAAACTTTTGGGAAAAGTGCGTGATTGGGGCCTGGCCTCACGGAAGAAAAGAGGAACCAGATCACTTCGACTAAAGAACATGAATATTAAGTCAACTATTCTTTTTATTCCTGTGAAGAAGGGGATTGAGAGAAAAGAGAGGAAAAAGCCTAAAAGGACAAGACAGATGGAAATACACAGTTAATAATCAAACCTTGAACATGAATTGGAGGCGCTCGCCCATAACATTTAATAGAATGAAAGCATGTATTAGAATGTAGACCCCAACAATATTTTGTTAATAAAAAAAACACCCTTTGGGGATGGAGTCAAGATGGCAGAGTAGAAGGAAGCAATACAGTTGAGCTCCCATCCACAATTCCTCCAAGCAGAGCTATAAAACACATCATATTGAATCTTTATTGAGAAATCTAGAAAAAGTCACAACAAGTCCTTTGTATGACCCAGACTGGCATAGGGAGACAGACGGGGATCTGCGCAACTGGACACAGAGTGGGAGAAAAACACACAGCATGTGGAACACTCGAGTACTCAGGGAGAAGCTGCACATTAGCACAGAAGGAGGTCCCAGACCCATACTGGGGCACTGTAATGTGGACAGGTGCCAACTGGCAGCTTTGTTGTCTGCTACCCAATCCTGGGTCATAGATCCAGGGTGAAGGATAAGGGGCAGTGGCTTGTGTTGCCTTTCCTGGTAGGAAGTCCATGGGTGGTATACCAAGAAAGGGGAAAGTTCAGATGCAGCATTAGTGGTGTGACTTAGACCCTAAACATAGAGCAGGCTATGACTTGAGCATCTAGCAAACCTATAAAGGAATAACCAGGCCAAAAGAAAGCTTATAATTCTGCCACTTTGAATCAATAGAACTTTCCACTTGGCTGTTAGGAGCAGAGTCCAATAGCAGTCTATTCTTGCACAGACCCAAGCCCAAGTTGGGAACTTGGAGAACTAAGACCGGGAGACAGCAATCAGACTTTGCTCCAGATTAGACCCCTTTGGAAGCACTGAAAGTTTGTAAGTCCCCAGCCTGTTTTTGAGATTCTGGTATAACACAACACTCAATACCTCAAAAAAGCAGCAACAGCATCAACCTAGACCTTCTCTATGAAAGTAAGGCAGAGACCAGCCCTTACTTCAAGTTTGAATTCAGGAAGTATGTTAAAAGAATAAGTAAACAAACTAAAAAAGAACCACACAATAATTAGATATTATGGTGGCAGGGATGCTTCAAAATGCTGAAGAAAAATACTCTAAAACATCCAAAAGCAGTGCCTTAGAGAAAAACAACAGCTTGGGCACAAACTCAGCTAGAATTCCTGGAAGAGATGGAGCAAGAAGTTTTTTTTAAGAGTTTAAAATGTTTTTATAAATGCAATGAGAGTGATTGAGGAAAAAATTAGAAATGAAATGAGTTATAAAAAAAGAATTAGAAAGGGAGCTAAAAGTTTGAAACAAGAGTTTGAAACTTTGCTCACACAACAAACTTCTTGAAAATTCAAAAGGATCACATAGAAACCAATGACTTCATGAAGTAACAAGAAGTAAGAACACAGCCAAAAGACTGAAAAAATGGAAGAAAATGTGAACTATCTCATAGCAAAAGCAATTGACCTAGAAAACAAAGAAAAAAAAATAGAATCACTGGACTATTTAAACACCATGACCAAAAAAAGAGCCTAGACATCTTGTTTTAAGAACTCCTAAAACTACCCAAATCTCATAGAACCAGAAGGCAAAGTGAAAATTAAAAGAATTTGGTCACCTTCTGAAAGAAATTCCAAAATGAAAACTCTTAGGAAATATCACAGACAAAAATCCAGAGCTTCCACATTAAAATGTATATGTTTATATGTATATGCATGCAAAATGTATATGTTTATATATACATACATGTATACATATGCATATGTATATGTGTGTGTTTGTGCATGTCTGTGTGTGTGTTTGTGTATGCTGCAAATAGCCAGAAAGAAAGCCTTCAAGTACCAAGGAACCAGTTAGGATCACATATGATTTAGCAGCCTCTAGTATAAGGCAGCAGAGCACTTGGAATGCAATATTTTAGAAGGGAAAGGATATGAGCTTATAGCCACAAATAATTTATCCAGCAAAACTGAATATAATACTACAGGGGAAAAATGGAGAATATCTAAGCATTTCTGATGAAAAGACCAGAGTTGCAGAGAAACTTTAAAGTTCAACACAAGAGTGAAGAAAAGCATGAAAAAGTAAACATGAATGATGATAAAGGACTAAACAAGAATAAACAGCTTATATTCAAATATGGGGAGATGATACCTATTACCCTTTTGAATTCTACCATCATCAGAGTTCATAGAGGGAGTCTAATTACTCGAGGTCAGTAGTGGTTTTTCTAGGTCCTGATGATCTTTAAAAAGAATGGAAAGAGAAGAGAAGAAAAATACACTGTTAGGTGAGGGTAGGGAAAAGTAGGCTAGAAAAAATTATATCATAATAGGGTGTATTAATAGATATTTATACAAACAAAGAGGCCTAGGTGGGTGGGGAAGCAGCTGACACTGAGCCTTATTCTCATCTGAACTGGTCAAAAGAAGGAAGACTACACACAGTTGGGTACAAAAAAATCTATTTCACTCAACAGAGAATTGAAGGGAAAGAGGCACAGGGGGAAGAATCATAAGGATGATAGGCTAAAGTAGGGGAGGGGAGGCTGGGAGAAGGTGATTTGTCCTAAGCAATAGTGAGTCAAATGATATATATAGGCAGTTTTCAAAGGAAGAAATCCAAGCTACCAATAATCATATTTTAAAAAGTACTTCAAATCATTACTAATTAGAGAAATACAAATTAACACAATTCTGAGGGTCCATTTTGCACACATTAGATCTATAAAGATGACTAAAATAAAAACAAACAAATGAAATGAGAGTGTTTGAAGGCCTGAGAGAAAAGAGACAAATTAATGCCAGTGGAACCAGGAATTGGTGTAGCCATTCTACAAAACAATTTAAAACGATGTCCCAAAAGGTACAAAACTATGCTTCCACTTTGATCTAGGCATAACACTAATAGGCCTATACCCCAAAGAGTTCAAAGAAAGAAGAAAAGGAACCAAGTATATAAACATATTTTTAGCAGCTCTTTTTGTAGTGGCAAAGAACAGGAAGCTTTGGGGGGGAGTATCCATCAATTGTGGAGCAGATTATGGTATATGAGTGTGAGAACATTTTTGCACTGTAAAAAGTGATAATGGTGGGCAATTAAAAAAAAGCCTGGTAATACTTGTATGAAATGATGAAGAGAAGAATAGGCATAACAAGGAAAATAATTTCTACATTATGAGGATTCTTTGACGAGACTAGTAGATTTTTTTCTATTTTCACTTTGTATTTGTGTTCTAAAAGATTCAGACAGTTTATGATTTCTTGAAATATAGCATAGTGGCCCTATTTTTTTGGTCATGATTTTCAAGTAGTCCAATCATTCCTAGATTATTTTACTTTGACCTGTTTCCCAGGTTAATTGTTTGTGATAATATATACCTTATGTTTTCTTTTTTTTTAATCTTTCAATTTGAAAAAAATTGTTTTCTTATGGTGTTGTTACTTTCTGTTTGACACATTCTAGTTTTCAAGGAGAGAAATTCTTCAGTAAGGTTTACTCTTTTCTGTTCTAATCAATTAAGTTTCTTTGACATTCTTTCTTCCTTAGCTATCATTTCATTGAACAGTCTATCTTTTATCTCTTGCTCCATTTCTTCCAAGAACTCTTATAGTCATTATGGGCAGGGTATTTTTCCTTTGAAGCTTTATTTGGATTTGTTGTCAAGAAGTTACTCCCTTCTGTTTTTACCTCCTGGGTTTCTCTGAGTCCATAGTATTGCTTAATTGTGTTCATTATTTTCTTCTCTTTGCTCAAATCTCCTGCAAAGATTTTTTTTTTTAAGACTCTGGGTCAGATGCTACTCTCTGCTGTATTCTTAGACTGTATTGGCTAGGCCTGCTTGGTCCTAGGTGTGGTGGATCACCTGGTCACTCAGCTTGGATTTCTGACCTTGACTCCTCCTCAAGCTTCTACTTTGCATAGTCCCAAACCCAGAATTGGTTTCATCCCTTACTATGATTCTGGAATGTCCCAGTGATAACTGCGTGTTGTTTATTGCTCTGGCAGCAGGTCTATAGAACTTCAGATGTTTTGCTTACAAGTGCTGCCCTAGTTTACCTGGTGCCTCTATCTGTACCCAGTCCCAGGCTTGCCGGGGTTCTGCTCTGCCCGGGCACTGGTTTGACCTTGCCTCAGCCCTGTCACCTACAGACCACAGGAGGCATTGCCTAAACCCGGTACAGAGGGTTAGTTTGGCCCTATGTCCTACTGTGGCTCAACAGGGCTATTTGGACCCTGTGCTACCTGCTCACTGAACTGGCCCTGTCCACTGCTGTTGGGCACAAGCTTTCTAGGCACTTGGAGTTATGTCTCTTGTCTACCTACCCAGGCTTATCTTTGCTCAGGGCCTCTGAAGGGTTCTGACAGCCTTTTTGTTCATTCCTGTATGATGATTTCTCTTTGGTTTGCATTATCATTGTACTTGATGGCGCATTTTGAAAACTTTATTGAGGTGTTTTTGGGGATTCTGGGTTCTTCTACATGCTAACACACTGCCATGGCTTCCCCCTGACATGCATTTTAAATCTTTCTGGACAAAAGCAAATTAATTGTCTGTGGGTAAAATGGTTCTAAGTCTTTCTGGATTCATTTTATGTACCCCATGATTAATAACTTCTCACATGTTGTCCAGCTATCCATACAATATAGATCAGTACTTTTTAGAATTCTAATTATTAAATGTTTAATGTGTATTTGTAGGCAGCTGAGTGATACAATGGAGAGAGTGCTGGATCTAGAATCAGAAAGACCTGAGTTCAAATCTGGTCTCTGATACTTATTAGCTGTGTTACCATGGGAAAAATCACTTAACTCCTGTTTGACTCATTTTCCTCAGCTATAAAGTAGGGATAATAACTGTACCTGTCTCCCAGGGTTGTTGTGAGACAATAATTTTAAAGCACTTAGCACAGCTTATGGCACATAGTAGGTATTTGATAAATGCTTATTCCTTTTCTTTCCTTCCATATATCGTTCTCTCTCCAGTTAAAGTGTCAGTGCATTGTGGACAGAGACTATGCACTATCCTTTTATTGTGTGAATCACCTATATGGGAGGTAGAGCTTTCAAAGTAAGGATCTGTGATTTAATCAGCATGGTTGCGCTTTCTCTGCTGATGCAGGCTTCATTTCCTTTGATTTCTCAGCCAGACTGGTTCTGGGGAGATAGATGATATTCATTTCTGGCCGGCATTTACAGAATCTCAGAGATAGAAAGGACCTTAGAGGTAATCTAGATTAGCATGTACCTAAGGATATTCTACTTACAAGTAGGCATCTTGCCTCTATTTGAAGATGTTGTGATGTTGAACTCACTACGTTATGAAGATGGTTTTCTACATTTGGGCATCTCATTGCCTTCTATTTTTTCATTTGTTTGGATCTGTTTTATAGTATCTTGATTTCTCATAAAGTCATTAGCTTCTATTTGCTCCAATCTAATTTTGAAGAAATTGTTCTCTTCAGTGAGTTTTGGAAATTCCTTTTCCATCTGGGAAATTCAGCTTCTTAAGGCATTCTTCTCCTCATTGGCTTTTTGGGCCTCTTTTGCCATTTGTGTTAGTCTATTTTTTAAGGTATTATTTTCTTCAGTTAGGTTGTTGACTCTCTTTTCATGATTTTCTTGCATTATTCTCATTTCTCTTCCTAGTTTCCTCTACTTCTCTTACTTGATTTTCAAAATCCTTCTTGAGCTCCTCCATGGCCTGTAACCAATTCATATTTTTCTTGGAAGCTTTTGATGCAGGAGTTCTGACTTCCTTGTCTTCCTCCTGTTCCATGCTTTGATCTTTTTTGTCCCCACAAAAGGATTCTATGGTCTGATTGTGCTTCCTCATCTTGCCAGTCAATTACTTGACTTTTGAACTCTTTGCCATGGTAGAACTCTGCTTCCAGAGAGGAGAGCTTTGTCCCAAATTGCTGGGGTTTTTGCAAATGTTGTCAGAGGTCTGAGGAGGGTGCCCTCTCTATAGACACCACACTGGAAAACTGGCATTTCTCACCCCAGGACCACCACCCAAGAAAGTGACCCAGATCCTAGCTGGTCAAAGCAAGAGTGATTACCCTCTGAATGGTCACTTGGTCCCCCTACAGTCTGTAGGCCAGGAGCTCCTGAAGCAGCCATGCAGCAGCTGCTGCAGCCACTGTGCCTTTGCCACCTTTCGCCCAAGGGCAGGGGCTGGACCATGCCCTTCCTTTCCAACAGAGTTTCCAACTGACCTTTTACTTTCTCTTTGGAGTTTATGGGTTGAAAAGTCTGGAAACCACCAGACTGGTGGTGGTTCACTCTCATAAAGTCTGCTCTGGCCTCCACTGCCTCCCAGGGACCAAAACTATACAGCTCATGCAGGGTTGCTCTTGGCTCCCAGTGTGCTGCGATGAACCCTTTCTGTTGGCCTTCCAGGCTGCCTTCAGTGGGATATTTGTTTCTCTCTGTCACTTTGTGAGTTCTGTAGCTCTAAAATTTGTTTAGAGTCATATTTTATAGGTTTTTGAGGTAGTTGTGGGGGGAGGTCACAGAATTTCTTGCTTCTACTCTGCCATCTTGGCTCTGCCCCTCCCATAATGGGTACTCTTAAGGAGTCTAAGTATTTGTGATGCTTATGTTGAACAAGGGGCCAGAACAATATGACACAGAATGAGTCTGCGCTAGATTAAATCTCAGCCCACATTTGTACATCTCTAATTGTGAGGACTTCTTTCTTTGTGTGGAACTAAAACGCCTTAATGTAAATTTTACCCATCATTCCTAATTATGTCTTCTGGGGCCAAGAAGAACATATCTAACCACACTTCCACAGTACAGCCCTTCAAATAATTAAAGAATATTATGGCATTTCTACTCTAAACATCGTTTAGTCCTTCAACTGATCTAGCTAGGCAGCTGGGTGGTACAGTGAATAGAACATTGTGCCTCGAGCCAGGAAGACCTGAGTTCAAATGTGACTTTAGATATTTACTAGTGGTATGACCCTAGTCAAATCACTTAACCTCTGTCTCAGTTTCTTCAACTGCAAAATGGAGATAACAGAACCTACCACCCTGTAGGAATTCTGGGAGGATCAAATGAGATACTATTTGTAAAAGCAGTATTTAGCATGGTGCCTGGCACATGGCAGGTACTCTAAAAATGCCTATTCCCTTCTCTTCCCCTGATGCTTATGTGGCATGGTCTTTAAACATTTTAGTTCTCCTCCTCTGATCACACTTGAATTTGTCAAAGTCTTTACGTAACATTTCATATACGGTCTAGGCACAGATCCTAATGAAATAATCACCCTCCTTATTCTGGACACTGTCAATTAATGCAGCCTTAGGTTTGGGGGGGGTGGTGGTGGTACTACTTCCCTATTGGCTTCCATTGAGTTTGTTTCACCCGCTGCCCCCAATCCTTTTACACACCACTTCATAAAGGCATGGTTGCAACTGTGCCTTCCATCCTACATTTGTGCAGTTGATTTTTATGAACTTGTGTGTAGGTCTTGACATCAATTATAGCCAAATTCCATCTTACTAGACATAGCTTGTCTTTTAAGCTTGTTGAAATCTCTTTTTAGATCTTGATGCTTGCTTAGTCTACTTAAGTTCCTATTATTTGAAAATTGGATATACAAGCTAACTATGCTTTCATTCAGATCTATCCAGCTAGGAAGGGCCTGCCAGAGCTTGTAATCTTCTAGCCTAACCTTTAAATATTTGAAAATCCTGGATCAGAGCAACAGCAAGATAGGGCACCCAGAGTTCAATTTTGATGCAGCTGCTAAGCTTACATTAAATACTTAATAAATATACCTAATTGCGTTTGTAGTCGGACTCACTCATAGAACAGCAGAATTGGAATGGAGCCTAGAGATTAGTTAGTCTAACCCTCTTACTTTACACATATTGAAACTGATGCCCATAAAGGGCCTTCCTTGCTCAAGCAACTTGCTCAAGGTCATTAGTAGGGCAGAAAATAGCCGATTTACTGTTAGCTGGTCTGATGCCATCCCTCCCAGAGCAAAAATTCCTTCAGTAGTGGAGGATTAATTTACTTTAATCTCTTTATCTCAAATGCCTTCTATTCCCCATCTCTGAGAACTGAAAATCCTGCTCATTTTAAAGCCTCGCTCAAATTCCTCATCCATGAAATCTTACGCTAATCTTCACTGATCTCAGGTAACTTATTTGCATTTTCATAGGAGCTTTCCAGGTTTTTAAACTCCAAAGAATAGCTCAAATGTTGGGGATTTCAAGCTGGTGGGGATATTTAAGGATTATAGGATTTAGAACTATAAGAGACCCTGGACATCATCCAGTCCAAACCCACCATTTTATAGATGGAGAAACTGAGGGTCTAAAGGGCTAGATGATTTGACCAAAGTCATATGGCTAATCAATGGCAAAGTCAGAATGGGAACCAAGGTTCTCTGACTGTTTTTTTGTCAAGTAGGCTTTCAGTGCTCCCTAAGATCACACTATGAAGTATTCGTTAATTCTGTATGTGCATTCTGTCTGAATAGGTCCTCTCTAACGCCAGATGTTTATTTAAAGTGTGTGTGTGTGTTTGTGTAAAATAAGTATTGAGTAGAAAGAAACACTGGATTTTGGTGTCAGTGGACCCACCTTAAAGCCTGGTTCTACCACTTACTAGCTCTATGACCTTGAAGAAATCATGTTGTTTCTCTGGGCCTAAGTTTCCTCATCTGTGAAATGAAGGGATTGGACTAGCTGAATTCTAAAATGCCTTTTAGCTCAAAATCTATGCTCTCATGATTTTGTGTTATCTACAATACATCGTTTTTAATACAAGGAGGAGCAATTTGGTGTAATGGTTAGAGCGATGGACTTGGAGTCAGCAAGATCAGGGCTCAGCCTTCCTCTCACACTCACCACCTTTGGTACTATGGGTACATTGCTTATAGCTTGCAGGAGCTTCAGTTTCATCATCTTTCAAATGGGGATAATAAAGCCTGCAGTAACTACTTCATGCATGTAAGATAATCTATGTGAAGAACTTTGCAAATTTTTAAGTGTTATAAAAATCTTACGTATTTTTATAGACCAGGACTATAGCTGGTGAGGAGTAAGTGGGGCTTTGCTCCCAGTGAGCCACTATCTGTTGTCTGCATAGGCCTCCTCTGATTCTTCTCAGGGATTACTGACATCTCTGCACCATGCTTTATGTTCCTTCAGGGTCTTGTCATGGTGGGGACCTTCCCCAGGAACTCTCTACCCTCTTCCCACCCACCTTGCCCTTCTCTGGCAACTTGTTCAACAGTGAAGGCTGGATGACTTCAGTCATGTGTGGCCACTGCTGCTATATCTTGTTCCTCTTCTTCCTTCCCATTTCTTCCTCCTTCCTGGCTCCCACTTAATTTGCCCCAGAGGCCAAGATCCATAGTTATGACTTTGTTATGAGTAGGTCTTATCATATCACTCCCCAACTCAAAATCCTTCAGAGACTTTCTATCATTCACCAAGTAAAGTTCCCAACCCTAATCTTGGCATTCAAAGTCCTCCATAGTCTAATACCTCCCTACCTATCCTACCTTGCCTCTCAGTATCCCTTCTTATATGTGCTTTGCTTTAACCAAATTGTGTTACTGGCCACCCTCTGGGAATATCCCATGCTATTCTATTTCTATGCCTTTGCTCATGATGTTCTCTATACCTGGAATTTTATCTCTCCCATAGCCTCCACTGCTGAATTTTTCCCTGACCTTAGGGCCCAGATCAGATGCCATTTCCTTCATACAGCTTTCACTGATCCCTTCATCACAATCCAGTCAAACGATGTTTCTGCCCTTAGACCTCACAAAGTGGCTGATCGCAAATTTCTTGTACATTTATCCTGCATCATTTTATATGCTGGTTAATTCTGTGGGTTGCATCCCTTTCCTAGATCTTCAGCTCCATCAGGGCTTTTTGTCTCACCCAGAATCTAATATAGTGCTCTCTCTGCTCACAGTAGGAGCTTGATAAATGTTTGTTGATGTTGAATGAATGAATAGAAAAGTTTTGATCAGATGCCTGCTTTATGCTCACGCAGTATGCTTCATGCTGGACATACAAAGACAGTCCTTGTTCTCAGGAGCTCACATTCTAATGGGGGAGAGAGCACCTAGAGAAGGTTCCAGTTTCACATCAAATGGAAGGACTGTGGTCATTAGGGAGCAAAGGCTCCCTAATTAGTACAGCTACACTCCCCATCACAAAGCAGATGGTAATGCAATCTTCCTTTCTGTCATTTCCATTAATAAAGTGTCATCTCTTTGTAATGTTGATTCAGCTAACAATGCCATGGATTTTGGTGAACATAATTCTCATTTCCTCTATCTTCAGTAGTTATGGTTTCTAAGGAGATGGGGCCTTTAGCATCTGTAGAGGAAATGACCAGGTTGCATCTCCATAAGTGTTATTTTCCTGGACGAGGAAACAGATGTTCTTCTGTTTCTACCATCAACATGGACTGCCCCAAGCACGGCAGGCAAGCCAGCCTAGCTAAATCAGTAAGGTACTCCTCCGTGGAAGAGATAGGGGGCCACCAGGCAGATCAAACTTCCTCAGGCACCATCTCCCTTCAGCTAGGTGATACAGTCCACAGAGCAGCCTTTTTTTTTTTTTTTTGGTAGTAGGGCCAGGCTGGAAGCAGAGGCAATGATCTAGGGCTGTTGCTTTTCTGGGAGGCACAACATGGCTAGCTCAGGGCTCTTGGGCTTACCTGCCCACCAGTGACAGCTGGCTGTCGTTGAGGTTGTTGTTGGCAGGGATACTCTTCTCCATAGGAATTATTCCCCTTGATGATGGCTACAAGGGCTGAGTTAGGACCAGCTGTAGTCTGGGAGATACTGCTGTTACCAGCACTTTGGGGTTCAGGGTCTTGAGTTGTCTTCATTAAGATAACAATAACAACAACATATATACATATTTGTACACACATACATACAGGTACATATATATGCATATGTGTGTATATAGCTCTATGTATATATGTGCGTTTATGTGTGTGTGTATATATATATATATACACACACACACACACATACACACACACACATACCTAGTGCCTACTATGATAAATGCTTTACAAATGTTATCTTATTTGAACCTCACAACAACTCTGTGAGGTAGGTACTATAATCATCTCCATTTTAGAGATGAGGAAACAAAGGCAAATTCAGCTTAAGTGACTTGCCCAGGGTCACAAAGTTAGAAAGTGTCTGAGACTGAATTGGAACTCAGGTCTTCCTGACTCCCAGCACTATATTCTCTGTATCAATTAGTTGAAGAGAGATGGTGCTTGAGATGGTTTGATCTGCCTGGTGCATGTGGCCTATCATCTTTCCCTCAGAGTATCTTACTGATTTAGCTAGACTGACTTGCCTGCCCTGTTGAGAGAAGTCAACACAGGAGGGGTCAGGGACAAAAAGCACAGGAAAGGATTAGAAAAGATACTACGATAATTACTGTCTGACCGGGGAAGAGCTGATTGAAGCCTGGTGGGCTTTGTCCATGATGGAAATTCATTGGAAAAGGGTCAGATGTGCTCTTTCTATGGTAGTCAAAAATTGGGATCTATGGAGCTGTCCTATTATTGGGAAATAGTTAAACCAATTGTGGCATATGAAGGTAATGGAATAATATTATGCCAGAAGAAATGATGAACAGGAAAATTTCAGAGGAAACTAGGAAAACCATTATGAAATGATGCAGAGCAAAGTAAGCAGAACTAGAAGAACAATTTATGCAATGAGAAGAGCATTATAAAGAAAAAAAAAATTTTAAAGACTTTAGAACTCTAACACAATGAGAAACTGTGAGTCCAAAGGAACAAAGATGAAACAACTTCATTTACCTCCTGAAAGATGGGTGATGAACTCAAAATGAGTTGAAATCCAGCCTCAGACATTTATTATTATTGCTTATGGACAAGTCTGAGCAAGTCACTTAAGCTTGTTCGGCCTCAGTTTCCTCAACTGTGAAGTGGAGATCATAATAACATTTACCTCACAGGGCTATAATGAGGAACAACTAAGGTAATATCTGTGTAGCACTTAGCACAGCTCCTGGCACATATAGGTGCTTAAGAATGCTTATTTCTTTGCCCTAAAATTCAGGCTAATGTGGGAATTTGTTTTACCAGTCTATGTAACTCTGTTATCTTTAAGTTTAACATATGTGTCATCTAAGTCTGTTACTTGAGCTGGCCAAAGTCTCTTGAGCATCTGTAAGGGATTGATGCCTATGGGAATCAAGAGGGGACCCGTGTATGAAATGACGATTGCATAGAAATTACAGGATTTTAGAGCTGAAAGAAACTTAGTGATAATTTCATGTAATGTTCATTTTCTAGATGAGGAAACTGAGGCCTAGACAAGTTAAGTGACTTGGTAAAGATCCCATAGATAGCAAGGGCAAGAGCTGGGATTTGAGCCTAGGTCTTTTTACTTCAGAAAGTGTTCTTTCCACTATACCACGGTAGAGAGTTAGCTCTTGCAGTGCCCTCTACCGTAGTCAAGTTGCCCTGTTGGGTTAGGTAATCAAATAGCAGGAATTAGTACAGCTACATTCCCCATCACAACTCCCCAAAGATCTAGAAAATTGACTATACCAAGCCTTGGAAAATCCAAGAAAAAAATTACAGGAGTCATATATCCTGCCCAAGTCATAATAGGCAGCAGATGGAAAGGTCCGTGGGCACTGAGGATGAGGTCCAGCTAACTGTGTGCAACAAGGAAAATGCCAAAGAGCACTGAGGCTGTACACCAGAAGAAGAGGTCCCAGACCCAAATAGAACACTCTGGTGTTGTGCTAGATATAGGAACTGGTGCCCATTGGCAGCAGTATTGTTCCCTACTCAGTTACAAGTCACAGATCCAGGGTAGATGGAGAAGGGCACCAGTGCCTCAGGTAACACTCAAGGATGAAGAGAGATTGGGGGTGTGTAAGTGCAAGCAAGGTGGGATTTTTGTTGTTTTCTTTTTGGAGTTCAGTATCCCAGACTCAGGCTAAATTGTGAACATCTGAAGGATTGAT
The DNA here is from genome assembly GCF_028583685.1 of Petaurus breviceps papuanus. NCBI lineage: Eukaryota > Metazoa > Chordata > Mammalia > Diprotodontia > Petauridae > Petaurus > Petaurus breviceps. The sequence goes on along the minus strand of NW_027187368.1, from coordinate 11,385,268 downwards.
CGCCTTTGAATCCTGATAATTCACAGCTGTGCTGAGTCAAGTAGGTTTCATACCTTCTGGTTATGAGTCAATCAGGGGCTGAGTCTTTGTTATATTTTCTGGGGGGTTGGCATTTTGCTTTGGGGGTTCACTCATGAGAAGGATATTTTGATTTCCTGGGAGAGACTCTTAGTAGCCATATGTTCAGAGCCCCCCAACTGCTCAGACGTCTTTGCTCCCTTGATTCTGTGATATATGTAAAGTATATGGCAATATTGCTTCACTCAGACAGTTGGAGCCCTGTTTGTTGGTCTTTGTGCTGATTTCTCTGCTTGTATTTTCTACATTTACTTCTTTCTCTGTAATTAAAGTAAGATTGTTAAACCATTTTAAAGCTCTTTCCTTTATAAAGCAGAGAACTATGCCATCCTGGGTGTGGTAGGGTGCTTGCTAATACAGGATCCTGGACTGTGTACCAAACAAAGACCAAGTTCAGAAGTCACACGTTAATTGTGTGGTTCTAATCCCAGGAGTAGAGGAAGGTCCCAGGTCCATCCTCTAACTCAGTCTGAAACCTATGGTGGAATAACCAGAGAAGGAGTCTGAGAACAAAGGGCAGCCTACAGTGCTATTATACTGAACCTACACAACTTTTTACCTGATTTATCAGTGGCTAAGTTAAGCAGTAGTCTGGTGTGTCAATGAGGGTCAAACTCACAGGTGTGTTTTTCAGATCCAAACTCAGATCAGAAATTTGCTGAGCTCAGACCAGGAGGGCATTGAGAAGACTTTGTCCTAGATCAAACTACTATGAGAGAACTGAAAGTTTTCAGTTTCCTAGACTGAACTGTCCCTGAGACCCTGAAATAATACACCACCCAGTACTTTAGGGAATAAGCATAAGGACCCAAGAGGACACAAATTCAGCCTAGATATTACCATCCAGAAGTATGAAGAACCTGGCCTTAGTATAAATTCCAAAGTCAGAAAGTAGATTGGAAGAAAAGTGGACGAAAAAAAGAAACAAAGAAAAGAGAATCCCATCATAAAGAGCTATTGTGGTAATAGGGATGATCAAGACATAAGTCTCGAAGAATATAACAACTACAAAATATTTAAAAGTGAAACTTCAAAGAAAAATACAACTTGGCTATAAGTTCAACTAAAATTATTGGAAGCAAGAGATTTTTTAAAGAGCTAAAATGACATAAAAATCAAATGACAGCACTGAAGGAAAAAATAGAAAAGAAATGAGAGTTATGGAAAAAAAATGGAAAGACAATTAATAGCTTACAACAAGAGGTATTAAATCTTCCCCTGGAAACAAACTCCATGTAAATTAGAGTGGACTAAATAAAAGCTAATAATTATGTGAGATTACAAGAAATAGTAAAAATTAAATATTAAAATCCTGGCAAATAGAAGAAAATGAAAGCTATTTCATGGTAAACATTACTGACATTGAAAATAGATTAAGGATAAAAAAATTAAGAAACATTACACTACCTGAAAGTCACAACCAAAAATAAAAGCTTACACGTATTTCAAGAAATCATAAAAGAAAACTGTCCAGATATCTTAAAGCCAGAGCACAAAGTGAAAATATAAAGAATCTACTGGTCATCTCCTGAAAGAAACCCTAAAAGGAACACTCCTGTGGATATTATAGCCAAAGTCCAGAACTCCCAGGTCAAAGAAAAAAATTCCTGCAAGCAGTTATAAAAAAAAAATTTAAGTACCAAGCAGTTATTTACAGGGTCATATATGATTTAGCTACTACCAATATAAAGTAGTGGATAGACTGGCACAGGGGTGGGGAACCTGTGGCCCTGAGAACACATGTGGCCCTCTAGGTCCTCAAGTGTAGTACTTTGATTGAATCCAAACGTCATAGAACAAATCTCCTTAATAAAAGGATTTGTTTGTAAAACTTGGACTCAGTCAAAAGGCCTCACCCAAGGACTTAGAAGGCCATGTGTGGTCTCAAAGCTGCAGATTCCCCCTCTCTGGACTGGGATATGATATTCCAAAGGGAAAAGGATATAGGCTTACAGCAAAAAAATAGCTTGCCTAAAAACAGCATAATACTGCAGGAGAAAAATGGAGCTTTAGTAAAATAAAGGATTTCCAAGCATTCCTGATGAAAAGACCAGACCTGTGTAGAAACTGTGAAGGATAAACATAGAAGTTAAGAGAAAGATAAAAAGATAGACATTCTTTTCCCCAAATAAAGACAGATCAAAATAATTGGAGAAGTATGAAATGCTTATAGATAGGCCGAGCCATTATAATAAAAATGATGCTACTTAAATTAATTTGCTTATTCAGTTTCATATCAATCAAATTACAAAGGATTACTTTATAGAACTAGTAAAATAATAACAGAATTCTTCTGGAAGAACAAAAGACAAGAATATCAAGGGCATTAATTTTTTAAAAAAGTGTTAAGGAAGATGACTTAATAGTACCAGACATCAAACTATACTACAAAGTAGTAATCATCAAAACGTTTTGATACTGGATAAAAAATTGAGAGGTTAATCAGTAGAATAGATTAGGTATACAACACAGAGAAGTAAAAAAAAAATAGTAACCTAGTGTTGGATAAGCTCATGATCACAGCTATTTATGCAAGATCCCACTATTTGATAAAAACTGAAAAACAGTGTAACAGAAACTTGATGGACACAAATGTCTCCAACAATATATTAAGACAAGCTCCAAATGGGTATATGATTTAGATATAAAGGATAACATCATAAATAAATTTGAGAAGCAAGGAAAAAGTTAGCTGTTAGATCTATAGATAGAAGAAGAGTTCATGGTCAAACAAAAAAGGATCATAGAAAGTAAAATGGATAATTTTGATTATATAAAATTAAAGTGTTTTGTACAAGCTAAACCAATGCACCTAAAATTAGAAGTGAGTAAATGAGAAAAAAGGTCTTTGCAGTAAATTTCTTTGATAAAGTGAATTTCCACTTTCTATAGTATATAGGGAAGTGATTCAAATTTATAATAATAAGAGCCATTCCTCAAATGATAAATGGTCAAAGGATGTGAATAGTCAGTTTTCAGAGGAAGGAATCCAAGCTATCAATAGCTATATGAAAAATGCACTAAATCATTAATAATTAGAGAAATATGAATCGAAACAACTCATATTCCTCCTCACATTTGCCATATTGGGAACATTGACAAAAAACATCTCTTGCATATGACTCCTTCTCTCCTCTTACACTACTACCACCCTGATACAGGTCTTTATCACCCTAGGCCTGAATTATTGCAATAGCATTCTAGTTGGTTTATCTGTTGTAAGACTTTCCTCAGTCCAGTCCATCCTTCACTCATCTGTCAAATTGATGTTCCTTAAGTGCAGGTCTAACCATGTTAACCCTCCTCCCCCTGACCCCGTCACTCAATAAACTCTAGTGACTTCCAAATGTTCATACCCTTTGACCAGTTGCTAGCTTTATACTCCCAAAGAGATCAAAGAAAGAGGAAAAAAAATCCATATATCCAAAAATATAGTAGCCTTTTTTTGTTTATAGTGGAAAATAATTTGAAAATAAGGGGATACTTATCAATGGGGGAATGGTTGAAAGAGTTACTATACATGAATATAATGGAATACTGCTGTGCTGTAAGAAACGATGAAGGGGATGATTTCAGAGAAAACTTAAGAAGACTTATATGAACTGATGCAGAGAGAAATGAAGAGAACTGGGAGAACAAATTATGTAATAATAATGTCGTATAAAGAAACATCTCTGAAAGACTTAGGAATTCTGATCAACATATTGATGATCAACATATCAGATCAACAACCATGATTTCAGAGGATTCATGATTAATCATTCTACCTATCTCTTATAGAGAGGTAATGGATTCAGAGAACAGATTGATTTTTTTTGTGTAGTGGGGGAGAGGGGTGGTGTGTGTGGGATATTATCAAGCTGAGAATTTGTTTTGCTTGTCGATATGTGTTTTTACAGTAGGGGTTTAGTTTTTCTTTCTTTCTCACTGGTGGCACAGTATGGGTAGGAGGGAGGATAGGCAGGTTTTTATTTGAAAACAGTATGATAAAAACAACAAACTCAGCTCCTCTTGACTCTATATTCTTTCTTTTTAAGATGCTTTATTGATGCTTTTTTCCCCACTAACAGTTCCTAGTTACTGCTCTACATAGTACCCCTTCTTTTAACAAAGAAAAACAGGTTAAAAAAAACCCTGACATAATGTCTATAATGGACAGTACATACAACACTCCATATTCATAGCCTACTACTACTCTAACAAGAGGAGAAAAGTGCGTTTCATTATTAATTCTCTGGGACCAAGATTAGGCATTTTTATAATCTGAATTCTGTCTTTTTGTGCTTTTCTTCTCCTTCCATTACTGTAGTTATTGTTTTTCTTGCTTTGTTTTCTTCCCTCTTCATTAATTCATGCAAGTTTACTGATAATCATTGTTTCTTATGACTAGGAATGTGCTAGAGCCATTTTGTTCCTTCACAAAAGAGCCAATTGTTAAATTCTCAATGTGAGCATTTACACCTTGGAAATGTTATAAATGGCCTAAGTGGAAATGGTATAAAATCAGGGCTTGATTTATTGCTTTTCAATAATCTAGACTTAAGAAAGTGATGGAAAAATTATGATAAGGCAGATTAAACTTAAAAGTCTATCCTGCATACTATATTTTTTTTTCTAGAAAGTAAGTTGTTAAGTATTTACCAACACATTGCTATTTATGGAACCACAATATTACATTATATTCACATATTATAATTTGTTCAGCCATTTCACAGTTGATGGGTATCCACATTATTTGTATTTTTTTGCTACTACAAAAATGCTGCTATGAATATTTTGGCAGCTTAGAATTATTATCTGTCATTAACCTCGAATATAAAGTAGTGGCATTCCTGAGTCAAAAGAGGTAAATAATTTATGAACTCTTCTCTCATAATTCTAAATGAATTTCCAGAATTATTGGGTAAACTCTCAGCTCTTCCAACAATGTATTAGTGCCAGCACTCTTTCTACTCTATTTTATTGCCTTTCAAGTCAAGCCAAGTCAATAAGCATTTTCTAAGTGCCTACTATCTGCTAGGCACTGTGCTAAGTGCTGGGGATACAATGAAAGAAACAAAACAATTTCTATTCTCAAAGATCTCACAGTCAAGTGGTAGAGTGGGCACATTTATAATCCTATGTAAATTTGTATATACATTAATAAACACATACTTACAGTATAATAGAATGTTAGAGCTGGAGAAGACCTAAGAACCTAAAAGAATAGAGCTGGAAATAACCATGAGATAGAGAATATTAGAGCTGAAAATGACCTTAGACTGTGACCATGGGACAGAGAAGGCTAATTATAGAACATAAACTATTAGAACTACCAATAGACCTTAGAGATCACTCAGTAAAATACTGTTATTTTGCAGGCGAGGGAACTTAGACCTAGAGAAGGGAAGTGACTTACCCAGGGAGCTCTTGGTAAAGCTGATGCTAGAATCCATTTCTTCTTACCTCTACACCCCTCATTCTGGCTTTCTGACCAGTGTGTGATTATACACATGGGGTTGATTAGTGGTAACCACTTGTTGGCAGGCTTATTAGCTATGGAGATGAAAATCTGGATAGCCCAACTCTTTCTATTAAGTGTAATATAAATGTACAATCTAGGATATTAATGTGTACAGCACAATTTTTCTCTCCACATAAATATGTGTTATATGGTATGCAAGGGTAAGGAAAAAGAATGAATGACAGAATGAATGAAAAAAAAACATTTAATGTATGTACTATGTGCCAAAGTACTGGGAATAGAGGAAGGGGAAGAGGAGAAGGGAGGAGGATATTAATATAAAAAATCCAAGACAGTCCCTGCCCTTAAGAAGATTCCATTCTAACAGGGGAATACAGCACATGTGTGGGTGGGGTGACCAGGGAAGGGTGTTTTGGTCGGAGAGGTCAAAGGGATGGTGAGCAGTTGATTGACTTGTCTCTTTCAGGAATGGTGTTGATTTTTAATAGATAACTATTCTCAGAATAAAGCTGGTAGTGAGGGATATGGAGGTGGCATGGCAGGAAGATAGCCAGAGAATATCATGGTGGATCTGTGACCTTCTGATCATGATCTGTCTCCAGTCAGGAGTCCATGGCCTCTGAGTGGGAGATGGAGTGGGGTTGGAGAAGTACCAAAGAGGTCTCACAATATACCATTGAATAGACCAGATACACCTTAGGTTGCATGTACAGTGGGAGTAGTCCAACAAGATTGTCACATGTTGGGAAATACCAGAGAAAATGGCACAGAAAAAGATGGAAAACCCCTGATTTGTTAACTCCCAGAAGGAGAATTTTCCTGAGAGGTGGAAAGCTAAGGCAGTATGTAGACACAGGAATGTGCCAAACAATAGACTGAAGAGGGAGTTCAGGTCACTGAATGGAATAGATACTAGGAAACTGGCTGACTGATGAACTGGCAGATGACTGATATTTAACTCTGAAATCACTTCCTTTGATCTTAGGAATTCATTCCAAGAAGCAGGAATTTTTAAATGACAAAATGAATCATGAGGATTTCCCTTGTGTCCTTGGCTTGCAACAGATCTACTCTGGGATAGTACATGTCCCAGTATTAGCTAATTAAAAAAAAAAAAAACTCCTAAGCCACATGGCATGATTGTGCTGGAATCCTCTGGCCGTTTTAAACAAATCTTATGATTTTCCAAACTTGATTTCCTTTTCCTAATTTTGGAAGGAAGGATTGGTGGGGGATGGGAGAATGAGTAGTTGTGAGAGGGGGGTGGGTCTGGGGATGGTAACAGAGGAAAGTAGAAATGGGAAATCTACATAAGATTTCTTGATGGCTTTCTGCATTAAGAAGGAAAGACCGTTCATTTATACAGGAAACACAGTGTGTTGTAGTGAAAAGGGTGCTGGATTTGGAGTTAAAAGTTTTAGATTCCAGTTTTCACTTTTACACTAGCTGTGTGACCTTGGCCGTAACAAATAATTTAGGGCTTGAAGCATCCTTAGAGACCATCTTTGAGCCTTGATCTCGCATAATCTCAAAATTGGAAGGAATCTTGGTGTCCATAGTCCAACTTCTTGTTAAGTATAGTAGGTAGTTAGTACAGTATGTTTTAATTTTGCTATGGACTTTATTCAAGGTTTTCTTGGCATTTCAGCTCATTACTACCCTCCAATTCCCTTTCTTTGCCAGGAGAAGCTCTCCCTTTTTTCACCAATAAATTTAGTTGAGTAAAACAAATCTATGCATTAACTATATCTGTAAATGTATGTTTCTCCAGTTCATTACCTCTCTTCCAAGAGGCAGTTAGCATGCATAATTATTAGTCTTCCAAAGTCATGGTTGGTCACTTCATTGATCAGATTTTCCAAAGCTTTCCAAAACTGTTCTCCTTTACATTATCTCAGTCATCATGTAAATTGCTCTCTTGGTTACTTCACTTCTGCTCACTTAACTCTGCACCAGTTCGTATAAAGTATTGCCAAGTTTCTTTAATAATGATCCTGTCTTATAATGCTATATATTATATTGCATTGCATTATATTGTGTGATATAATGTCCATTGTATCTCTATACCATAATTTGTTCAGCCATCTCTCCATTGATGAACACCCAATTTATTTCTTCAGCACAATAAAAAGTGCCGTTAAAAATATTTTTGTACATATGGGTCCCTTTCCCCTCTGTCCTTGAACTCACTGGGGGTATATTCTTAGTACTGGTGTCAATCAGTCAAAGAGCATGCACAGTTTAGTGACTTTGTGGGGATAGTTTCAAATTGCTTTCCAGATAGGTTGAACCACTTCACAGCTTTGTCAAAAGCTTATGAGTATGCCTGCTATCCCATAGTCCCTTGAAAAATGCTTTTTTTCCTCTTTTATCACCTTTGTCAATCTGATAGATGTGGCATGGTGTTTTGGAGTTGTTTTAATTTGCTTTTCTGAAATTATTAATGATTTGGAATATTTTTTACATGGTTGCTGAGACTTGTGTCTATTCTTTTGAAAACTGACTGTATTCTTTGATATACTATCCCCTGGTAAAAGTGGAAAGTAGAGATGATTAGCTGCTGATTTCTAATTATTATTTCTTATCAGGGTCATTAGTCTAATTCTCTCCTTTTCTTTGTCTGGGTTGATGTAGCTTTTGGTGTCATATAACTAATCTATCTTGAGATTCAATATTGTCATTGCTAGTCACTTCTCACATTGCATTAAAACCCCACAGATCCATAGACAGAACAAAACATTTTTTAAACAGGAAATAGGTCATGAACTTCAATGCCATTAAAAAAACTCATTTATTAAACACAATATTGCATTTATTTTAATTAGCATTAGTACAGTAGTGCACAAAACTATGGAAACAATACCAGTGAGGTACAGGTCCATCAATATATAAAATGCATTTTACATTGGGTATGTGACGTTTTAACATAAAACATAAAACCAATGAAAACACATGGGTTTATTATCTACTATCTGATCTCACATACTACCTTAATCTTTATACATTTTGTGACAAAAAAGGGAATAGCTAGATTTTCAATGACTTTAATCAGTTGCATAAGTGGAGTGTGAAAATCACTAGGTTAGGAGTCAGGAGACAGATGTCTTAGTTTCAGCTCTGCTCTCAACCAGCTATCTGATGTTGACCAAATCACTTTTGTTATCATCCTCTGTTTCTTTATTAGCAGGTGGGTTTATCTCAGACTAAGACGATCCTTGAGACTCTTTACAACTCACTCATTTTATGTTCTAAGGCCCCTGTTTAGCTCTTAATATTCTGTATTACGGAATTATGTGAGTCTAAACTCAAAAGTCTCTCCTAGTTCTCACATTCTAGGAATCTAAGTAGGGAGATTTAGATGACTAGAATGATGTCTAGGTATCCATAGATGAGGATAATTTTTTTTAAATTATTTTTGTCTTTGTATCCTCAGAAGTGGCAAAGTGAATTCCCTCTACAGCCAAGTAGTAAAAGCAACTTTAACTAAAGTCAGGAGAGGCAGCCTGGAGTAGTGGACAGAGACAGTCTTGTAGTTAGGAAAACCAATGCTCAAGTCCTGCTTTTGACTTACACTGGTTGTGTGACCATCAGTAAGTTGTTTAGCCTCTCCATTTTCCTGATAACTTTCTGAGATTAGAAGGTATATATGAGCTGCTGATCTTTTGGGATTTTTTGAGGCAATTGGGATTAAGTGATTTGCCTTGCCCAGGGTCACACAGCTAGTAAGTGTCTGAGGCTGAATTTGAACACAGGTCCTCCTGACTCCAGGGTCAGTGCTCTATTCACTCATTGTACCACCTAACTGCCCCTGAGGAGTTGCTGATCTCTTTTGACAGAAGGAATTTCCTTTACCTGTATTTGCCAACACATACAAAATCGCAGGTCTAAACAAAAACATCTGTAACTTAAGTTTCTAAATACAGTTTGACATGTATATATTTATGGATGTATTTAACCATACTTGTATATATTTGTATGAATATATATATAGTTATATGTATATATATATGGAAATACAGAGGGCTCTGTTCATTAGCAGCAGAGTCAAATTCACTTCCTAAATCTGTTCCCTGAGTATATCCCTTTGATTTAATATCCTATCCTACGATTTCTTCTTGTAAGTAGATTTTTTTGGCAGGTTAGTTATTGACATAGATGTTACACGTCCCCAATGATTGGAACTCTCTCCTTCCTCGTCTCTGCCTCCTGGCTTCCCTGGCTTCCTTCCAGTCTTCTACAAGAAGCCAGTGTCAGTCCTCCTTAATCTTAGTGCCTTCTCTCTGAGATTATCTCCAGTTTATTCTGTATATATCTTGTTCTTGCCATGTTATTTTCATGTTGTTCCACTCAGTAAGCTGTGAACACCTGGAAAACAGGCTATTTTTGCCTTTCTCTTTATTTTTAGAACTATGTGCTTGGCACATAGTAGATCCTTAATAAATACTTGCTGTCTTGAATAGAAAATAAACCAACTTCTGCTCACCTGCAAAATGTCTTCCATACCACACTAAAACAGTAGAACCCACACCATTAAGTGTATGTACAACACAGACACAGTTATGCACTGACAAATGGATCTTAAATAGTTATATAAAATGACTATTAAATACCTGAGCTAAGTTAGATGCCAAAAAAACCACATGGGGTTCCATCTTTCTATGAAAGATGGAAGGGGAAGCCTGAAAAATAACTTAAACTTATAACTGGGGCAAAAATAAGTTAATCTTAGGGGTTTTCCAGAGCCTTATTTCCTCATATGTGGTAAGAAAGCCCTATTATTGTAAACATTCATGTCCAGACAAGATATTTTTTCTTACCCTAATCTATTAAGTGAAGCATGACGTAGAAGAGCAAATGTACACAAGGGATCCTGATTTCTAAGTTCTCTTTTGTGAAGATTTCCCCATAGGATTTTGGGAAGATTTGGCAACCTTCCACAGCATTTCAATTAAGAGAGAACAAGAAACACCAGGAGAGAATCAGGGGCTCACAGGATTTAGAATTGGAAGAAACCATTGAAGGCACTTAGCCCAGGGGTTCTTAACCTTATTTTTGTATTATGGACCCTTTTGGCAGTCTGGTGAAGACTACGGGCTTCTCAGAATTATGTTTTTAAATATTTGAACAAAATGCTAAATTTCAACTAGAGATTAGTCAAAATCAAAATGCATTTTTTCTCATCCAAGTCCATTCATCCCTTGAAATCTTAGGCCTGTGGTTTCAAGTGAAGAACCCCTGATCTAATCTGTATCCATTATTTTATAAAGGTAGGTCCAGAGAGGGGATAATGTTTATAATGCAAGAAGAACATTTAACTTACTAACTTCACAAATAAGGAGTCTGAATTCACATTTTTCTCTTCAACCAAATTTCTTTGGTTGGTATTTGTCCTGCCAACCCCTCCCTCATTTCAGTTTAGCAAATTTCTTCTGTTGGGACTCATTCATGAGAGATGGCTAAGGAGGTACAGTATACCAAAGGTAAGAGAATATTTTATGGTGAGGATGGGAAGTGAGAAGGGATATATGCAAAGAAGCAAGTATTTCCCCATTCTTGGTTCTGTGGTATAGTGGAAAGTGCATTGGTTCTGGACTTGGGAGATCTTGGTTCCAATTCTGATTCTGCCACTTACCACCTGGGTCACTTCAAGTAAGACACTTAATCACTGTTCATTTTGGTTTCCTTAACTGTAAGATGTAAGGTGTTTGACTAAATGACCTCTAAGATTCTCTCCAACTTAAATTCTTCTATCTTTCCTTCAAGGAAAATTCTTTCATTATCAAGGGGTTCCTAATTATAACATAAAGTCTTGTTGAAGATTATAAACCCTCTCCCCCATAACACTTTGCCTCTTCTTACAATGATTACAAAATAAATACAAACACATTTAAACAAAGAAAGGAACCAACCCAAATCCAACCTCAAATTAGACCTTGCTTCCATTTTGACTGTCTTCAGGTTTGGTGATTGTCCACACATTTTCTGAGTATAAGTCCATCTTCTATGAACTTCCAGGTAACAAAGGCTAAGTATACCTGGCTGGAGTGGGAAAAAATTGGGCACTGATGTTTCTGAAGTGAGTTTTCTGAAGATTATTAATGTTCCCACCATCTTTGAGTGAGGTAAGAATTTGCCATCTAGATGTCAATTCTTTAGTTCTTAGTTGAAGATATGGATTTAGTGAGTTGATGTTTTTGGCATTGAAGGCCAGATTAATTTTCCATCATAGAAAGTGCCCTTTCCTGCACTCAGAAGGGGCTTTTTTATATGGTGCTTGCTTTTAATTGCCCATGTCCACCTCTTGATTCATTCATTATGATGTGCATGCATGTCATGATAAGAAAACACAACTTTGGGTACATTCCACATCTGGCATGAGAAAAAGCCCTGTTTGGTAGAGTTCCTGATGAATGTTATTTTGCCTTTTCACTTTCGAGGAGATCTCAAAGTTCAATTGAGAAAATTTTGTGATTGCTAAAGGTCATCCAACCTAAACCTTGAGAAAATGCATGGTGAGTCACATAACTGAACTGAAAGAAGTAACTCAAATTACTAATGATAAATCTAAAGGAAAACCATTTTCTTAAAGATCAGGGGTTTATATAATTTAGGACTGAAGGGATCCTAGGATCTTAAACTATGGAGTTAGAACAAAAAGGGATCTTATAGGCCAATCTCTTCATTTTACAGAAAAGGAAACTGGTACAGAGAGGTTAAGTGCTTGGGGTCACACAGTAAATATCTGAAGTGGGATCTGAACCTGGATCTTCCTGACTCTAAACCAAGTATTTTATTCTTTATGTGAAACTTCTTAGTCCAACCCCCTTACTTTACCAATGAGGAATCTGAGGTTTATAGAGGGGATAGGGAGGGCACATATCAAATCATTCATCTTACTGAATTTTCCTCTTGTTCTTCTGTTCAGTAGGCAGCTAAGTGGTGACATGCTAGAGTGCTGGGTCAGGAAGTCAGGAAGACCTGAGTTCAAATCTGTCGTCTAACACTTACTAGGTAGATGGTACTGGGCAAGTCACTTAACCTTTGTTTGCCTTTTTCTCTTAAAATGGGAGTAGTAATAGCATGTTCCCTCCAGGGTTGTCATGAGGATCAAATGGGATCATATTTGCACAGTATTAGCTGACTGTGTGACCTCAAGTGAGTCATTTTCTGTCTTTGGACTTCAGTTTCCCCACCTAAAACATCAAGGGATTAGATTAGATAATTTATAAAATAACCCCTTCTAACTCTGATTTTCTATATTTTAACATTTTGTTATTTAAGGCTCCTTCCACCTCTAACATTCTGCATTTTAAGTTTCCTTCTGGCTAAAAACTTCTAATGTTTTAAAGTTTCTTCAATTTCTGAAATTCTGTTTTAAGGTTACTTTTAGCTCAAACATTCTATGCCCCGTGATCTCTTCTACTTCTGAGGTTCTGTGTCCCATGATACTTTCTTTTGCTGTCTTGCTTAGAATTCTGATCTTCTAAGCATATTATAAAGTGCTTTTCCTAGCTCAGAACTTCTCACCTAAATACAGACTTAGTGGAATTTCTCTCCCCTTCTTTCCCTGCCCCCTTCATGAAATTTTCTGGGTTTAAGTACATACAAATGATTAAAATTAGGAATTGGAACCATTCAGTGAAAACAGAGTATCCTTTCACAGTGATAGCTTCCTCTGTCCTTATAACAGGAAAGCCCCAAAGAATGTTTTGTCTTCTTTGGTATAATCCACAAGAGAGATGTCACTGACATTCACCATCAGCTTATCCCCCTCCTGCATCGAAAAAACAGCCCCCAGATAAATTGGAGTAAACCAGGTGCTGCCTATCTCACAGACCGATTTGGTCCCTGTTAAAAGCTGTATTGGCTCTGGGTATCTGTCAGTGACTCTGGTGATGACCTGGGTTATGTAATTGGGCTTGGTAGACTGATTTTTTTGGTTGATTTTACCACACTCTGGCGTGCTGCCTCGGAAAGTGACTTGTGAATAAACAAAGTAGTCTCCTGACTCTGGGATCACCAGGAACTTGTTGGTGTAGTTCATTTGGTTTTTGATGAAGGCAGAGCCAAGTTTGTGTTCCCACTGGAGAGCTGGCCATGAGTCTTTCGTGGGAGACTTCTGTCGAACAGCTAGAGGGAAACCAAAATAAGTTAACTTTACTCACATGGGATCAACAGACCCTATAAAAGAAACGGCAGGTCATTAAGGACAAAGCCTTCCTTTTGATGAACATTTTTGTTTTCCCCCCCCCCATTTTTTAGTGATATCTCTTGGTTTTATACCACATTTCACACACACACACACACACATATTGCTCCCCCTTCCACATCTAGGAACCCATCCCTTTAAACAAAGAATAAAAAAGAAAGAAGGTGAAAAGAGCAGTTAAATTCAACCAATACATCCACCATGTCTGAAAGTATATGCTATTCCATACCCAGAATGCCCCAAACTACAAAGAAAGGAGGGAGGTTCATCTTCTCATGCGTTCGATGAGACTTTGGTTGTTATAATTACACATCGTTCAGCTTTTGGAAAATCACTCATTATTATTATCATCATCAAAAGATGTGCTAGGTGGCACAGTGGATAGAACTTCAGGCCCGAAGGCAGGAAAACCTTAGTTCAAATCCAGACTCAAATACTTACTGAACCCTCCCTGGGCAAATCGCTTAACTTTTGTTTGTCTCAGTTTCCTTAATTGTAAAGTGGGGACAATAAAAGCAGCTATCTCCCAGGGTTGTTGTCAGGATCAAATGAGGTCATATTTGTAAAGTCCTTAGAACAGTGCCTAGCAATACAGTTACTCCTTCCACACCACAACTTTCCCTATCATGGTTTTGGCATATCCACAGGTCAGCACAAAAAATTAAATGGGCATTTTTGAGGAGTTTTGGGGAAGTCACAGACAACACATGAAGGCCAACAGATGACAGAAAATGGTTTAGAAACTCAGAAATGCATAAAATATACGTATAGTATTGTATAGCATCAACCCAAATTTTACAATAAGGTACTGTAAACATGCCATAAAAGAAAAAAGGAAAAACATCAGACTTCTCTGGCATGAAGAGAGGGTAAAAAATTTTTATGCAGATTTTCCAGATGGTGGGGTGCCACTCCCCTAACTTCTGTGATGTGGAAGGGATAACTGTAGTAGTCACTTAATAGATTCTCATTTCCTCCCCTCTTTCATCATCAATAGGAAGATGATACTGGAAGCAATGAACACTTATTATTAGTGTTATATTAGTCTTAATGTAAGCTTTCTGAACTATAAAATGGACTATAGCTGATTTGAAAAATATCCTAATAAAAGCTCACACAATATTAATAAAACACTGTACTCTTCACTGTAAAGCATCTCAACTATGGAATAATGCCTAATTTTTACACAAAAAGATGAAGAGGATGGATAGAGATTCTCAGAGCACATGATTAATAGGTCCCAAACCTATGGAAATACTTTTAGAATGGATAGACAGACATAATTTTGCTAAGCAGTAGTAAATGCCAATAACTTAGACCATTATCTAACACCATATGCCAAAATCAAGTCTAAATGGGTGCATGATCTAGGTATAAAGGTTGATACTGTAAGCAGTCTTGGAAAACAAGGAATAGTTTACTTGTCAGATTTGTGGAGAGGGAAAGACTTTATGACTAAACAAGAATTAGAGAACATTATAAAATGTAAAATGGATAATTTTGACTACATGAAATTGAAAAGCTTCTGTACAAACAAAGCCAATGTAACCAAAATTAAGAGGAAGGTGGGAAATTGGGAAAGAATCTTTACAACCTATGTCTCTGACAAAGGACTCATTTTTAAAATATACAGAGAATTGAGTCAAATTTATAAGAATACAAGTCATTCCCCAATTGATAAATGGTCAAAGGTTATGAACAGGCAATTTTCAGAGAAAGAAATTAAAGACATCTATAAGCACATGAAGAAATGCTCTAAATCACTATTGATTAGAGAAATGCAAATTGAAACAACTCTGAGGTACCACATCTCACCAGTCAGATTGGCTAAGATGACAAAACAGGAAAATGACAAATGCTGGAGAGGATGTGGGCAAATTGGAACACTAATGCATTGCTGGTGGAGTTATGAACTGATCCAGCCTTTCTGGAGAGCAATCTGTAATTATGCCCAAAGGGCTATAAATAATTTCATATCCTTTGACCCAGAAATACTACTCCTAGAGTTATATCCCAAAGAGATGATAGAAGTGGAAGACCCATATGTACAAAAATGTTTATAGCAGCTCTTTTTGTGGTGGCAAAGAATTGGAAATTAAGGGGGTGCCCATCAATTGGGGAATGGCTTAACAAGTTGTGGTATATGCATGTTATGGAATACTATTGTGCTATAAGAAATGAGGAGCAGATGGACTTCATATTTACCTGGAGAGGCTTATACAAACTGATGCTGAGTGAGAAGAGTAGAACCAGGAGAAATCTGTACACAATTACAGACACAACGTATGTGTGATGACCAGCTTTGATAGACTGGACTCTTCTAAGCAATGCAGTGATATAAGTCAATCCCAAAAGACTTATGATGGAGAGAAATTTGTGCATCCAGAGAAAGAACTAGAAAGAACTGAGTTTATATCCAGATGGAAGCAAAATACCTGATCTTTTTCCTTTTATTGTTTGGTTTTATGTCCTCTTTACCATTTTTCATTCTATCTGATACAATCCGTCTTTATAACCTGACTAATGTATAATGTGAAAGTATTTACAGATCCTATACTTGATTATATGCTACCATGAGGGGAAGAGGGAGGGGGACAAAATGTGAAACTCAAGGAATTGTGGAATTGAATCCTGTAAACTAAAAGTAAACAAACAAATTAATTTTTAAAAAAAGTAAATGCCAATAACTGGTATGCAGCACTAGATTTATTGAATGTAACTAAAAGTAGTTACCTCTGGAGATGATGAAAAAGCTAAAATCTAAGTGTCATCAAAAGTCCTTCCATAGGTGACATACCCATGAACTCAGTAAAATATATGTTGATAAAGAAGAGTGAAATAATTCACTGAGAGATGTGAATATGCTTCTAAAAACAGAATTATTTATGATGGGAATTTAGATCCAGATTGTCATCACCAGATACTACATAGGAGTTATCCTTAAGAAGCCTGGAATTGGTGACCAATGCAGATTATCCAAGAGAACAGAAGTGTGCAGTACACCCCTGCAAGCTGTGAAGATTTAGTAGCTATGAAATAACTAAGTGCTAAATGTGAGTATAGATAATAAAAGAATGCCAGAAAGATGTGATCCAGTGGTTTGGATTGTATATCAGAAACTTTCTATCTTTCATGAATAGCCATGATGATAAATACCCAAGCCACAAATACAGATGCCAAAATATCCTTGAGAATTCAACCAATACACTTACTGAAATCAGAACATCATTATAGATGGAGCTGTTGCCCATAATCACCTAATTATAGCATCAATTCAGTAAAAATGAATGATTTTATTAGATATCATCACATAAATACTCATAATCTCAAAGTCACATGAAATAAAAATCTGTTAAAATATAAGGATCCAATAGGAAAAAACAAACTTGTTGGAAAAGGATGAAGTACATACCCAATACCCTTTGCCACTGTAGTTGCATTAAGGATGCTATTAGTGAACCTACATTCTAATACTTTTATTTCATTACAAAAGCAGCCATTTTTCCTGCAATAATCGATAGAATATTCAATATAAAAGAATGCTCTAAGCATAATGATCAGTGCCAGCACTTTTTCCATCTGAGCTCCATTGAATAAGATGCTAACAAGATAATTATAAGAATACTAACAACAACTATCACACATTTATATAGCCCT
This sequence comes from Petaurus breviceps papuanus, assembly GCF_028583685.1. Lineage (NCBI taxonomy): Eukaryota > Metazoa > Chordata > Mammalia > Diprotodontia > Petauridae > Petaurus > Petaurus breviceps. The sequence continues at coordinate 11,367,860 of NW_027187368.1, read as the reverse complement.
TTTGTCAACTAAAGTCCTCCTCTGTTGCCCCCATTATGGCATGGAGTTGATCTGACTTTTTGAATCCTATGTCAGGGGAACATAGGGGGCAGGTTTTACCAAGTTATAGATTTTTCAGTACAGAGAGTCAGAGACTCACAGTTATCTAGTGTTTTGAGGCTTCCAAACATGTGCCCTAATTAGCAGAACTAGGGTAGTGTTAACCCTGGGTAATCTCACAACAATAAAATTTGGATATCTTCTTGGCTGAGTTGCTGAACATGATGACTGGAAGAGTTTTTGGTAAACTCACAGGTGGTTCAGTGGTGAGTAAAATGCCTCTTTATAATGTTAAGACACCAAATCTAATATCAAGTTTTATAGAAATAAGGCCCTAAAAGAAGGAAGCATCTCAAATCATGAGGGAGATCTGATGTCCACTTTATTAGAGGGTGCCATGGACCCTTTAATAAAGTACCATTGGCTCAGAGCTCTGCCTCAGTCTCTTTTATTGTAGATTGGACAATTATAACCCCCATAGTTGCATGAAGAAGGGCAGAGAGGAGGGAGGTGGTAGTTCTGTTCAGTGGTATGCTGGTAAATGTTTAATAAGTATCTCTCAGAAAAATAAATCTACCCATGATACTTTAAAGTTTAACCTGTGTTATTAAGATTTTTTGCATTCCTTTCTTAAGTCTTTATTTTTGGTCAGTTGTTCCAACAAGTCTGACTCTTTGTGACCCCATTTGGTGTTTCTTTGGCAAAGATACTGGAGTGGTTTGCTGTTTCCTTCTGCAGCTCTTTTTATAGATGAGAAAACTAAGGCAAACAGGGTTAAGTGACTTACCCAGGGTCACACAGCTAGTAAGTATCTGAGGCTAGATTTGAAGCCAGGAAGATGAATGAGTCTTCCTGACTCTAGACCCAGAACTCTATCCATTATGTCATCTAGCTGACTTTTCTTAAATCTAGAAAACCAATAAAACAAATCAAGATCTGATTTATAGTGTTTGCTGATTTCTGATCAGCAAATGCTTATGCTGAAAATTTAACAATCAGCTCCCGAGAGCTGAGGACGAGTTGGCGCCAGCCCCGCCCCCCATTTTTTGGTATTCCACTTTGATTATACCACAACTGGAGTATAATGTTCAAATTTTGGCACCACAGTTTAAAAAAAGGCAATGAAAATTTCCAGTGCATCCATAAGAGAGGGTCTGGAATGATGAGAGGACTTGGGAGAGGGTGTTAGAAGGAGGAAACGTGAATGATCATCCTGGAGAAGGGATGAGCTGGAGGGAACATGGTAACTCTCCTCAGATACCTGTAGGGCTATTATGTGGAAGAAGAGTGAGGAGCAATGGGTAGGAGTTGTAGAGAAGAAGATTTGGACTCCATGTGAGGAGCAGCCTTCCTAAGAATGGCATCTGTCCAAAAAGGGGACGGGCTGCCTCAGGGAGCTGTGTGTTTTCCCTCATTGTGGGTCTTCTAATAGAAGCCACATGATCAGAACCATAGACTTACAAGACCTCCATTAGAGGCACGACCCATCTCCTCTATACGGGCTATGGAGGGGTCCCCTCTATGACACATGGTCTGTGATGCTCAACATCTGGCCTTCAATGCCCAGGGCAAGCAGAAACATTTTAACTTCCCACAATCATGTTTCCATTTTGTAAAAGGCACCCCGGCTTAGTTGACATTTTCACATACTGACAATCACAATGAATCTTCCCTAAAGTGATCGGATTATTCTTCACAAGAGAAATTTAAAGATAGTCCTTATTCCATTGATTTTCTAACTCTACTTCTGCAGACACAATTTGACATTTGGTCTTTAGCCAGAGTGTATGGCATGTGTCCATGCACAGTCACATATGTTCATATACAGAACGAGACGGTCTTAACACTTATCTCCCAAATAAGTGATCCATGGATCAGTTTGCTGCAAAAGGAGATATATCCAACAAAAAATTAAGAATGCATTCTTATTAGTTATCATAGAAGCCTCCTTTATCTTTGTCCTTGATATTTTTCTTCTGCCTCCCAATTGCTTAGTAAAGTTAATGTTTATAATGTAATCAGAGATCAGGGAAGGAAGGTCAAAGTGCTGGATGAAGGTAACTAGCTTCTTGAGATTGCCTCTGATTTGGTTGGGTTAATGTGTAATGGTGTCTAAGCTACTCCATTTCAACCATTCTTTCTGGCAGGTGGTAAAAACCACGTATATTCAAATGTGTCTGATTTTCATTCTGAAGGAATGTACACCTTGATAAAGCATTCAGGCAGGATCACAAAAAAAAGGTCACAGGGGAGACCTTGATGATAGTTTGTTTGCAAAATGTCCATTAAAATTAATTACTTAAGTCTCAAAAAATGTCCTAAATGAGCAAAATTCATTGAGAGGTAATGTGGTATAGTGGATAATGATCAAGTGAGAGAAGTCTGAATTCAACTTTGGTCTTTATAAATACTAGCTCTGTGATTTTCAGCAAGTTATTTAAACTCAGACAACTCTGAAAGAGGCAGTTGAGTGACTTAATGGATAGAGTGCCAGGCCTAGAGTCAGAAAGACACGAGTTCAAATTTAGCCTCAGACACTAGCTATATGACCCTGGGCAAGTCACTTAACCCTGTTTGCATCACCTTCTTCATCTGTCAAATGACCTGGAGAAGGAAATGGCAAACTGCTGCAATATCTTTGCCAAGAAAACCCCAACTGAAACAACTCAACAACCACAACCCTCAAAAACAAAGCAAAAAAAACCCCCAACAAAATTAATTGGAGAGGAAGTAGATGTTGTTGAATGTGTTTTTGCGTATCTTGCTTGGACTCAGAACCTTCTCTGGTGTGTTTCTGAGGCAAGTTATTACTGTTTTTGTGCTCTGCATCTCAGGCACTAGGTGGGTAGTCTGTGGAAGAACTAATTGGTGTGGAAGTAAAGAATTTCCCACAGGTCAGCAAAACCTTGTGATGTGGAAGTGATGCTAGGCTCGTGATGCCCATACTTGTGGTGGCCCTTCCTTCCAGGCACTAAAGACTTTCAGCATGGGAATAGATCTTCGATTTGTTGCCTGAGGAACTATCGTGTTTAACTTGGAGAGACTTTTCACCAAGGTGCAGGGTGATGAGCTTTTTGGCCATTGTGGTTCTTGAAGAATTTTTGCTAAATTGTAGTGGGTTGCAGTCTGTGTGGGTGGAGGCATTACCTAAGCCTCTGAAATTTGGATAGAGCACTAGGCCTGGATTCAGGAAGACTCCAATCCAGCTTCAGGTACTTATTAGCTATGAGACCCTGGGCAAGTCACTTAATCTCTGTTTGCCTCAATTTCCTCAACTGTAAAATGGGGTTATCCCCATTTAGTACCTTCTAAAGTTATCCTGAGGATTAGATGAGATAATAATTGTAAAGTACTTAGCACAGTGCTTGACACATATCAAGCACTATATAAATTCTAGCTATTGTTTTAACTTTTTCCTATACTTTTACTTCTCGGAATTGGACAGGAAAACCATAACCTTCAGTCCCTCAGGAAATCCCTCTGCCCTTTTGCATTTGGTAATACTACTACTACTAATAATAATGATAATAATTTTCTAAAAGGCCTGAGAGTTAAATGCCAAGGACTGTTTTTTTCATGTAATGCTTTCACCCTGTTCACTCATAAGAACTGGAAATTCCAGACTTTTGTTCTAAAACGATGTGATTCCCAGTTTTAAACCAAGCACTTTATATCCAAGAACTCTGGAAAATCCTTAAAATGAAACACTGAGGCTATCTCAGGGCATGGCTATTTTTCCACCCTAATTTGTACCATATGGGAAGCAGCTTGATGAGGTGGCAAGAAAGGAAACTTGAAGGCGGGAAACCTTATTTCATATTCTGCCCCTGATACACTTAGAGGGTTCCTTTGGGTCCTTTTGCAAAAAAAGAACCATTTGTGGGACTTAGAACATTTTTGCTTGCCCTGGGCATCAAAGAGCACATGTTGTACAGAGGAGTCCTCCGTAAATCCCGTGGAGGGGATGGGTTGGACCAGATGTCCTTTTACATCCTTTTTAACTCTTCTTTACTGGTAATATGACTCTGGGCAAATCAATTGACCTCAATGTCCCCGGGAACTCTCTGAGCCTGTAAGTTGCAGAGTAGTTGTAGATTTCCATTGATAGAGGGTATATCCTCACAGAGGAGCCCCTTTACTGATGATATCATAGTTCTGAAACCTGGCTTCTGCCCTCAAACTCTCAATGAAAATCATGGCATCCCAATCACAGGAACTGTTCAATGCATACTACCCCAGACTTTCCTCTCACTGGTCATATAGCTCAGTTGATTGTTTCCTAGGGAATAAATTATTGTCAACAAAGAAAAATTACCTGTCAGGTGTGCTCTCGGCTTATCTGTATTAGACCTGGAGGGTACATCTGCAACAGAAGACAAAACATAATTTACACGTGTCCTGGTTTGCCTTAGGCTAACAGTAGTGATATGTAGCTCTGCCTGGAAATGTGATGATAGGAGAATATTCTATTTTATATTTTGGAAGGGAGAACTGGGCAGGATTTAATCAAATTCCATTCTTTTATAGTTGGGTAGGACAGCTACCTGTGGTATAATAGATAGAGCCAGGCCCAGAGTCAGGAAGAGTTACTTCCTGAGTTCAAATCTGGCCTCAGACACTTCCTATGTGTGACCCTGGGCAAGTCACTTAACCCTGTTTGCCTCAGTTTCCTCATGAGGAAAATGAGCTGGAGAAGGGAATGGCAAACCACTATAATATCTTTGCCAAGAAAATCCCAAATGGGGTCACAAAGAGTCAGACATGACTGAAAAATGATTGGACAACTTGGTGGGTGACCTAAGAGTGGTATGCTTGAAGCAATGATGAAGAATTTCAGTGGTCTGTACCTGCTGATACTCAGAGGAATTAATTATTTTCCTCTGTTGCTGTCCCTATCCTTCCTTTCATTCCAGGTATTGTGGCATGGATGGCCTAGTCCAGCTCTTACCTCAGGCCTGTGAACTTTCTAAAAAAAATATTTTGATAAGATAATATCAATATCATTGGTATCCTTTGTCATCCTATGTATTTATTTTATGTCTTTAAAAGCATTATTCTGAGAAGGGGTCCCTGGGTTGCATCAGAATGCTAAGGAGTCCACAACACTAAAAGGATGAAGCATCCTTGGCTGAGTAGAAGCAAGGCCACCATGCGCCCCTTTTACTTCATGACCTCTTTTCTGATTGCACTGAGAGGTGACTCAACTCATCAACCTTCACCCTTTCTTCCAAAAAGGACCCTCAGGCAAAATTTAGTCATCATAGGACTTAGAGCTAGAAGAAATCTTGGAGGTCATTTAGCCTTTAGGTTCGCAAACTTTTTGGTCTCAGGACCCCTTTGTACTCATAAAAAATTATTGGGGATACCTCACCCTAAGAGTTTTTGTTATATCTATTGATACTTATCATGTTGGAAATTAAAATGTCTTAGTATTCTTATGAAAAGAGTTTTGACCTTGTGGACACCCTGAAAGGATCTCAGGGACTCTTACGGGTCCCCCGACCACACTTTAAGAGCCACTTACCTAAATAGAGTCATAATTTTAAAGCTGGAAGGGACCCCAGAGACCATCCAGCTCAACCCCCTCATATTATAAAGATCCCAAGGAACAGAGAGAGGTTAAGTGATTTGTCTGAGATTAAACAGAGAATAAGTGACAGGATTTGGATTTGAATCCAGGACTCATGTCTGTGGTTCTTTGCATCACCTTGCTTCTTAGACCAAGTTGCCTTATAGATGAGGAGAATGAGGTTCAGAAAGTTTTATGGATTTGCCTATGGTGACTTAATGAATTGCAGAACTGGGAGCCTCATGTCTACTCTAACGCTCTCTCCTCTACATTAGGCTGTCCTTTTTGCAAAGGCCCACCTCTTACACACCTGCTCCAGAGCCCTATATTCGACAGTGTCCTGGCTTTGGCCCCTGGGAATAGGGAATAGGGCAGGGCATTTCATTTGTGCAGACCCCGGGTGAACTTGAAGCAAAGGCAGTTTGGGCATGAAGTCCATCAGAATCCACTTAACAAACATTTCTATTGGTCCTAATCGCGGGGATAGGGACTTGTTAGCTAAGGTGTTGGTGTTCTTATGTTCTTTTTCTTTGCAAGCCCCCTATTTGAGGAAGAACCGTAGAGCTACTGCCATCGTTTTATTTTTAAGCATGAGAAAAGAAAAAGGAAGATAAATAAGACTTACAATCTCGCTGATGTAACCGATCAGATTTCCTTGCCTTCGGAAACTGTTGGAAAAGACAGATGTGGTTAAAGTTATTCTCACCCACAAAGAAATGCTGCCACTGCTCAGCTTGGCTACAATGGGTGAGGGCAATTATAACTAAAAGGTTGTTCTTGGTTACTTCTGAGTGCCTAGATCTTCCTCTTGTACAAACTGTAAATAACTAAACTTCCTCTTTAAAGGACTTGCCTGTATTTCTTAGTGCCTTAACTTTCTGACTTTGAAGTCACATCTGTAGGTATCTTTGGTTGTAAGTTTGGCTTTCTTTTTCTTATTTAGATTGATAATTCCTCTGACTCTTTAAAGTATTGATCCACTACTCATTCTGTAATGACGCTAGATTTAATTTTGTTTATAGTTGTAAGTGTATCTTGCTAGATGGTTAGGTGGCGCAATGGAAAGGCCTGGAGTCACAAAAACTCAATTCAAACCCTTTCTTAGATACTTAGCTGTGTGACCCTGAGCAAGCCACTTATTTTTTTTTTTTGCCTCATTTTCTCACCTGTAAAACAGGGATAATAATAGCTTTAACTTTTTAACTTAACTTTTTGAATTTGTATCTTCCTGACTACAGACATAGTTCTCTTTCCAATCTACTACCTAGCTTATCCCACCAACTTAGATTCAAGAACATTTAATCAGTGCATCTATAAATTTTTAAAGGCATGGCATTCTCTGTAGCTAATACCCTGGTACTTCCCTATGGCAATAAGGGACAGAATCATTCAGCAGTGGAGGTAACTTCAACCAAGATTTCAGAACTTGTATGTTCTAGAAGATAACTATTAGGCAAATCACTTGTGATTTATTTGATTTATTTTTATTTATTTTCCCCGGCTGATAAACAAGTCCCTAAAACATAGATATATTGTGTTTTAGGGTTGACAAAAGTGCTTTTCTTCCAATCATCCTGTGAGGTATAAAGTGTAAGTATTATTTCCATTTTATAGATGGAGAAAATGAGACTCAGAAAGGAAAGCTTACTTACCACTGGAATAGTAAGAATTGGACCTAGGATTTCAACCTGGATCTTATGATTCCAAATAAGCTGTGATAATACCAACTGTTACTAAACACTATAAGTATTTTACAAGAAATATGGACTCACGTTAATTTCTCATGGGAAAAAATTAACACAAATTTAGCACGACATAATTTATCATCAGTATCTGCCTTTGTGATGTAACTTTTTGTTTTCACTTGTTCCTGATGCCAGTCCACTCAGATATAGCCTCCCCTGCTAGACTATAAGTTCCATGCAGACAGGGGACAACTCTTCTTTTCCTTTGCATCTCTTCTAGTATTTCATACAATGCTTTGCACAAAACAGAATTCATAGGATTTAGAGCTGGAAGAGACCTCAGGGGCTATATAGTCCAACCCATTTGGTTTAATGATGAGGAAATAGAATAGTAAAATGACTTGCTTGTGGTCTCAGGTAATAAGGAGTAGGCACCTGAATCAGTGTGTGTGTGTGTGTGTGTGTGTGTGTGTGTGTGTGTGTGTGTGTGTTTTAAAGCAATCGGGGTTAAGTCACTTGCTCCAGGTTACATGGCCAGTTATTTCTGGGTGTGGTGCTAAGTATTTGAGCCTGGATTTGATCCCCAGGTCATCCCGACACTGGAGCTCTTACTCGCTGAGCCACCTGGCTGCCCCTAAGCAATTGGGGTTAAGTAACTTGCTCAAGGTTACACGGCCAGGTGTTTCTGGGTGGGTAATAAATGTCTGAGCCCGGATTCGATCCACATGTCATCCTGACACTGGAGCCGGTGCTCTTACTCGCTGTGTTACCTGGCTGCCCCATCAGTGTGTTTTTAATCTTCATTCATTGGTGAGGAGGCAGATCATTGTAAAGTACAACTGTCTCAGCTCCCCACAGCCCTTATACCTGATGGGACCATGTATTAGGTGAAGCAGAGGCAATCATATTTTTGAGACACTCTCAGATTTCAATCTTGATTCTCTCTGGCTACTGTTGAAAAAACGGAATATGTCTGAAAATTTCTGAGTTTCTAAACAAAGTTTCCTTTTTAATTTTGTTGGCAACTTTTGTTCTCATATCACAGTTGTTTCCAGATACATCTTGTTTTCCCCCAACCCATCTCAGAATTGAGCCTTCCCTTGTCACAAAGTAAAGCATGAACTGAACTCATCTTTCTTTTTTTCTACTTAGGTTTGGCTTTGGATGTGGCACATTTTAGATAACAAATGCTGCTGTTTTCATTCAAACACCACTATACATTTCTCAGCTTCGTTAGAGGATGTCAGCAGTGGCCATTTAGTCTGACCTGTTTCTGAACAAGCATTCCCGCCACACCATACCCACCAAGTGGTCAACCAACCTTTGCTCAAGGATTTCCAGATATGGGAAACAACCACTTCTCGAGTCAGCCCCTTCCACTTCTCTGTAGCACTCCTTGCTAGGGAATTCTTCCTTACATTAAACCAAAATTTGCTTCTTTGCAACTTTTGCGCATTGCCCCTACTTCTGACCTCTGAGTCTAAGCAGAGCAAGGTCAATCTCTGTTCTGCATGATGGCCCTTCATATACTTACTCTAAGACAGATATCATGCCCCTGTGCTCATCTTCCCTACAATAGATATCTCTGATTTCTTCCATTAATCCTCCTGAGGTATGATCTTGCCATGTCCATACCTTCCCCCAGATTCTCCTCTACTGATCATTTAGGGAGAGATATTCATAAAATAGTGTTAATAGTAATCACTAATAACAACCAATGTTTATAAAATCCTTTTAGCTTTGCAAAATGCTTTGCATGTATCTCATTTGATCATGGGATTATAAGGTCCTTTGGAGGTCATTTTGTTTAACCCCCTGCCCTATGTATTTCTTCTACAATATCTCTGCTAAGTAGTAATTTAGTTTCTGTTTACATATCTCCAGTGTTTGGAAACGCACCACACAATGAGTCTTCCCATCACATTTTTGGACAGCTTTATTTGGTCAGTGCCTAGCAGTGCTTAGATCTAAACTATAGCTATATGCCTGGAGTTAGAAATCTCTGGAGTTATAATTGAGTTTATCTCTGGGACTTTTTTGCTCCACTTATTTCTCCAGCCTCATCTTTGTTAACTGGGTGGCTCACTGTAATAGAACTGATGCTTTTCTATCTCTTCAAGCAGAAGTGACAGAGCTGTCATCACCTGCCACCCACATGGCCATCTTCTTTCTTCTCTCTTCCTGGGCGGAGTTAAACACTGACAATATCTTGTAGAAAGTGCTGCTCTGGTACCCGGCTTTACCTATAATAGCCACTATTCTAAATTGATCCTGAGGACAAAACAGATATAGATTCAAAAGTATCTATCCATTCAATAATCATTACATATTACATTATACACCTACTAAGTGTGCAAGGCATGTCCAATTAGGATCATCTGCATGATCCAGAAATAGGATGGTGAACACATTTTGTTCCACAGATTTACATTATGAAACCTAGTCACTTGCAGTCTCCATTCATTGTTTTGACAATGAAAACAAACACTCTACCCAGCTGCCCCTCTTTGTTCCCCATCACTTTATCTTCTCATAAAAATCCTTTTCTTCCTTTGAGGCTTAGCTGAGGTGCCACTTACTCTAGAAAGCCTTTTTTGATCCTTTCCTTTCCCAACCCAAGTGGAAATGTTCTCTTCACCTACAAATTTTCCTACTTTGCACCTCTCTATGGTCCTCATCTCAATTTACCATGCATCATAATTACTTGCTCACTGGCATAAGCTCTTTGAGAGGAGGGAGGCACCATGCTGTTTTTCATCTTTGTATTTTTAACCTAGAACATAATGCCTTGCCCATATAAGAGCATGTACTTAGTCAAAATTTGTCCAATTGAGGGGCGGCCAGGTAGCACAGCAAGTAAGAGCACCGGCCCCAGTGTCGGGATGACCTGGGGATCGAATCTGGGCTCAGATACTGAGCACCACACCCAGAAATAACTGGCCGTGTAACCTTGAGCAAGTTACTTAACCCCAATTGCTTAAAAAAAATTGTCTAATTGAATTGTACTTCCCAGAATGAATCTTCCTTGGATTAACTAGCAATGAGATGATATTCAATTCTTATTCAAAATTATAAGTAAATACTTCCTCACAAGAACTCAAAATAAGTTCTAGAATGAATCTAATCAAGTTTCAAAGTAGAATTTTGATAAGGATATTTCATAAGTGGAGTTCAGTTCAATAAATCTGTCAATAATTAGTAAGAATTTATTAAGTATTTACTATGGAGGGTGCAGCTAGGTGGCACAGTAAATAGAGAACCGGCCCTGGAGCCAGGAGGACCTGAGTTCAAATCCTGCCTCAGACACTAAACACTAGCTGTGTGACCTTGAGCAAGTCATTTAACCCCAACTGCCTTGCCTTCCCCTCTCCAAAAAAAAGTATATAGTATGAATAAGGCACTCTGTTAGATGTTGGGGCTATAAAGACAGAAAGTAAAGTACCTGCTTTTAAGAAGGTTACATTTTGGTGGGGAAACATGTATATGTATAAATATAAACAGAAAAAAAAATCAAAATAAATACAAGCTGACTAGGGAGGGAGGAAAACAGGTTCGCTCTACTCCTGTAGAGCACAAAAGGTGGTTAGTGCTTGAGCTGAGTCATCAAGACAGTGAGGATTCTCCGAGCAGGGGTGAGGAGGGAAAGTCTTCCAAGACTGGGTGACAGCCAGTGCAAGAATGGGGAAATGGTACTTGGAGCTTTCTGTGTGAAGAACAGTAAGAAGACTAATTTGCCCAAGACCGTAGAGTGCAGGAAGGAGAATAAAAAGGAATGAGTCTAGACAGAGAAATTGGGGCCAGATTGTAAAGAGCTTTAAAATCCAAGCAGAGAAGTTCACTTTTTATTCTAGAAGTATTAGGGAACCTTGTTAATTGGGTGGCTCACTGTAATAGAACTGGAGCTTTTCTATCTCTTTTTGTATTGGATAAGGGGAGTGACACAGCCAGACCTACACTTAGGAAATATGGACTATAAACTTCTTGAAGGCAGGGGCTGGTTTCCATTGTGTTTTATATCTGAATTCAGTCCTCTTATTTTTTTCTCCAAATCATACTCTCTTCTTTGCTTTGGTGTATTTCTTCCCAAGTTCAATTGGAGCCATATTTAGAAACAATACAGTTTTACCATAAATCATGATTCCACAATTTGGAAAATAAATAAAAAATATTTTGTGAGTTTCAAAAGTTGGAAAAACCTGTGTCTATACCCAGGGGTACAAGTAGCATTCAAATTATTTCAGCTTTTTTTTCTAAGTTTTGGTCATTTGATGCTTTCTCTTCACTCTTCCCTCTACCCACCAGTACATTATAAGCTCACTGAGAAGGAATTGTTTTTCATTCATCCTAGTATCTAACACAGTGCTCTCTATGTAGTGGGCATTTAAGAAATGCTTGGTGGCTTTGGATTCTCTCCCATTTCTAGTCTTCTTGACCCTCCACCCATTTCCAGTTCCCCTTTCTTTTTTCCCCCTTTAATCTCAAATTCTTATTCTGTTGGCACAAAGATACGAATAAAACAGAACAATACTTTGGGAAAAAGGCCAAGCTTCTGTAATGATGCCTTCTTACCATTTCCCCTTTTTATTTGAAGTGTGTGTGTGGGTGGGGGTGAGGGGAAGGTGTGGACATTTACTCCAAGCATGTCTGTCCTGTGCTTGACAATCAGTCTTCTAAAAGGTTTTGTCTTTTGGTGCTTGATAGAAAAACCCAGTATTGTATATCTCCACAGTCTGGTATGAATTCTTTGAAGGCCAAGAGCTTTAATTTCTTCTCTGTTACTGAGCTGAGTCAGCTAGGCAGTGCAGTGGATAGGAAGCTGGATCTGGAGCCAGGAAGATCTGAGTTCAAATTCGGCCTCACACACTTACTAGCTATTTGACCTTGGGCAAGTCACTAAAAAAATGTTTGCCTCAGTTTCCTCATTTGTAAAATGGAGATAATAATAGCACCTACCTTGCAGGGCTGCTGTGAGGATCAAATGACATTATAATTGTAAAGCTCTTAGCATTGTACCTGGCATATAGTAAGCACTATGTGAATGTTAATTATTATTATTTAATGCTATTGAAGAGTTTTGTATAAATTACATTACAAAGGTGGAAACAATCACTGTGCCGCTGATTCTGATACCTGTATAGCATCAATCTTTCTATTGATCCTGAATGGTCTGAAATAAGAGTTAACAATAATAGCTAACATTTATATAGTGCTTATTATTTATAATTATCATCCAATTTGTGCCTTACAACAAGCCTGAGAGGTAGGTAGAAGTGCCTACTATGTGCAAGGCCCTGAGGGAAATACGAAGACCTAAAAGAAAGAAAACTGTCTGAACTCAAAGGGCTCATATTGTACTGGAGGACAGTGGGTATACAAACGTACACCAGACAGGTGAGGAAGAGGAAAATGGAAGCCTCAAGCTTATAAAGAGAATTAAAAGGCCTTAACACGGTAATAGAATTAATGAGGCTGCTAAATTAAACTACTGGCTCTTGATCAAGATAAATTGCCTGGTGCCATTACTGGCATATGTTTCAAGGTACCAGGAGGTGATGATAATCCTTGGGATGTGACCGGATAGAATTAGCCTCTTCTCACAATTTATTATTGTTTGGAATCTCTATGATTTGCAAAACCTTCATTAAACCCTGGAAATCTCAAGGGTACATGTTACTACTTTGTCGTGATTTAATGCTGCAGATACATCTTTGACTTATTTTCCCTTTCTGTTAGATAAACAATGTTTTTGAGCTGCAATGTATTATGTAAGCTTTGTGGTTGGAGGTAATTGCCTCGAATTCTCCGAAAGCCCCTTGATAGGACACATAAATCTGAGACTGCCGCTGTTAAACTGAAATTCTTGACTTTTAAGGGGACTCAGGGCCAGATAGCTAATTATTTGATACAACTAATAAATATGCGTTACTGATAGATCTGAATCCTAAACGTTTTGCTGCGTCACTTAAGTTTATTGGCTCTTACATAAGGTATTTGAAGGAGGAGAACATTGGCAATTAGGGGGATAAGGAAAGGTTTCAACCTCCTTACTTTATACGTAGGGAAACTGAGCTTCATAGGAAGAGACTCACCCACAATCACATGTATAGTAAGAGAACTGAGCCAGGATTGGAACCCAAATCCTTTCACTCCAATTTCTATTACCCTTTCTCTCTGTCTGTCTGTCTCTTTCTCTTTGTCTTTCTCCTTTTCTTTCTGTTTGTCTGTCTTCCCCCTTTTTCTCTATTTCTTTGTCTTTTCTTTCTCTTTCATTCTATCTCTCTCCTTTTCTCTGTCTCTCAGTCTCTGTCATTCTTTCTCTCTGCTTCCTCCTCCTTGTCCTTGTTCTCATCCTCCTCCATCTCTCTCTCTCTGTTTGTGTCTGCCTGTCTTGTCTCTCTCTGTGTCTGTCTGTCTCTCTCTGTGTCTCTATCTGTCCTTCTTCTGCCTCTTGTACTGCTATGCCCAACAGTAGAGAGTTCTTGAAGAATGAGTACTTGGTTAACATCCAGTGGCCTAGAGGCAGAGGATCAACCTTGCATTTGCCATTGGTCAGGTGTGGTTGAACTAAGACTCAGTGATGGTCCAGCAGGTTGTATGCTAACTCTCTTAATCCCATTCACTTCACATCTACAAGGTCAAGGGCAATTGAATGGGCAATACAAGGGCAATGCAATATCATGAAATAGATCCACAAGATGTGCTTTATTGTCAGGAGTGATTCACTCAAGGAGATATAACTTGGGCTCCTGACCAAATCTAGGCACTCGTGTCTTTACTTTTAATCTCCTTTTTCTTTCTCACTTGTTTCATGCTGACTGCTGCTTAATAATTTAGAATAACCTTGTTCCTTGATCAGCATTAGCATTTTTACTACTCACTTCTATCAAACATCCCAGCACTTAATACAATGCTTGGCACATAGTAGATGCTTAATAAATGTTTATTAATTGATTTACCAATTGATCTCTGCTCTTTGGGGTTGGTTATTATTGTTAGATTAGTGTAGAGATGCAGTTGGCTTGAATTTTCTCAAGGAACTCCTTCTCATTAGGTTTGTAAGTAACAATGCACTTTATCTTCAATCCTGTCCTCCATGTTTACTTATCCCTCATTAAAAAGAAAAATGGGGTAATGAATTATTAGACTTAGGAATTAAGGACTTTGTCATAACCCCAGTGTTAATCACAAAAATCTTGTATATACTTGCATAAACTCAATAAATATTTGGTGAGCTGAACTGACAGCATCATCATAGGAGATTAGAGCTCAAAGGACCTTAAATCTTAGTCCAACCCTATCATTTTACAGAGAGGGGAAATAACTTGCTCCAGGTCATTTAACCAACAAATGGCAGAGCCAGAACTCAGACCCTGGGCCTCTGACTCCATGTAGTAGAGTGAAATGAAGAGTGGCTTAGGGATCAGAGGGTCTGGGTTCAAATCTCACTTCTGATTTTTACTACCAGTGAAGGCAAATTACTGAAGCTCTGTGAGGATACCAACCTCAGCATCCTGATCTATAAAAATTAAGGGGTTGGACTAGATGGCTTCTGAAGTCCCTTTTCTACTATACCACAGGATAAATTGACAAGGATATGAGTTTTTATTACTGCTAATATTCTTCCCCATGTTCATAGAGACTTGATTTTTAAAAAGTTGTTATTGTTGTTGCTTTGTTTTGTTTTTATATTTGGCATTAGAACGAAGATAAAATGGAAGAATCTGGTGCTTTGGCTTCAGCTTTGCAATTTAAGCTTTCTGAATTCTGTCTGATCTTTCCTGTTTACATTCAAGATAGAGTTAAACCTATCATGGACATTATTTAATTTCTTTCCATCACCAGGCATTTAAATTTCACCAGGCATTTCAGGTAAGCAATTGTTCATAGACACTGTGCTCTATAGAACACAACTGGGGGAGTCCAGACATGATTTTATTGGATTGTTTGGGCTCACCCTCCAGTCATCTGCCATGCCTTTGTATAGAGTCATAGGCTAAGAAGATAAACAATCATTGTTGTGTAAATATTTTTGTGATTCTGCCTTCATGTGTAATCTGTGTTCATGGGGGTCAATGAACTGACTGATATATGTTAGCTTAATAGATCATCTATTCATTGCCTTTAAATTATGAATGGACTTTTCCAAGAGGAAATGTTCAGTGAACCTTGGTTTATCCCTTGGCTTAAATCTCTCTCTCTCTCTCTCTCTCTCTCTCTCTCTCTCTCTCTCTCTCTCTCTCTCTCTCTCTC
>NW_027187368.1:11201711-11352307 GCF_028583685.1 Petaurus breviceps papuanus | reverse complement strand
CTCTCTCTCTCTCTCTCTCTCTCTCTCTCTCTCTCTCTCTCTCTCTCCTTTTCTCTGTCTCTCGCTGTCTCTCTCTGTCTCTGTCTCTCTCATTCCCCCACTCCAAAGGATCCTTCTTGAATGCTGATAATCTAACTAATTTAACACAGAATTTCCTTTCTCCAGGCTAAGTCCTGAGACTTTACTTAATCTAGAATTTTTCAATATCATCCTCAAAAACCATTTCTTGAGTCTTCCTGAGCACTCTTGGCAGTACACAATTATATTAAAGAGATGTAATCAATTATGAGGTTAATTAAATGTAATGTAATTTCTGCCTATTAAGGAATTATAGTAGTTTGCTAGATGGAAACAAGGTGATAAGCACAGTACTAGACACACTTAAAACTGTTCTAAAAAACATCCTTTTTGATATTTCTTTTTCCTTGTCCCTTTTAACCACCCAGGCAATTTGATCTTTGTTTATCACTTCTTAGAAATCAGACTTTTGATAAAAAGTTTGGTTTTTCTGGTCATTTTGTTCTTGATTTCTTTCTAGTGAGATCTTCCCAGAATATGGGAGAAGAGACAAGGATAGTGGGGGGAAGAACAAGTGGCCAGCAAATGAGGGAACCTGGACTAACATGCTATATCACTTAGGCCTCTCCTGTAAAATGAAAGGGTTGGAATAAATGATCTCTGACTTCTTTCCAGATCTATCATTCCATATCCTGAAGTGTTATCCAGGTTTGATATCTTATGTCTTAAGGTCCCTTTCAGCTCGAATGTTTTATGTTCTATCATTCTATAGCATGAAATTCTTTTAAGTTCTGTTGTAATAGGTATGTCTGTGCGTGTGTATGTGTGTGTGTGCATCTCTCCCAAATTGGAAATGCAGAGGCTCAATCCCACTGTAACAGACATGGATGGTTAGGCTTGCTGTTTCCAATTTGGGCCTGTTCATTCCTCAGACAGCTTCATGGGCCCTTCTTCCCAAGGGCTCACTAATACTAATGCCAAAAATAGTGCTGATGCCTGATGGGCTACCTTAGCCCAGTAAAGCTTCTGACCTTAACAGATCCACCAATCTCAGTCACCCTCATAGCAGGGATTATAGGAATGTGCCACTGAAGGTATGTGCTGCATAGTCTGTGTCTAATGGTCTAGGTTCTTCCCACTCCCCCCACCCTCCTTTTCCCCATCTTTTGACTGTACCTCTGCTTTCATTGATATAGGGATCTCTCTCTACCAGTGTAGATCAACCAGAACCTGCTTTACAAGTTAAGAGTTGCCTGGGACACTGTCACATAGCCAGTAGGTGACATTAAAGCCCAGGTTTTCCTGACTCCGAGGCCAGGTCTCTACGTCCTCTGCTCCACTTTCTCTTAGGGCCCTCCTGGTTCTAATAACCAATGTTTTGGCATTCAAAGCCATAATCAAGGTGGACGGATACTAAAACTCAGAGTGTATGTAGTACTCATTCTCTTTTATCAGGTTAGCAACAAAGGAATTTAGCATCTGGTTAGCAAAAATCATGAGCTAAAACAGGAAACCTCCAGATGGTATGATTCCCGTGTTCTGTCCCCCAAGCTGCTACATCCCAGGAAAGTTCCTTGTGGCTCTGTCTCCACCCTTCTTCCTCCTTTAGTAATGGCTCTTCTCCCATTCCCCCAACCCACCCCCAAGTGGATGGACTCTGCATCCTGGGGTAATTTCCCCTAAGCTCTTATGTTCTTTATGTTCCACTATTTTCCCCCACCCTCAACTGAATTTGTCTTTAAAGAGTTGATTTTAGACACCATTTACACACCATACTTCCCCTACCTTACCATCTTGCTTGTGGTATTTCCTCTAGAAGCCAGAATTGCTAATTATAGCTCAGATGATGCTATACATTCTAAGGTCCCTTCTAGTAATAATGTTCTATGTTCTAAGTCCTTTTTAGTCCAAACATTCTATATCCTAAGACCCTCTAGTTCTAATGTTCTTTGCATGATATTTTATGTTCTAAGATCCCTTCCAGTTCTAATGTTCTGTGTTCCAAGTACCTTTTAGTTCTAACATTCAGTGTTCTAAGATCCTTTCTGGATCTCACATTCTATGTTCTAAAGTCCTTCTAGTTCTAAGGTTCCATATTTGACATTCTATATTCTATGGTTCCTTCTAGTTCTAGCATTCTATGTTCTAAATTCCTTCTAGTTCTAACATTCTTTGTTCCAAGATCTTAATCTTTTTTTTTTTGGAGGGGGGAAGGTAGGGCAATTGGGGTTAAGTGACTTGCCCAAGGTCACATGGCTAGTAAGTGTGTCAAGTGTCTGAGGCCAGATTTGAACTCAGGCCCTCTTGACTCCAGGGCTGGTGCTCTATTTACTGCACCATCTAGTCGCCCCGATCCTTTCTTAATCTTACATTCTATGTTCTAAAGCCCTTCTAGTGCTAATGTTCTATATTTGACATTCTATAAGGTTCCTTCCAGTTCTAACATTCTATGTTGTAAGATCCTTTCTTGGGGCAGCCAGGTAGCACAGTGAGTAAGAGCACCGGCTCCAGTGTTGAGAAGACCTGGAGATTGAATCCCGGGCTCAGACACTTAGCACCCACCCAGAAACACCTGGCCGTGTAACCTTGAGCAAGTTACTTAACCCCAATTGCTTAGGGGTGGCCAGGTGGCTCAGCGAGTAAGAGCACTGGCTCCAGTGTCGGGATGACCTGGATCAAATCCCGGGCTCAGATACTCAGAACCACACCCAGAAATAACTGGCCGTGTAACCTTGAGCAACTTACTTAACCCTGATTGCTTAAAAAAAAAAAGATCCTTTCTTGATGTTACATTCTATGTTCTAAAGTCCTTTTATTTCTAATATTCTATGTTTAACATTCTATACTCTAAGGTTCCTTTTTCTTCTAACCTGTGTTCTAAGTTCCTTCTAGTTTTATCATCCTATAGTCTAAGGTTCTTTTTCATTCTTCTTACACTCTTCATTTTGCATTCTAATATTCTCTGATCTGTTCCAACATTCTATATTCTAAAATTCCTTCCTTGCCTATGATTTTAGGTGTCTATTTGCCATTTTGTTGTGATTCAATAAGACAAAGCATGATATAATGATTTGCACCAATAAAGAAGTCTTAGCTAAAATGTGTTAACAGATACAACAGTTCTGTCATTTCACTTATAAGACAGATAAACAGGTTAAAGATACTTAAGGATTCCCCTGCTTCCCTGATTTAGTTTCTCCCTGGAATGTAGTTGTCAGAATGAGAACATCGTGTACAGGGAGCAGGCTTTACCCATCAGAACAGGATGTCAGGCAGTTGGACATTGTTTTGGTCTCACGTGGGTGGCTAGCTAAGATGGGAAGTTTTACTCCACTGGACTTACAGGAAAGGCACAACTAACTTGACTTTTTAATCATGTGGCAGGGACTGGGGTCAGACTCTTGGCAATAAACTTCTGCCAGAGATACAGTCTGCTGTTCCTTCTTTGATATCCACTTGAGTTTTATCAGGTCATCAATTAATCAACAGACGTTTATTAAGTACTTGCAATACACCAGGCACTGAGCTAGATGTTGGAGATACAAATGCAAAAATGACAGTAACTCTATATGTTTGATTGGAGGAGACAATGTGTACCTTTGAGACAGGTAGGTGGTGCTGGCCTGGAAAGCCTGAGTTCAAATCCAGCTTTAGATACTTACTAGTTGTGTGACCCTGGGCAAGTCATTTGATCACCATCTGCCTTAGTTTCCTTAACTGTATAATGGGGATAAGCACCCATTTCCCAGGGTTATTGTGAGGATCCAATGACATAAGATTTGAAAGTGCTGAAAGGCACAGTGCCTGATACAGAGTAGGCACTTAATAAGTCTCCTAACATATAATCCAGTGCCTAACACATAGTCATGCTGCCCCTATGAAATTACTTTTAGTATTCATTACCAGTTAGTGCCCCAAGCAATTTTCCTACGACTGTGAAATCACAAGTCAGATATTTTAAAAAAAATCTACCTTACAAATTAATATGACTGTACTCTTAAATCCCCACCTACATATAGTGGGGAGGAGAAGTGAACAAGGAAAGGGCAGGAATATTTCTTTCCTGTTCATTCATCTAGACTGAAAATAAAACTTTCTAACACTGGAAGTACCCTGAGTGATCAAGAGATAGGATTCTAATTGGCTAGCTGGCTCTCAAAAGCTTAGCCACAGTTTTGAAGTATAGGCTCCCTCATTGGATTCTGCAAACCTTGAGTTGGCTTGCTTTGGGGTTTGGAGTGAAAATTAGCTTGGGAAAACAACTCAGATGCTAACTTGGTAGACATCTCTAGTTCTGGTCCGTTTGTTGTCTCTGGTAGCACCTATCTGCTGAAAGATGGGAAATGGGGCTGTGTAATACAGTGAAAAGGATAAATGACTGGGAGTTTGTTGTTATTGCTTTAAACCTAGAATAGCATGTAGAGAGTTACAAAATAATTTGGTGCAGAATCATTGTTTTATAGATTTAAAGCCAGAGGGGACCTTAGAGGTCATAGAGTCCAACACCCTCCTTTTATAGATGAGGAAACTGTGACCCAGAAAAGTGAAGTGACTTGCTCAGGGTCACTCAGATACTAAGCATCTGGAGCAGGATTCAAAATAACGCCTTTTGGAGGTCAAGTCTATTGCCTTTTTTTTAGGCTATCTGGGTTAAATGACTTGCCTAGGGTTACCAGTGTCTGAGGCTGGATTTGAACTCAGGTCCTCCTGACTCCAGAACTGTTGCTTTATCCACTGTGCCACTTGGCTGCTCTCTATAGCTTACTTTCTAGTTTTAAAGCCACAACGACAATGACAACAACAGCAGCAGCAGCAGCAGCAGCAGCCTCTGAACTTGACAAATTATTTTCCTCCCAGTAACCTTGCAAAGCAGGGATTGCAAAGTTTTATCTTAGTTTTTTCAGATGAGGAAATTGAAGCTCAGAGAGAGGAAAATAGCTATATTTTGATCAAGTGGTAAATGTTACACTAACACACATAAATATTTATGTATGGATAAAATGATAATAAAAGTGAGCTTGGCATTCAAATCTTTGCTCTGCCTCTTTCTAGTGACACAGTTTTGGGCAGGCCTCTCAATCTCTGTGAGCCTCAATTTCCTCTTCTGTGATGTTGGGAAAATCAGCTTTGTACTATTTATCTCCAAGGGTGGTTGTAAGAGAGCTCTTTGTAAACTTTAGGGCTCTATGGAAATTGGAGCTGTGATTGGGTGCTGCCTTATCAGATTCTCAGGGAAACAAAGGTTGCACATATTTTGCCCACATACAAGTGACAGCATTTGGACAGTTGACTTTCTGCCTCAGTCTTTGATGAGATTATGATAGCTCTCATGTACATAGCAAATTACATTTGATCTTTGCAGTCCAGGGCAATGTGGGGATTATTATTCCCACTTTTATGGGAACTAGGACAAAGAGAAATGAAGTGAGTTGCCCAACTTTATATAACAAGGAAGGGACCAGGATGGGTTCTAACCTAGTCCTTTTCACTCTTAGGTTTAATGCTTGTTAAAGTATAAATGGTTTCTTTTAATTGTTGTGATTGCTTGAAGGCAACTAGGTGTAGAACTGAGTAGAATGCTGGTCTTGGAATCAGGAAGACCTAATTTCAAATTTTGCCTAGCTGACCCTGGGCAAGTCATTTTACTTCTCTCAGCCTCAGTTTACTCATCTGTAACGTGGAGATAAAATATTACCTACCTCACTGGTAGCTAGGTGGCACAATGGTGAGAGTGCTGAGCTTGAAATGAGGAAGGCTTACTTTACTGAGTTCAAGTCTGGCCTCACACACTTACTAGCTATGTGACCTTGGGTAAGTAACTTAACCCTCTTTGCCTCAGTTTCCTCATCTGTAAAATGAGCTGGACAAGGAGATGGCAAACCACTCCAGTATCTTTGCCAAGAAAACCCCAAACAAGATCATAAAGGGTTGGATACAACTGAAAACTACTGAACAATATAAAAAACCTCACAGGGTTGTTGAGAAGATCAAATAAGCTAATTTATGTGATATGTCTGAGAACAAAGTACACAGCACAGGGACAAATGGGCTTTGGTTCAAATTCTTTCTGAATAATTTGGTTTTGTCAGGGTGCTATTGTTTACCTAGTTTCATTTTCCTGACTCTCTTCCTGCTTCTGGACCTGGGCAATTCCCTTCCCCTTTGAAGGATGTTATCTCCCCTCCTCTAAAATGAGAAAGTTGGGCTGGGTGAACTCTAAGATCTCTTTCATTTCTATGTCAAAATCTTTTTCACTTTTCCTTTCTCAGGGAGAGTCAGTCATATTTCCTTGCTTAACCAAAGCCTGAACATTTTCCCATACTGTTACTTTTCTAGATGCTAATCCTGGGCACCTCTTCTCTTAGATCCTCCTCTCTCTGGCCATTGCCAACACACATTGGGCATTGCTGTCACTTGCCTTTTCCTTCAAACTGAAGCTCCCAACTCAACCGTGGATCTGTCTTGTAGAGATTTGGCTACCAATGAAGGAAGGACTGGCCAGGATCACAGTAGAGCAGTACAGTTAGAGTCTGCATGCATCTCATCAAGTCAGTTTTGTGCATAGTTTAAGGAGCTGATAAAAGGCATCTGGAGGTGGCATTGAGGCCACAGGTTCCCCACCCCTGATCTAAGTAAAGCTAACATTAAGGGTATAGCAGCAGAAAGAACTCTAGAGTGGGAACCAAGAGACTTGGTCCTACCCCCAACTCTTCTGCTAAACACTAAGTCTTGATGTGATCTTGCCCACTCTGGACCTCAGTTTCTTCTCTCTAAGAATGAACTAAATAGACCTCAACAAGGTCCCTTCTAGCTCAGCCTTCTATTGGTGTCTGCTTTAGACTGTATGTGATAGGGTCTCTTTTCAGTTTTAATGGGAAAACAGAGTAGAGAGAAAACTGTTTCTTTTGCCAATAAAAATAATAATACAATAATAATAACTTGACATTAAGCTATTAAAACTTAAAACTGCACAGAAACTTTTGTGACACCCTATATGTCTAAAGGTTTATAAATGCACTTCATTAAATAATCATGATACCCTCTGAGACAGATAATATAGGCATTATAATCTGTGTTTTTTTTTTTTTTACAGAATGAGCTGATACAGTGTCCAAGAGGTTAATATTTAAACTATAATATTGCTTCTGGATACAGATATGGCTCTTAAAATGAAAGAGGGTTTTTTTTTTGCCATCTCAGAAACTGACCCGACTTATATAGGGTCTGTCATCTGGTGCTAATAGTATTATGATCAATGTGAATGGAGATGTTGGATTTACACACAAGAAGTAGACACAGGCTTTCTGTCCAGATGCCTTTTATCAGCTCCTACTTACTGGGCTCCTGCAGTCACAAACCAATGATGAATACCTTTGCCCTCCATTTCTTGGCTTTGAAATTTTATAGGCCTACCTAGAACTGATAAATTTTCAAAGAAGAAAATTCAGACAGATACAGCACAGTAGACAAGGCACATGGATTTGAATCCCTGTTCTGTGGCCACAAGGTGACCAAGAAGTCCTACCCTTTTTTCTAGACTTCAATTTCATTATATGCAATAATAGTAATAATAACTCACTTTTACATGGGGTTTTTAAGTTTGCAGAGTGTTTCGAATACATTTTCTCATTTGAATCCCACAGCAATCTTGCAAGGGAAATTATTATAGGATTTACTCCATTTTTAGCTGAGGAAACTGAGGAAAATAGAGGTTAAAGTATTTGCCCAGGGTTGTATAGCCATTAAGTGGCAAAAGACGATTCCGGAGAATAAGACTAAATGACACCTTATCCATCTCTAATTTTTTTGAACCTTATTGTTTCTTACCAAGATTTTCTACTTTTAACAGTTATAAGATCAATCATCTCTTGTACATGCTGACTTAATTTGTTTTCTGTCAAAAGATTTTTTTTCTTTTCAAAATCAAAATTTCTTGAATGACATTTTTTTTCTGGAGTTGGTAGATAATTTTGCTATTAATAAACCTAAATTTGGATTCTTCTCTTTCCTCCCTTTAGTCTGGTTTTAGGGAAACCAGAAAGAATGACAGAGTGAGAGAAATGATTTAATTTTTGGACACTGAGAGATAAACTCATAGAGTATCAGATATGGAAGGGACTTGGAGAAGATTTAAGTGGAATGGATTCCCCAAACTGCTGGAGGACTTGATATTATTCTTGCCACCCCCCCCCCCCCCCCAGGCATATAAAGTAAAGGAGCAAAAAAACACACCCTTGAAAAGCTTTGCAAACCAAAAACTCTCCTGCACCCTGGTTCCTTTCATGAGCTAACAAAAGAAGCCAGAGGTGATGATCCATCACCAAGGAGGAGGACCATCAGGTAGCATTATTGCTTGCCTCTCCACAATATTTCAATTCTTGATTTCTTGGCCAGGGCCATAGCTGGCAAACTGGACCTTTCCCTGGCTTTGAATGTACTGGCCCAGAGTACCAACTCCTTATCTGACACTGCTGTCAGAGGCATCGATTGCCTTACCTGACTTGTTGCACACATTTCCTGTTGGGACCTGAAGTTGTCTGCAAGTAGATAGACCATGAGAACAGTAAGAATGAAAGCCAAGAGCACACAGAAAGCAGCAGCTGGATTCATTTTCCTTAGGTCTCTTCTGGTGCTGCTATTGGTCCTGTGGTCACTGCCTCCTTCCTGTAGCATTCCTATGCCTGTTTCTGGTTCCAGGACTGGACCTTCTCCCTTTGGCATGGCTTTCCCCTACAGCAGCCTTCACTCTGAAACTTCTATCTTCTCCTTATGCCAGAACCTCCATTATATACCAACAACTTGTGAAAGTGGATGAATGAATCTTCTTACTCCTCCCTCTTTCCTTCCCTCCCCTTTTCCCACTTCCCTCCTCCCCTTTGATAGCACATGCACATTTACACACACACACACACACACACACACACACACACACACACACGTGCGCTCATACCCACGCCCCCCCCCACCCCCCAGCCGGGGGAATGTACCGCCTACAACAGAAACCAAGGTTTGGCTTTTAAAAAAAAAAGCCTTTCCAAGCATATTTGTCAGTGAAGGACTTGCATGTGTGAGCTGCTTCCTTAGTTTACAGAAGGAAGTTAGGAAAGTCCCTGAGGGAGGAGAAAGAGGATCAGTCTGACCCAGGAGGCTGGTCAAATGAAAAGGCACTGGCTTTTGTTGGGACTTAACTTGATCACCCTCTTGTTCTATGTGAGCAAGAGGAGAGAGCCTGTCACTTGTGGAAGTAAAAGCTCAGGAAATTATTCTTCTCACTAGGAAGGTGGAGCTGCCCAGAGAAGGTGAGAGAGATCAGGGAAGGAGAGGAATGGCCTACCCTGCAGATTAGACAGTTTAGACCTAGGAAAGACATTAGAGATTGCCTAGTTCACTGGATCCCGGAGGAGTTAAGTGACTAGACCAGAGGCACAGACTGGAAAAGAGAAGACTTGGGACTTGAACCAAGGTCCTCTAACTCCAAATTCTTGGCTGCCCAGTCATCCAAAACAGTTGAGGGAGATAATTTCCTGCCCCCATCATCTTCCAAGTCTAAAAGTGATGGCTTCCATGACAAAATATAAACTTCTTCAGGGCAGGGATGGTTTCTTTCTTTTTCTTTTTGTCTTTGAATCCCTTAGTGCCTAGGACAATACCTGACACATAGTAGGTACTTGATAAATTCTTGTTGGTTAATTGGATAAAGCAAAATTCTGGGTGGAGGAAGGCATTTAATCTCAAATCACATCCTCAAGTAATACTACTGTTACCCCAGTCCCAAAGCCCATTGGTACAGCCTCTCTCCTCATCAGTGGAGATCAATCTGCCTTGACTCTGTGAGGGGTGAGGCAGAGATGTTAAGAGCCAGACAGAGAACTCTTCTTTGGGTTCAGCACTTGCATTGGGGATATCTGGCTTCCAGCTTATAGAGAGAAGATGGAAGATGCCAACCCCATTCTGAGTTTCAAGGAAAAGACTCTGGGAAGAAGTAAATGTGAGCAGAGCAGGCAGTCTCCATTACGTATCTATAATCATCTTATTGCTCTAGAGATTCCGTGGAACTTCCCCTTGGGTGAGATCTAGGACTCTCACCCTCTCTGCTCTTGACAATTCCTCCCTGTCCCTCACGCAGTGCAGGGTACTGATTCTACCAAGAAGAAGACGTTTTGATACCAATGAGTTTTGAGACTGGAGTTACAGTACCAATATGAGTATGTCACATTTGCATAGCTTTTTGTAATCACAAAGTGCTTGGCAAAGTGTCTTTGGTCTGCTAAGAGAGGCTACATAGCATGATGGAAAAAGTGCTGAATTTGGAGTCAGATCCCATTGGAACCTCACTATTGGCCTGTGAAGTAGACTAGGTGAGTATTATCACAGATCAAGCAGCAGGGGTCTAGATAAGTGAAAAATTTGCCCACTAGCAGTCAGCAGGATCCAGACTGGAACCCAGGTCTTTTCTTGAGTCTCTACTTTTTCCCCATTCTACCACACTTCCTACCTACAGACATGTGTAGGTAGTACCATATTATCATGCCTTTAGAAATACTCATGCTCAACAATTCTGTTTGGGTAGAGTCACCACACAAGGGAATGAGGAATGAGCATTTATTAAAAGCCTGCGATGTGCCAGCACTTTATGGGTATTATCTCATTTGATACTGAGGAAGGTGGGTGCTATTGTTACCTCCATTTTACAGTTGAGGAAATTGAGGCAGACTTGTGACTTGCTCAGGGTCACATAGCTAGTAAGTGTGTGAGACTGGATTCAAACTCAGGTCTTCCTGACTCGAGGCTCAGCACTCTATTTAAAACATACAGGGAGCATGGTATAGTGAAAGGATGCAGGCTCTGGAGTCAGAGGATCTGGGTTCAGATTGTGCCACTTTTCCTGACTTTCTATGTAACTTTGCTGACTTTTTATGTGATTATGTCACTTCCCTATTTTCTATATCTGTAAAATAAGGAGGTTTTGGAGGACTAAATGGTCTCTGAAGTTCCTTCTGGCTCTCTACCTTTGATCTGTCTGACAAAGTTGTATTTAGAAAGTTGGGATTAAATGCAGATATTTAAGGACCTGCTATGTGCAAAGAAGGCATTTTGTGAGGTGATAGGCCCTGCACTCAAGGAGCTCATGATTTGTGAAACTCAAGTTTGTGAATCAAGTACTTAAAGTTTGGGGTATTTCTTCTTTTATAATCCTGGCTTCCACTAAAGTCTTCCTCTCTCTTCTTCCTCCTGTAATATCTCATCATGGTGGGTGGCTGAGCCTGGATTCTCGATGCTTATGTCATCAGTCAGTTAATAAACATTTATTAAGTACCTACTATGTGCCAGTCATGGTGCTAAACAATGAAGATACAAATATGAAAAAACAAAGATAGGCCCTGCCCTCAAGAAGCTTACAATCTAATAGAGGAAGACATTCTTTCCTCTTTCTTCTTAACCCTTTACAATCTGGCTTCCAACTCCATCATTTCATTAAAATTGCTCTTTCCAAAGTTACCCATGATCTCTTAGTTGCCAAATTCAATTGCCTTTTTCTCAGTTTTCATTCTCTTTGACCTCTTTGCAGCCTTCACTATTGATCATTCTCCTCTCCCTGATCCTCTTCTTTCTGGGTTTTTGGGACACCACTCTCTTCTGGTTCTTCTCCCACTTATATGGTTCCTCTCTGTCTCCTTTGCTGGATTCTCATTTAGATCACACTCACTAACCACAGGTGTTCCTCAGGGTTCTATCCCAGTACCTCTTCTCTTCTCCCTGTATGCTACTTTACTTAGTCATTTCATCAATTTACATAGATTTGGTTACTATCTCTAAGCTAACAATTTGTGGATATCACTATCCTGACCTAACCTTTCTGACCTCCAATCTCACATCTCCAACTGCCTTTTAGATACCTTGAACTGCATGTCCAGTAGACATCTTAAATGCAATGTGTCCAAGACAGATCTCTTTATCTTTTCCCTTAAACCCTGGGCAAGGATGGGGTAGAGCCAAGATGGCGGAGTAAAAACAGAGACTTGCTTGAGCTCTCTCCCAAACCTCTCCAAATATCTGCAAAAATGACTCTAAACAAATTCTAGAGCAGCAGAACTCACAAAATGACAGAGTGAAACAAATTTCCAGCCCAAGGCCACCTGGAAGGTCAACAGGAAAGGTCTGTTGCACCAGACTGGAAGAGGAGAACAGTCTAGCAGCACAGACCAAGGGCTTAGACTGGGCTGTAGTAAATCTGGGACAGGCCTCAGAGGACTGAATCACTAGCAGATATGGCACTTTTAAGACATCTCAACCCACAAACACCAAAGACAACTTAGAAGGTCAGTAGGAAAAGTCTGTTGGACCTGAGTGAGAGAGGAGCTTGGTCCAACCCCAGGATGGTGGTGGCTGTGGCTGCAGCTGTGACTGCTTCCACAGCTCTCAGTCCATAGACAGTGGGGGGATCTAGTGTCTGATCAGAGGAGGATTACAGGGATCTTTTTGCTGGAATTCAGGCAGGATGTCTCTTGCCTTGCCCGGCTTGGATCTGGGTTGCAGTCCTGGGTGACGGTTCTGGGGCAAGGAGGAACACTGGTGTGGTGGAGATGGTGGCAGTGGTGGAGAGGGAATCTTCCTCACAGTTCCAAGGAAGAAAAGAGCACTTGAGGTCACTCACAGATCAGAACATAGGCCAGGAGAGGAGTAAACACCTCTCCTTTGATCATACCACCTTGGAAGAGCTGAAAATTTACAGGTCCTTAGAAGTATCTCTGAAAACAGCTGCACAAAACCCTTGAATTTTGGGACAGTACAAGCTCCACACTGGAAGCAGTCATACCTTAATAAAGAGTTAAAAAGTCAAGTAATTGGCTGGGGATATGAGCAAATAGAGGGGAAAAATCAGAATATAGAATCTTATTTTGGTGACAAAGAAGATCAAAACATACAGCCAGAAGACAACAAAGTCAAAGTTCCTACATCCAAAGCTTCCAAGAAAAATATGAATTGGTATTAGGTCATGGAAGAGCTCAAAAAGGATTTTGGAAATTGAGTAAGAGAAGTAGAGGAAAAATTGGGAAGAAAAATGAGAGCGATGCAAGAAAAACCATGAAAAATGAGTCAACAGCTTGCTAAAGGAGACCCAAAAAATACTGAATAAAATAACACCTTAAAAAATAGACTAACCCAAATGGCAAAAGAGGTCTAAAAAGCCAATGAGGAGAAGAATGCTTTAAAAAGCAAATTGGCCAAATGGAAAAGGAGGTCCAGAAGCTCACTGAAGAAAATAATTCCTTAAAAATTAGAATGGAGGAGCAGCTAGGTGGTGTAGTGAATAGAGCACTGGCCTTGGAGTCAGGAGGACTTGAGTTTAAATCTGGCCTCAAACACTTAACACTTACCAATTGTGTGACCTTGGGCAAGTCACTTAACCCCAATTACCCAGCCTTTCCCCCTCAAAAAACAAAAAAAAATTAGAATGGAGCAAGTGGAAGCTAATGACTTTATGAGAAATCAAGAAATTATAAAACAAAACCAAAACAATAAAAAAATAGAAAAATAGAAAACAATGTGAAATATCTCATTGGAAAAATAACTGACCTGGAACATAGATCCAGGAGAGAGAATTTAATAATTATTGGACTATCTGAAAGCCATGATCAAAAAAAGATCCTGTACAGCATATTTCAAGAAATCATCAAGGAAAATTGCCCTGATATTCTGGAACCAGAGATGAAAATAGATCTTGAAAGAATCCACTGATCACCTCCTGAAAGAGATCCTGAAAGGAAAATTCCTAGGCATATTGTAGCCCAATTCCAGGGTTCCCAGGTTAAGGAGAAAATACTACAAGCAACCAGAAAGAAACAATTCAAGTATTGTGGAAACACAATCAGAATAACACAAGATTTATCAGCTTCTATATTAAGGGATCAAAGGACTTGGGAATATGATATTCCGGAGATCAGAAGAGCTAGGATTAAAACCAAGAATCACCTACCTAGCAAAATTGAGTGTAACTCTTCAGGGGAAAAAATGGATATTCAATGAAATATAGGACTTTCAAGCATTCTTAATGAAAAGACGAGATCTGAATAGAAAATTTGACTTTCAAGTACAAGGCTCAAGAGAAGCATGAAAAGATAAACAGGAAGGAGAAATCATAAGGGATTTATTAAAGTTGAATTGTTTATATTTCTACATGGAAAGATGATATTTTGTAACTCATGAGACCTTTCTCAGTATTAGGGTAATTGCAGGGAATACACACACACACACACACATATACACATATGTATGAATGTATGTATACACAGACATATGTATGTGTGTGTATATATATATATACATATATAGAGAGAGACAGAGAGAGAGACAGAGAGGATGCACAGTGTAAGTTGAAGAGATAATATCTAAAAAATAAAATTAAGGGATGAGAGAGAGGAATGTACTGGAAGAAAGAGAAAGAAAGCAGAAGTAGAATGGGGTAAATTATCTCACATAAAAGAGGCAAGAATTTTTTACAGTGGAAAGGAAGGGGGAGGTAAGAGGGAATGAGTGAACCTTACTCTCATGGGATTTGTCTTAAGGAGGGAATAACACACACAATCAATTGGGTATGGAAATCTATTTTACCCTACAGGAAAGTAGTGGGGAACAGGATAAGAAAGGGGAGGGATGACAGAAGGGAGGGCAGATTGAGGGAGACAATCATCAGAAGCAAACACTTTAGAGGAGGGACAGGGTCAAAGGAGAGAAAAGAATAAATGGGGGATGGGATAGAATGGAGGGAAAGATAGTCTTTCACAACATGACTATTATGGAAATGTTTTGCATGACATGTATAACCTATATCAGATTGCTTGTCTTCTCAGTGAGGGTGGGTGGGTAGGGAGGAAGGGAGAGAATTTGGAACTTAAAGGTTTAAAAACAAATGTTAAAAATTGTTTTTACATGCAACTGGGAAAAAAGATAGACAGACAATGGGGTATAGAAATTTATCCTGCCCTGTAGGAAAATAGAGGGGAAGGGGATAAAATAAGAAGGGGAGTGATAGAAGGGAGGACAGATTGGGGAAAGGAGCAATCAGAATGCATGCTGGCTTGGGGTGGGGAAGTAGAGAGATAGGGAGAAAATTGGAACTCAAAATCTTGTGGAAGTGAATGTTGAAAATTTAAAAATAAATTAATAAAAAATTAAAAATCAAACAAACAAACTCTGGGCAACATTATCCTCACAATTCCTTGAAGGAAGGTGAAAGATGAAAGAAAAAGGAAGGAAAATTAGAAAGAAAGGAAGAAAGGAAAGGAAGAAGAAAGAAAGAAAGAAAGAAAGAAAGAAAGAAAGAAAGAAAGAAAGAAAGAAAGAAAGAAAGAAAGAAAGAAAGAAAGAAAGGAAGGAAGAAAAAGAAAGTGAAAGAAAGAAAGTGTTCATGGCTCTATACTGTAGTTAGAGGGATAGACATTACTGATAACTTATGATTAATAAGGCTGATTTGATCTTGTAGGATGAAGAGATTTCCCTATGATAAGGTTCCTCAGAGCATGGTGGAGAAGTCAAAAGGAGAAGGAAGTGAAGTGTGGGGAGGAAATGGGGGCTCTGGCAGGCAGCACTAGCAGGTGACCTATGGAGTAGGGATGACATTTTTAAGGTATGACTAACTATCCATGGAGACCAGTATGGTCTTTTTATCCCGGATCATCATATCCTCATCTTGTTCTACTTCCTGTTAATGTCACTTTAACACTTAATAAGTGCTTCCTTGAAACATCAATTATCTTTTCATACTTTTTCTTATTTCCAACTTTTCTAGGTTTCAGTTTTTATTTTATTCTGTTTTTAAATCGGTAAAGGCAGGCCAGCTAGGCAGCACTGTGAATAGAGTACTTGCAGTGGAGTCAGGAGAACTTGGGTTCAAATCTGACCTCAGACACTTACTAGTTGTGTGACTCTGGTAAAGTCACTTAACTCTGATTGCCTCACTTAAAAACAATAGTAGAAATATGTAAAAAGAAGGGGTTGGGCTTTGTGACCTCTAAGTTTCTTTCTGGCTCTAGACATAAAGTGTGATCCATCAACCCTACAGTCCTACCCACCTCTCCATTTGATTATTTTGCAGGGAATTCTCCATCGTGATGTTGTATTATTGAAATTATGTCCTGTAGGGGTGGCCAGGTAAGCGAGTAAGAGCACTGGCCCCAGTGTCGGGATGACCTGGGGATCAAATCTGTACTCAGACACTTAGCACCCACCCAGAAACACCTGGCCATGTAACCTTAAGCAAGTTACTTAACCCCAATTGCATAGGGGCGGCCAGGTGTCTCAGCGAGTAAGAGCACCGGCCCCAGTGTTGGGATGACCTGGGGATCGAATCTGGGCTCAGATACTTAGTACCACACCCAGAAATAACTGGTTATGTAACCCTGAGCAAGTTACTTAACCCCAATTGCTTAAAAAAAAAGAAATTATGTCCTGTAGTGGATAGAGCACAAAGCCTAGAATCAGAAAGATTAATTTTCCTGAGTTCAAATTTGGCCCCAGACACTTCCTAGATATATAACCATGGGCAAGTTACTTAACTCTATTTCCCTCAGTTTTCTTATCTGTAAAATGAGCTGATGAAGGAAATGGCAAATCACTCTACTATCTTTGCCAAGAAAACTCCAAATGGGGTCATGAAGAGTTGGACACTACTGAACAAAACTATTGAAATCATAGGACCTTGTATACAGTAGGTGTCTAATAAATGTTTGCATGAATCATTTGTTAGAGAGAAAGATAATGAAATGGTTGAGGACAAGTACTGTGCTTCCCCTCATATTTTCTCTCATTAATTAGTGCAGATCTAGGCAAATAGCTGGGTATCAGTAAATGTTCTGCTAAGAGAATCAGTGTTGTGCAGTGGCAAAACCACTAGATATGGAGCCAAGAGACCTGGTTTTAAATCTCAGCCCTTTACTCAACTACCTGTATCACCTTAAACAAGTCACTGTAACTTTTGGGACCTCATTTTCTTGATCTGTAAAATTAGGGACTTGGACTTAATACTAAGTTACCTTCCTGCTCTAAATCTTCTGATAAGGGGAAATTATGATTATGGTAATAGGAAGCTAGGTGACTGGACTCCAGATCTGGAGTTAGGAAGAGCTAAGTTTAAATCCAGCCTCAGACACTTACAAGCTGTGTGACACTGGGCAAGTCACTCAATCTTGTTTGTCTCAGTTTCCCCATCTGTCAAATGAGCTGGAGAAGGAAATGGCAGATCACTCTAGTATCTTTGCCAAAAAAACCAAACTCCAAATGGGGTAATGAAGAGTTGGACACAACTGGAAAAAAACTCAGCAACAACTGAAATGATTCAGGTAAAAGCCATATCTGAAATCTTAATGAGGCCTAGTGGTCAATAGTTGGTGTACAAATACTTTATAATCTCTTGTAAGTTCTTCCTTTCTTAGCTGGATTGCACAATGAGGGGACCTTGTAGGAGTAGTGCCCAGGTCAAGAAATATCATCAACTTTGGGTTCTTTTTTTTTTTGTTTTTGAAGACAATCTGGGTTAAGTGGTTTTCCTAGAGTCACACAACTTGTAAGTGCCTGAAGCTGGATTTACACTCAGGTTATCAGGGGCAGAGCCAAGATGGTGGAGTAGAAACAGGACTTCCATGAGGTTCTCACTTCCACCTCCTCTAATACATGTAAAAAATGACTTTAAACAAACTTTAGAGCTACAGAACTCACAAAGTGACAAAGAGAAACTAACCTCCCACTGAAGACAGTCCAGCAGGTCGGCAGGAAGGGGCGAGTGCAGCACTCTGGGAGCAGAGCCCATCCACTCATGAGCCTGAGATTTTAGCCTAAGGGTGGCCTGACTGGCCCTGGCTGGAGGGAGATTGGGAGAGTGGATCACCAACAGCTGTGATGGTTGCCAGAATTAGTAACCAATAAATGCCAAAGACAAAGTAAGAGGTCAGTGGACTTTGGGAACACAGGGTGCAGGAGTGTGTTCCAGCTTCTACCCCCCAGAGGGAGAAGCAGCTGAGGTGCCATGGCCATGCAGCTGCTGCCACGTGGCTGCTCCAGAGCTCCTGGCCTGCAGATCATATGTGGACCAAGCAAACAGTCTGAGGGGTAATTGCACTTGCTTTAACTTGCTTGGATCTGGATTGCTGTCTAGGGTGGAGGTCCTGGGGTTTGTGACCAAGTGCCAGAGCTAAGGAATGCTTCAGAGAGGGGACCCAGCTAATAGCTCTGGCAGCTATGAAAATCCCAGCAATTTGGAACAAAGCTCTCCTCTCTGGAAGCAGAGTTCTACTGTGGAAAGAAGCTAAAAAGTCAAGGAATTGAGTGGCAACATGAGCAAGCAAATGAAGCAAAGCAAGCTCAGCAATCCGACTTTAGATTCCTATTTTGGGGACAAAAAGGATCAAAGCATGGAACAGGAGGAAGACAACAAAGTCAGAACTCCTGTACTAAAAGCTTCCAAGAAAAATATGAACTGGTTAAGGCCATAGAGGAACTTAAGAAGGATTTTGAAAACCAAGTAAGAGAAGTAGAGGAAAAATTGGGAAGAGAAATGATAATCATGCAAGAAAATCATGAAAAGAGAGTCAACAACCTGACTGAAGAAAGTAACACCTTAAAAAATAGACTAACTCAAGTGGTAAAAGAGTCTCAAAAAGCCAATGAGGGGAAGAATGCCTTAAAAAGCCAAATTTACCAGATGGAAAAAGAATCTCAAAAGCTCACTGAAGAGAATAACTCCTTCAGAATTAGATTGGAGCAAATGGAAGCTAGTGACTTTATGAGAAATAAAGATGCTATCAAACAGATCCAAACAAATGAAAAGATAGAAGGCAATGTGAAATATCTCATTGGAAAAACCACTGACCTGGAAAATAGATCCAAGAGAGACAATTTAAAAATTATTGGACTACCTGAAAGCCATGATCAAAAAAAAAGAACCTAGAGGGGACTTCTAGGTGGTGCAGTGAATAGAGCACTGGCCCTGGAATCAGGAGGGCCTGAGTTCAAATCTGGCCTCAGACACTTGACACACTTGCTAGCCTTGTTACTTTGGGAAAGTAACTTAACCCCAAATGCCATACAAAAATAAAAACAAAAAAGAACCCTCCCCCCCCCGAAATCATCTTTCAAGTAATTCTCAAGGAAGATTGCCCTGATGTTTTAGAACCAGAAGGCAAAATAGAGGTTAAAAGAATCCAGTAATCACCTCTTGAAAAAGGCCCCCAAAAGAAAACTCCTAGGAATATTATAGCCAGGCTCCAAAATTCTCAGATCAAGGAGAAAATATTACAAGCAGCCAGGAAGAAACAATTTGAATATTGTGGAAACACAATCAGGATAACACAGGATTTGGCAGCTTCTACACTGAGGGACTGAAGGGCTTGGAATATGATATTCCAGAGGTCAAAGGAGCTGGGATTAAAACCAAGAAGCACCTACCCAGCAAAACTGTATCATGTTTCAGGGGAAAATATGGTCGTTCAATGGAATGGAGGACTTTCAAAGATTCTTGATGAAAAAACCAGAACTGAATAGAAAATTCAACATTCAGATACAAGAAGCAAGAGAAACATGAGAAGGTAAACAGGGAAGAGAAATCATAAGGAACTTATCAAAGTTGAACTATTTACATTCCTACGTGGAAAAATGATCATTGTAACTTATGAAACTTTTCTCAGTATGAGAATAATTGAAGGGAATATATATATATATACACACATATATATGTATATGTATATACATAAACACACATATATATGTGTATGTATATACATATATGTGTGTGTGTCTATATGTCTATATAGGAGGGTATAGGGGCATATGAATATATATGTGAGTATGTGTATATATGTGTACAGGTATACATAGACAGAGGGCACAGGACCAATTGAATAGGAAGGGATGATAATTAAAAATGTAATTGAGAGGTGAGAGAGGATTATAATGGAGGAGATGGGGTGAGACAGAATGGGGTAAATTATCTCATATAGAAGAGGCAAGGGAAAACTGTTACAATGGAGGGGAAGAACGGGAAGGCAAAAGGGAATGAGTCAACCTTGCTCTCATTGAATTTGGCTTAGGGAGAGAATGATATACATACTAAATAGGGTATCTCACATCTCACAACTCACTACAGGAGAGTAGGGAAGAAGAGGATGAGAAGGGGGATGATTGAGGTGAAGGTAGGTCGAGGGGGAGGGAAGTTGGAAGCACACACTTTTGAAAAGGGACAGAGTCAAAGGATGAAAGGTGAAAGGAAAGAAAAAAACACAAATTCAGGAGAGGGCAACAATGTCGATATATCCACATCCAAAACCTCAAAGGGGAATATGAACTGGTCTCAAGCCCAAAAAGTCATCTTGGAAGAACTCAAACAATTCTTTTAACAATACAGTTGACAAAATGGAAAAAAAAATACACTGAAGAAAACAATTCCTTAAAAAGTAAAATTGGCCAAATGAAAAGGGAGGTACAAAAACTAACTGGAGAAGACAATTTGTTAAAAAATTAGAATTGGACAAGTGGCAGCTAATGACTCCACGAGACACCAAGAATCAGTCAAACAAAATCAAAACAATGAAAAAATAGAAGAAAACAAAATACTTCATTGGAGAAACAACTGACCTGGAAAATAGATCTAGGAGAAATAATTTAAGAATTATTGGCCTTGGGGGGCAGCTAGGTGGTGCAGTGAATAGAGCACTGGCTCTGGAGTCAGGAGGACATGAGTTCAAATCCAGCCTCAGAAACTAGCCATGTGACCTTGGGCAAGTCACTTAACCCCAATTGTCCTCCAAAAAGAAAAAAAAAGAATTATTGGTCTAACTGAATGACATAATCAAAAAAAGAGCCTGGACAGCATCTTTCAAGAAATCATCAAGAAAAACTGCCTTGAGGTTCTAAAACTAGAGGGTCAAATAGTCATCAAAAGAATCCACTGAACACTGCCTGAAAGAGATCACAAATTGAAAACACCAAGGAATATTGTAGCTAAATTCCAGAATTATCATATCAAGGAGAAAATACTGCAAGCAGTCAGAAAGAAACAATTCAAATATTGTGGAACTACAGTCAGGATTATACTGTACTTTGCAGTTTCTGCATTAAAAAATTGGAGGGCTTGGAATATGATATTCCATTAGACAAAGGAGCTTGGATTACAACCAAGAAAAACTACCCAGGGAAATTGAGCATAATCTTTCAGGAGATGAGATGGATATTCAATGAAATAGGGGACTTCCTGATGAAAAGACCAGAGCTCAATGAAAAATTTGATCTTTAAATGCAAGAGAGGCATAAAAAAGTAAACAGAAAAGAAAAAAAAAGCCATGCTATTCAATAAGGGCAAATTATTTATATCTCTACATGGGAAGATGACACTTACAACTCTTGAGAATTGTATCTTTATTATGACATTTAGAAGGGGTATATATAGACAGAGGGGGTGGATTTAAGGTGACTTTGATGTAATGAAGGTGTAAGAGGTGGTGATGATGAAAATACCTAATTAAGTAGTTAAAAGGGATTCTAATAGGAGAAGAGGAAAGAAGGAGGCAGAAAAAGCTAAATTACATCACATAAAGAGGCACCAAGATATATTACAGTAGAGAAAAAGAAGGGAGAGAGATGAGCATTGCTTGAACTTTTCTCTCATTGGATTTGGTTCGAGGAGAAAATAACATACTAAATTAGGTTTAGAAATCTAGCTTGCCCAATAGGCAGTAGGAAGGGAAAGGGGAAAGAAAGGGAAATGGGGATAGAAGGGAAGGCAGATTGAGGAAGGTGGTGGTCAAAAGCAAAACTCTAGTGAGGAGAGAAAGGGAGAAGGGAGAAAGGAAAGCATACATGGGGAGGGGAAAGGGAATAGGATGGAGAGAAAGACACAGATAGAAATAATAACTGTGAATGTAAATGGAATAAACTCTCCAATAAAATAGGAACATAACAAAATGGATTAAAAACCATAATCTTACAATATGTTGTTTACAAGAAACACATTTGAAACAGAGGGCTACACAGAGGGTAAAGGTAAAAGGCTGGAGTAGAATATGTTATGCTTCAGCTGAAGTAAAAAAAAGAAGTGGCAGCAATCCTCATCTTTGAGAAAGCAAAAATAGATCTAATTAAAAGAGATAAGAAAGGAAACTACATCCTGCTAAAAGGCACCATAGGCAATGAAGTAATATCATTGCTAAACATATATGTACCAAATGATATAGCATCCTGATTCTTAGAGGAGAAGTTAAGGGAGTTACAGGAAGAAAGAGACACCAAAACTATACTAGTGGGGGACCTCAACCTCTCCCTCTCTGAACTAGATATATCTAACCACAAAATAAACAAGAAAGAAGTTAAGGATGTGTAATGGCAAGCAAAGGAGTATTTAGCTCCTTGTAAAGTATTTAGCATCTTGTTTCAGTTCAAGTGTCTTTGAACCTTGATCATGATTATATCAAGTCTTTGTTAGAAACAGAACCTGTGAAGCCCACAGTGGGAGGGACTTGCCAAAGACTGGAACAGGAAGGGCATAAGAGGTGGGTGGAACAGGGAGGAACTAATGACATATAAAATGCTCAAGCACAGCTGGGACTGACAGAATTGAGAAGAACACTTGTGGTGTCCGGCACTCTATTTGTCTATTCTGTCTGTGTTGATTTGTGTTTGTGTTACTTTGTCAGAAAGAAGCATTCTATCCATTGAATTGTGTTACTTTGTCAGACAGATGCACCCTGTCTGTTGATTTGTGTTGATTTCACAGGCAGAAAGTGAATTGAGATGATAGTGCTGGCAATATGTTTGAATGTTGTTGTAATTTTGTTAAGCTTGATGTGTATAGATATTGTTGTGGCTCTGTTAAGTTTTTTTCTTCCCAGGAACAGAGACTTCGAAGGGCTTGAGGTCACCATAAGCTTTGAACTGGAACAGGAGCTGAGAGCTGCCTACTTGTGAGTCCAGGTGACAGTTGAGTGAAGTCGGACAAGAGCTGGAAGCATGGAAGAGGAACCATGGAATTTGGGAGCCAACCTTGAGCCAAGATGAAAGGACCTTTTCTTGGGTACTTAGTGCTGACTGACAAGATCATGATTTACTGTGACCTAGGGGTGGGAGAATTTTGCACTTTGTACTTTGTACCCCCTAAAGGATGATTGAATAAAGGATGATTGGAAACTAGTCTCTAATTAAGATGAAAGAAGACTTTCTGACTGATGAGATTAAGACATTTGTGACCTGGGGTGGGAGACCTTTGTACTTTGTATCCCTTAAGGATGATTGCTCCTTGAGGATGATTGAGTAAAGGACTTACTGAATGATATCTTTTGTTTAAGAATATGTGGCCACCTAGGTGATAAGTTGTTATGTTATATCATTGTGAATGCTGTACTTTGGTTTCTGTGAATGTTTTACTTTAGTTTACTGCTGAATAAATAGAGAGTTCACTATACTATGTGATCAGAACCTTAGAGCTATTCCCAGTAGCAGTCCTCTACAGAGCTGCTCATGCTTGGCTTTATAGGAGGTGAATAGAATTTTAGTAAAGTTAGATATGGTAGACTTCAGGAGAAAATTTAATGGGATTAGAAAGGAATATAACTTTTTCTCAGTGGTACATGGCACCTACACAAAAATTGACCATGTACTAGGGCATAAAAATCTCACAATCCAATATAGAAAGGCAGAAATATCAAATGCATTCTTTTCAGATCCTGATACAATAAAAATTATATGTAATAAAGGGCCATGGAAAGATAGACTAAAGATTAATTGGAAACTAAATAATTTAATCCTAAAGAATAAGTGGGTCAAACAAAAAAAATCATAGAAACAATCAATAACTTCATCCAGGAGAATGATTATAAGGAGACAACATACCAAAACTTATGGGATGCAGCAAAAGTGGTTCTTAGGGGAAGTTTTATATCTCTAAATGCTTATATGAATAAAATAGAGAAAGAGGAGATCAAGGAATTGGGCATGCAACTAAAAAAGATAGAAAAAGAACAAATTAAATGTCCCCAATTAAATACCAAATTAGAAATAATGAAAACCAAAGGAGATATTAATAAAATTGAAATTAAGAAAAACTATTGTACTAATAAATAAAACTAAGAGCTGATTTTATGGGAAAAAACAATAAAATAGATAAACTTAAGGTTAATTTGATAAAAAAAAAAAAGAAAACCAAATTACCAGTATCAAAAATGGAAAAAGTGAATTCACCACCAATGAAGAGGAAATTGAAACAATTATTAGGAACTATTTTGCTGAATTGTATGCCAGTAAATTTGACAATCTTAGTGAAATGGATGAATATTTACAAAACTATAAATTGCCTAGATTAACAGAAGAGGAAATAAAAAAATACTTAACCCCATTTTGGAAAAATACATTGAACAAGTCATTAATGAACTCCCTAGGAAAAAAATCTCCAAGCCAGGTGGATTTACAAGCAAATTCTATCAAACTTTTAAAGAATGATTAGTTCCAATACTGTAGAAACTGTATGTGAAAATAGGCGAAGAAGGAGCCCTAGCAATTTCTTTTTATGACACAAATATGGTACTGATACATAAACTGGGAAGAGTCAAAACAGAAAAAGAAAATTATAGATCATTTTCCCTAATGAATACAGTTGCAAAAATTTTAAATAAAATATTAGCAAAAAGATCACAGCAATTTATCACAAGAATAATATACTATGGCCAGGTAGGATTTATATTAGGAGTGCAGGGCTGGTTTAATATTAGGAAAACTATCAGCATAATTGACCATATCAACAACAAAACTAACAGAACCCATATGATTATCTCAATAGATGTAGAAAAAGTTTTTGAAAAAATACATCTACTCCTATTAAAAACACTAGAGAGCATAAGAATCAATTGAGTCTTCCTCAGAATTATAAGTAGCATCAACCTAAAACCTTCAGCAAGCATGACACATAACAGGGATAAGCTAGAAGCATTTCCAGTGATATTAGGGGTGAAACAAAGGTGTCCATTATCACCATTGTTAATCAATATGGTAACAGAAATGTTAGCGTTAGCAATAAAAGAAAAAAAAATTGAACTAATTAAAATAGGCAAAGAAGAAACAAAGTTATCATTCTTTGCAGATGATATGATGATATACTTAGAGAATCAAGTAAAAAACTACTTGAAATAATAAACAGCTTTAGCTAAGTTGCGGAATAGAAAATAAACCCATGTAAATCATCTGCATTTCTATATATTATTAGCAAAGTACAACAGCAAGAGATAGAAAGAGAAATTCCATTTAAAGTTACTGTAGACATTATAAAATATTTGAGAGTCTACTTGCCAAAATACACCCAGGAACTATATGAACACAATTACAAAAACACTTTTCACGCAAATAGTCTGATCTAAATAATTGGAAAAGCATCAGTTGCTCATGGGTAGGCCGAGCTAATATAATAAAAACGACAATTTTACCTAAATTAATTTACTTATTCAGTGCCATACCAATAAAACTACCAAAAAATTATGTTATAGAGCTAGGAAAAAAATCATCTGGAAGAACAAAAGGTCCAGAATATCAAGGGAATTAATGAAAAGAAATGCTAGGGAAGGTGGCCTAACCATACCAGATCTTAAATTGTATTATAAAGCAGCAATCATCAAAACTACTTGGTATAGGCTAAGAAATAGAGTGGTGGATCAGTGGAATAGGTTAGGTACACAAGACACAATAGTCAATGACTATAGTAATGTACAGTTTTATGAACCTAATGACTCCAGCTTCTGTGATAAGAACTCACTATTTGACAAAACTGCTGGGAAAACTGGAAAATCATATGGCAGAAACAAGGCAAAGACCAATATCTTACACTCTACCAAAATATAGTCAAAATGGGTACACAATTTAAATATAAAGGCTAATGCTGTAAGTAAACTGGGAGAGTAAGGAATAGTTTCCCTGTCAGATTTATGGAGAATGGAAGAATTTATGACCAAACAAGAGATAGAGAACATTATGAAATGCAAAATAAGATAATTTTGGTTACATTAAGTTGAAAAGTTTTTGCACAAACAAAGCCAGTGCAACTTAGATGAGGAGGTAAGCAGAAAAATGGGAAAGAATTTTTATAACCAGTGTTTCTGATAAAGATTTCATTTCTAAATTATATAGAGAACTGAGTCAAATTTATAAGAATACAAGTCATTCCCAATTGACAAATGGTCAAAGGATATGAACAGGAAGTTTTCAGAGGAATAAATTAAAGCTATCTATAGTCATATGAAAAAATGCTTGAAATCACTATCGATTAGAGAAATGCAAATCAAAACAACTCTGGGGTACCACATCACACCTATCAGATTGGCTAACATGACAAAACTGGAAAATTATAAATGCTGGAGATGTAGGAAAGTTAGAACACTAATGCATTGTTGGTGGGGTTGTGAACTGATCCAACCATCTTGGAGAGCAATTTGGAACTATGCCCAAAGGGTTATAAAAATGTGCATACCTATTGACCCAACAATACCACTTCTAGGTCTGTATCCCAAAGAAATACAAATGGGAAAAGGACCCACATAGATAAAATATATTTATAGTAGCCCTTTTTGTAGAGGCAAAGAATTGGAAATTGAGGGAATATCCATCAGTTTGGGATTGACTGAAGAAGTTGTGGCATATGAATGTAATGGGATGCTATTGTGCTGTAAGAAATGAGCAGGCAGACTTCAGAAAAACTGGGAAAGATTTATAAGAACTGATTCTGAATGAAGTGAGCAGAACCAGGAGAACATTGTACACATTTACAGCCACAATGTGCAATGAGTAACTGATAGACTTATCTTTTCTTAGCAATGCAAGGATCTAAGACAATTCCCAAGGACTCATGATGGAAAATGTTATTCACATCCAGAAAAAGAACTATGGAGTCTGAATGCAGATTGAAGTATATTATTTCTTTTTTTGTGCTTGTTTCTTCTTTCTCATGGTTTTCCCTGTTGGTTCTAATTCTTGTTTATGACATAACTAATGTGAAAATAGGTTCAATATTTGGAATATATGTGGAACCTATATCTAATTACATGCTGTTTGGGGGCGAGAGGGGAGAGATGGAGAGAAAATTTAGAACTCAAAATCTTAGGGAAGTGAATGTTGAAAACTAAAACTAAATTAATTAAAAAACATAACATAAAATATATAAGATTACAAAAGAAATAAATTATATTGAGATACAGCTATAAAAATTTAAAAACAAACAAAAACCCTAAATTAAAAAACCTCAACCTCAGGTTAGGAACCCCTGACCTAGATTTGGGGTAGCTAGGTAGTACGGTAGAGAGAACCATGGGCCTGGAGTCAGAAAGACCCTATTTCAAATCTAGCCTTGGATACTTAATGTGTGACCCTGGTTGAGTCACTTCTGATTGCCTCAGTTTGCTCATTTTTTAAATGGGGTTAATAATAGCACCTACCTCCCGGAGTTGTGGTAAGGATCAAATGAGATAATAGTTACAAAGTGCTTAACATAGTACCCAGCACATAGTAAATGCCATATAAACATTAGCTATTAGCATCATTGTGAAATTTTAAAAATATAGGAGATAGAAAAGGGTGAATATTAATCCTTTAGACAGTTGTAGGAGGCCAAGGAAAATAGCTCTGCATTTCCCCAGGACTTCCAACCCTGGCATATTCAGTTTTAAGGCTGGTACTTTCCATGATCTGGCTTTGAACGTGGATGGGGGTCAGGAGAACACTGATGGGCAAAAGGTACCACATTCGGCTCTACTGAGGTGTTCTGTTCTTCCAGTAGAACTGTTGGTTCTTATACCCGTTCTTTTTTTCCAGTCAATAAACATTTATTACATAACTACTATTTGCCAGGAATTGGGCTAAACACTGGGGATACAGAGGAACAGTAAAAGACAGCCCTTGGCCTCAGGGAGTTCATAATCTAATTGGGGAAGACAACACACAAAAAAGAAATTGAAATGTGTGTGTGGGGGGGAAGGGAGCAGAGAGGAGGAAGAGAGTAAGAAGAAAGGAGAATATGAAGTCCTGCATCCAGTTGGGAAACTGTGAGGTGTATGCCTAGTGGCCCCTCCTTAAAGTTAGGGTCTGGGAGGAGCTGCCTAGTGTCCAAGCTCTGACCCTCCTCTAATCAAGGGGAGGGAGTGACCCAAGAGGCAAGGAGTACTGAGGAGCAATGAGTTGCCAAGTAGAAATGAACCTGCAGGAAGATAAATGTCTCAGGATAATGGTGAATTCCAGGTGAGGAGACAAGGAGAAATGATTCCAAAGGTGAGGTGGGGTGACTTTCCAGGGTGCAATGCATCAGATGAGCATTGATGTTTCAGGGTGATGTGGTCCCAGGCAGTGGACCCTCAGGAAGAACCTTTGTGACACTGTAATTGACCCAAACTACTACTGTTTATGTTTGGAAAATCAGAAACACAGCTGGATAGGGAATGAGGGCTGGTCAGTCTTGTATCCCAGGTGCTGATTGAAGTTACAGGATAAGCTACAACTGAATCAGGTTCAAATCTGATATTCAGAAGCATAGAGTGGTGGTGAATGAAGGTTGGCTGGGTCGCTGGCCAAAACCCAGGCCTCTGGTGTAACTCAGCAATGGAAAAGTGGGCAGGCATGGTAAAGCAATGCTTCAGATCCAGAAGTCGGGTGGGCAGCAGGGACATTGCAAGGTGAGGAGGCCCTGGTACTGAAGGAAGTTCCAGTGTGAGACCACATCTGAGG
Source organism: Petaurus breviceps papuanus (assembly GCF_028583685.1). Lineage (NCBI taxonomy): Eukaryota > Metazoa > Chordata > Mammalia > Diprotodontia > Petauridae > Petaurus > Petaurus breviceps. Next base: position 11,323,555 of record NW_027187368.1, on the reverse strand, counting down.
CATGCAGTATGTGAAATAGTTGGCTTGGGAGAGGGATGTTCCAGGCTGAACAATCTCCATGGACAAATGTGTGTTCCAGGGTGAGGTGACTGCAGGCACAGAGGACAATCCCGAGATGTGACTACATTTGTGGGACAGTGTTCACTTCCCAGTGAAGTCTAGAAAGTCAGAAGTGTCTGGAGGGGAATGAACAATGGCTAGGCAGGACACCTCATCAAAATGGAGGCTCCTGGAGAAAAATCACCAGTGGGACAAAGCAGCTGAGACAGTGATTCATGAGATAGGTGAAAAATACTATGGGTCTACATGGATGTTCCAAGATGAGGTGACCCCAAGCACTGGGAAAAGGTCCAGAAGAAGACCACAGATGAGGTGTGGCATTAACATCGAGGAAGACAGATCAAATACCATGTACAAAAAAGCTGTAATCCTTATGCTCCAATAGAAATATCAGAATCTTGAAGATAGAGTAGTGATGCTGAAAAGTGATTTCGACACTTATTAGCTGCATGACCTGGGTAAGTCAAGTCACTGCAATTTTCTGAGGTTTAGTTTCCTTATTCAGAGTTCATCAAATATGTCCTAAGTACCTACTATGTGCAAGTCACTGTGCTAGGCCTTGGAGATAACAAGATAAAAAATACAATCTGCCCTCAAGGAGTTTATTTTGAACAATAAGAAGTTCCACATTTATATGGTTAGTATAATACAGAGTAGGATGTGATGGGGAGAAAAGGAGAGACCTGGAGAAGGCCCAAGGGACATTTTGAGGAGAGAGAAAATTTGGTTGAGCAGTGGTTAGAGGGAAGGTGGGAAAAGTTTCTGGAAGAGATGGCACCTTCCCTGAGCCTTGAAAGAAGAGAAGGAATCTGAAAGGCAGAGAGAAGGAAGGAGTGCATTACCTTAAATGGGAGGAGGGGAGAGGGAGAAAGTGTTCTTTGTAAATGCATGGAGGCAGAAGGAAGCTATAGACTGTCAACACAAATTAGAGTGCACTGGTCAAATTACTTCACCTCTTTAGGTCTCAGTTTACCTCTGTGTAAAATAAGAGTTATCTCTAATATCCCTTCCAGCTCTAAATCTTCAGGCAGTGGTGAAAGCCATATCTGAAATTTTCAAGAGGAAGACTAGGGAAATAACTTTTTTTTTTGGGGGGGGGGAAGGTAGTGCAATTGGGGTTAAATTTCTTGCCCAAGGTCACATGGCTAGTGTTAAGTGTCTGAGGTCGCATTTGAACTCAGGTCTGACTCCAGGGCCAGTGCTCTATTCACGGTGCCACTTAGCTGCCCCAGGGAATGGTAACTTTGCAGGTCTTTTATAACCTCATGTTTTCTTTCCCAGCTAGATTGAATTATAGAGGCTCTCCCAAGGACAATGTCCAGTTCAGGTCATGGAGTGCTTAGAAATGGCCCACGTTAGATTGTTTACAATTATGTTCATTTTCACAGATGTATTTATAGAAGTCTCTGCTTTAAAAATGGCAGATGTGTTGGTTCAAAGGGAAGGATTGAGTCCATTTGTGGCTCAATTGGGTTATTGCTGCACGATGCCCTGGGAATAGCCCAGGGCTGGGAGGGCTGGGATATTCAGTTCACATTCTAGTGAAGTCAGTAACTCTCTGTGACTTCTGGTAAGTCACTCCCATCTCTACCTCCCTGTTTCCTCTTCTATGAAAGAGGGGGTTGGTGGTGATGACCTTGAGGCATCCTTCCAGCTTTAACCTTCATTGTGTGCTCGGAGGAGGCCTCTTTCAGGGCTGTCCTTTCAGACCCTCTGTGTTCTAAGGTCTCCCAGCAGTGACATTCTATGTGCTATAGTATGAGTAACATCCTTTAAAGTCTCTTTCTGTGTTTTTGTTGGTTCCCATCTGGGGCTACGAGTTGGGCTGGGTGGCCTCAGGTGTCTCAGATCTGTACAGGAACTTACTTGCTGACTAGCATTTTCCGAGGCAGTGCCCTGGCAATCCCAAATTAATATGTGCAAATCAGGTGGTTAGACTTGATGGGAGACTGGCACCGAGAGCCTAGTAGCATGACTTATTTAGGACACCTGGGCAGCCTGTAGTTAATGGGTGGCAAGCTGGGATGGGTAATTATACTGAGTTCCTCCCTCCCCTCTAATGTCTCCCATCTGGGAAAAAAGATATTATTTCAGGAATAATATTTTTGAGCCGAAATCCCTATTTCTCAAATATTGCAGAAGCAGTAGGAGCATTATCCTTTTCCTGTCGTCTCTGATCCTCTGCACGGAGCCTTGTGCCTGCTGTCTTCCTTTGTGGCCAGCAGTTTAGTTCTCAGTGCCCAGAAGAGGGTCTTGCACATGGTAGATGCTCAATAAATGATTCCTGAATGAATGAAGTAACACTTTAATTAGTATTATTCAGGCTGCAAAATTCATAAAAAAGATAATAGTACTGTGAGGTTTACAAAGCACTTTACAAATATCTCATGTTATCTTCATAACAACCCTGGGAAGTAGGTGAAGTTAGTGTCCCCATTATATAGATGGGGTTAACTGAGGCAGGCAGAGTTTAAGTTATTTGCCCAGGGTCACACAGCTAGTGTCTAAACCTAGATTTGAACTCAGGTCTTTCTGGTTCTGGGTCCAGTGCTTTATCCACCATTCCACCCAGTTGCTTCTATTTTTCAGACAACTGAAATTTACTTTTTCAAAAGTCAAAATTTATTTTCTCCATTTCAGATGGAAATATTTCCAAAATACATTACACAATTCCTCCCCCCCCCCCCCTTAGATAGAGGACATTGAACATAATTGAACTTTTTCCTCCCAGACTAATGATCATCATTAGGTATGGGGGATGGGGACTAGACCTGTGATTTCATTGGTCTAGGCCAGAATTCCTCTAGGCAGCTAGATGGTACAGTGTTGTGAGCACTGAAATTAGAGCCAGAAAGAACTGAGTTCAAATCCTGCCTCACATGCTTATTAGCTGTGTGACCCAGGGCAAGTCACTTAACTTCTCTCTACCTTGTTATCCTTATCTTAAAAACAGGGACAATAATAGCAACAGCTTCCCAGGGTTGTTGTGCAGGTCAAAGGAGTTATAATAATGCTATTAATTACTTGTAAGGAACACCTTCCACCAATGTAGATTGACACCTGTGTGAAACATACAGCCTTTAAGACCTTCCTGGATTACTGAGACTCAAAGTAACTTTCCTGTGGTTACACAGATGATATGAGTCAGAGACAGTACTCGAACCCAGGTCTAGGTGGCTCTGTTACCTACTCTATCCACTAGGATAGGCTATCTTGTTATGACTCACTATTTTCCTATGTTGACTTGACGCAATGGATCTCTGCGGATATAGGAGTTCATAATAGGAAGAGATGGTTTTAGATTGGAGATTCACCCACTGAATAAAAGGGGGAATAGGGTTGGTTGGATTTGAACCTTGGGAAATGAGTAGGATTTTCAGAGGTAGAATCGGATATTTAATTGCATTTAGCAAGTGTTTATTTTAAAAATACCTGCTATGTGCAAGGCACTATGCTAGGCTCTGGGAACAAAGACAGAAAGGAAATATTCCCTATTCAGGAGGATTTTGTGTTCTACTGGAAGAAAGCCAGTACACTTTATGAGTAAATGCACAGCGGTGGGAAAATGGAGGTTCTGTAGGGAGAAAGGCACAGGATGTGAAGTAGAGAAGTCTGGATGAAGTAGTGGTTTGTGAAGGGAAAAACTGGGAGATTTGGCAGTGGGGGTTTTGTTTGTTGACATATCCAATCAGAATTTGCTTGGTTAGTTCCCTCCCATTCCCAGACTATAAAGCCTGAGTACCCTGAGAAAAACACTGAGTACTGTGGGAAATGTCAAGTTCATAGAATAATAGAAGCCTAGATTTAGAGCTAGAAGGTACTGGACCATCTAGTCCAATTCCTTTATTAAAAAAAAATATTTTCAGTCCAAAATTCTTTCTCTTCTTCGTCCCCTCTGCCACCCACTAAGAAGGTGAGAAATGTCACTCATTATACATATGAAGTCATGTAAAACAAAACATATTTCCACATTAGCCTTGTTGTGGGAAAAAAAGCCAGGAAAATAAAGTGAAAAAAATCTCCTTCAGTCTACACTCAAGAGTTCATCAGTTTTCTCTCTGGTTAGCATTTTTCATCATGAGTCCAACCCCCTCATTTTACAGCTAAGAAAAGCAATTCATATGTAGGTTAAGCAACTTGCTCAAGATAGAATATAACAGAGAGACAACCAGTGACTAAGTGGATTGAACACTGGGCCTGGAGTCAGGAAGACCTGAGTTCAAATCCAGCCTCATATACTTCCTAGCAGTATGACCCTGGGCAAGTCACTTAACCTCTGATTACTTGTCAAAATGGATCCAGTGGAGAAGGAAATGGTAAACCACTCCAGTATCTTGTCCAGAATATCCCAAATGGGGTCATGAAAAGTCAGATATGACTGTAACAATTCAACAGCATATATCAGAAATGGGGCTTTGAGCCCAGCTTCTCTGACATTAGAACCATTGGTTTTTCCAATGTACTATGCTGCTCCCATCCCCTCTTTGTGGTTTTATCTGTTAAGAGCCCAACTTATGGGAGGAAGCTAATAGAACTTGGTACAGGTGGGAGAGAGGAGTATGTCCAATGGAGGCATGGATGATTGTTTTATAATTCTAAAAGGACTTGATAAGAGAAAACTGAAGAAATGCAATGGATGGAGAGAAATGTTGATGCTTTTTGTATATTTATTTTGTATCTTGCTACTTTAAAGAAGTTTTTAGTTTTGTTGTTGCTGCTGCTTTTCTACATCTTTTAAGTAGATCATAAGTAAATGGGGACAGTGTCTCCTTGCCCCGTGATAATCAATCCCCTTAAGTTTGGTTCCTTGTCTTTCTATAGCCGGCACTGGTGAAATTAGCCTATGGTTTGATTTACTTTCTCTTTCCATGGTTTGGTATGAGTATTGCACAGAAAAATTCCCACAAAATGATAGAAAGACATCATGATATAGTGGATAAGATGCTGTACTGAGAAAGAGAAAGAGCATAGTTCCAGTCCTGTGTCAGACACTTACTAGATGTGCGACCCTGTTCTTAGTCCCTCTGCCTCTCAGTTTTCTCATCTGTAAGATGGGTTGGTTGGCTTCCATGGTCTCTAGGGACCCTTCTAGCCCTAAGTCTTTTATCATTTTTCTCTCTTCTTAAGAGGGTTTGTAATGCATGGGGATCAATGGGCTCTTTAAACATTTTATTGAATTTACTTGTAAATCCATCTTGTTTAGGAGATGTGCCACCCCATCTTTTGTTCATTAATGACTTGCTCAGTTTTTCTTTCTTAGAATAGACTGGTTAGGTTTCTATAGTATTTTACTGTCTCTATTTTCTGTTTCTTGTGCATTAGTTACAAAGGCAAAGATAATAATATAGAAGGAGAAATTCTATTTAAGAATAGTTATTATTATAACTTCTATTCTATTCTATTAACTATTATAATTATAACTAATAGCTAGTTATTTACCAACATACAGAAAGGAGACACATGTATACATATATACACACATATATATGTATGCATATGTATGTATATGTGTCTGTGTGCATATATGTATATATATATATATATATATGACTACTGAACAATATTTACTGAAGTATAGATTGACCTAAATAATTGAAAACATTTAACATTCCTGTCTGGCTTATGACAATATAGTTAAAATGATGATAATACCCACATTATTCTCAAGATGTAGTGCTATACCAACATTGCCTGGTCTCAAATTATATTATATAATAACATCAGAATTATTATTAGGTTAAAAAAAGTCAGTGTAATTGATTAGTTTGCCCTTCCTTCTGCATCCCACCTCTCCCTGACCCCACTGGTCCTGATAGATGAGTTGGGAATACTCCTTGCTCCCAACTGCCACATTCAGACTCTCCCTTCACTACATTGCAGTTCTATCACTCAGCAACCTCTTCTTCCTTGAGGTTCACATTGTTCAAATTTATCACCCAATCCAGATACTGATGACTTTTATTTATCAGGACATTCTTTCTCCTTAATGATTTCAGTGTCCAGTTTCCATTTTTATTTTCCATCTCAATTTCTGCCCATATACAAGGGGGCTTGAACATACCCTATCCATCAGATACTCAAAATTTCCAGTTCTTCAATCTAGTCAGTTCCCAGGACTCCACTCCATCTCTCCTCTGCTACACACATCTTTTTTATTATTTTTTTTAAGCAATTGGGGTTAAGTAACTTGCTCAAGGTTACACGGCCAGTTATTTCTGGGTGTAGTGCTGAGTATCTGAGCCCGGATTTGATCCCCAGGTCATCCCGACACTGGAGCCGGTGCTCTTACTCGCTGAGCCACCTGGCCTCTCCTGAGCAATTGGGGTTAAGTAAGTTGCTTGAGGTTACACGGCCAGATGTTTCTGGGTGGGTGCTAAGTGTCTGAGCCCGGGATTCGATCTCCAGGTTATCCCAACACTGGAGCCGGTGCTCTTACTCGCTGTGCTACCTGGCCACCCCCGCTACACACGTCTTTGACTTTGTCATTGTCCACAAGTGCTCTGCTTCTTGTGGTTCCTTGAGCTTGATTCTCTGTCTCCATCTATTGTGCCTTGTCCTGTCCCTCATCTTCAGAAAGCTCTTCCTCTTCACCTCCTGACTTCCTTCAAGATTCAGCTCAAACCCCACCTTCTGCAGGTAGCCTTTCCCAGTCTCCTCCCCTGCTAATACCCTCCCTCTGAGATTACCTTCCTATATGTACAATAATTTGCTTTTTCTCTCCTGTATTAGAATAGGAACTACTTAAGGTCAGGGGTTGTGTTAACACAGTGCCAGGTACATTGAAAGTATGTAATAAATGCTTTTTGACTGACTGGAACACAATATGTTGATCTATGGGTTTATTTTCCTGATGATGTTTTTTTTTCCTTTCTTCCTAATAGTATAATGGAAAGGGCACAGGATTGGGACTTAATAAATCTGGGTTCTAGTCTTAATTCTACATTAACTTGCTGTGTGATGTTGGACAATTCATTTCCTCATTCTGGATCTTTTTTCTCAAAATGAAGTAGAGACTGGGAGAAGGGGCAGAAAATTGGACTATTTCCTCCAAACTCTGCTATTTTATGAACTAAGGAATGTCATTAGACTTCAAGCTTCAAAAGACCAGAATTTTTTTTCTTTTTGAACGTCCCCCCCTCCTCCATCAGTGCCCAGGGTAGTACCTATGAACTTAATGTTTATTGAGTGAGTCAGTGAACAAACCTTTACTAAGTGCTTTCTATGTACCAGGTACTATGCTAAGTGCTAAGAATACAAAGAAAGGCAAAAACTGTCCCTGTTCTGAAGAAATTCACAATCTCATGGGGGAGATAACAGAAAATCCATTTTGTAAAAACCAAATAAATGTAGGATAAATTGGAGATCATCTCAAGGGAAAGCAGGAGTATTAAGGGGGACCAAAAAAGGCTTTCTGAAGGAAGCTGGGATTTAAAGAAAGCCAGGGAAGCCTGGAGGCAGAGAAGACGAAGGAGACCATTGAAGGCATGGGGGATAGCAATTAAAAAATGCTTGATCGTATTTGAGAGATGGAGTATCTTGCTCAAGAAGCTCAAGGAGGCCAGTGTCACTGTATGGTGGAGTACATGAAGTAGGTGTAGTGGGTAAGAAGACTGGAAAGGTCTGGGGTGAGGTTATAAATGGCTTTGAAGGACAAACATAGGATTTTATATTTGGCCCTGGAAGGGATAGGGAGCCATTGGAGTTTAACTGAGTGTGGTGGAGGGGTTGGTGAAATTGTTAGACTTGTGATTGAGGAACACCATTTTGGCAGCTGAGTGGGGGATGGACTGCAGTGAGGAGAGACTGGAAGCAGTGAAATCAAACAACAAGCTATTGAAATATTCCAGGCATGAGGTAATGAGGGCTTGCAGAGAAGGGGGTATAAACAAGAGCTGTTGTGAAGGTACAATCTATTGAAGGAATTAAATTTCTTCCTATTCTAGCATTCTGTGACTCCGGACAAAAACATTCATTGACAGTCTCTCAACATACACTAACTAGACACTAAAATGGAGGGATGGAAAAGCAAAAGAGATTCTCCCAAGAGATGGGGACAGGGTGTGTGTGGTGGGGAGGCAGTGTGGCATGAAGGGTTGGATTTGGGCACTGGATTTGGAATCGTTCTATTCCCCATGCTTGTGGAAGGCAGCGCTGATGTAGCACCTATATATTTCAGTTTACTTCTCATTAATGATGTGGCTTTCTTCAATCTGGAAAATGGGAATAATAAGGCTTAGACTATCCACATCAAAGAGTGTGAGAGACTATAATGAGATTAATTGAGAGCATTTAAAAAGTCATAAGGTGTTATAAAGTTGTGAGAAAATAATAATAAGAAACTTATGGACAGATAAACTAAGATTGAGTATTGGTGTATTTCAGATGATATCCAGGTACTGATCCCTGCCAAGGTGTTATAGGAATGTAAATTTTTAAGATCTTCCCTGCCCCTAGGCTTAAGTGCACCTGGAGCCTGTGGTTAAGGCTTGTTTCTCAGGAGATACTTTGTGATTGGGCAGTGGGTCAAGAAGGTTGTTACATTCTCTGAGCCAGGAGAAGGCTATATAAGCCCTGATGTGAGATTTTGTTTTGGAGCTCACTTTGAGAAGTGTTGTGTGATTTGACCAGATGAGACTCTGGGCAGCTGTTGAGAGCCCCCTGGCTTTGAAAAAACTGGATGTTGAGGCTTTTCTCTCTGGTACCTGTGATTTGGTATGGATGTAATGGTTGGACAGTTGGAGGCCTGTCTGCTTGAAGTGTTTCTGGCTGTATACTCTGAAATTTAGGGTGCTGACCTTTTCCCTCTAAACTAGGTAAATGATATGTTTGATTGATTAAAGCAAGATTGTTAACCCATTTTGAGTTGCTTTCCCTTAGAAAAGCAGGTCTAAGAACCTGTGTTGACAGCTGCCCTGGGGATGCTAGGGTGCTTGCTGCTACACAAGGACAGATAAATGCTAAAAAAGAAGCCTATGTGTAGGAACAGCCATTTTCAATTTGTTCCATCAATAAAGGTAGGGTTAAAAAAAGCTGGTGCGGCTAGGTGCTGCCACGAATAGAGCACGGACCTTGGAGTCAGGAGGACCTGAGTTCAAATTCGGCCTCAGACACTTAATACAAAACTAGCCATGTGACCTTGGGCAAGTCACTTAACCGCAATTGCCCTGCCTTCCCCCACAAAAAAAAGTTAAAGGTTAAAAGATGTCTTAAAGGGACAGGCTATTTTTCTACACACCCTAGGAGAAACTGAAAAGTGTTGGCACCTGACTGTGCACTCAGAATTGTAGTCCTGGTCAGACAGAATTATTTGCCCTTCATCCTAGGAGACAATCTATGGATAAGTGAGTTCTGTGACTTTTGGGGCAAGCATCATGAACCTGAGTGGTCAGAAGAAAGTTTTAGTTTTTGGTTTAAGAAAACCAAACTTAAAACTTAAAAAAAGGTTTAAGAAAAATGTTAATGGCTGGAGCAGGAGCTATGGCAGCTGTGGCTCTTTTGATGGGTGCCAAGCAGCCCCAGACTGGGTCCAATCAGGAGGGGAGCAGTAATGGTGACCCAAGAGAAAGAGATTAGATCCTGAGCATTGCAGGAGTAGCTTTTATGGTTAAGTCTCTGCTCATGAAGAAAGAACTCTTAGAATTAGGGATTAGGTGAGAACACACTGATGGTGTTGGCAATGGTTATTGCTTGGGGGTCAATACAAGAACACTAAAAGGTTTAACATTCTCCACGAGCTTGTTGTTGGCAGACACTTTCTACATGATTTTCTCTATGTCTTCAGGTTGTTTCTAGTACTTGATTTTGATATAAAAACTCTCATACTTTCTTTGTGATGTATGTTTATACATTAAGTGCATGTAAGGGGAAGGAATGAGGATACTAGTGATAAACTATAACTTCACATTATTAGAACAGGATGAGAGTTTGAATCTTTTTTTTTTTTTAAAGCAATTGGGGTTAAGTAACTTGCTCAAGGTTACATGGCCAGGTGTTTCTGGGTGGATGCTAAGTGTCTGAGCCTGGATTTGATCCAGATCATCCCAACACTGGAGCCAGTGCTCTTACTCGCTGAGCCACCTGGCCACCCCTGAGGGTTTGAATCTTAACCTAAAAGTCAAGATTACTTGGGGTCTCTGAGCTGAAGGTGAGAGGGAATCTTGTGGCTATGTTTATTAATAATTTTAACATATTTTTAAAATTTTATAATTTTAATAATAAGAGAGAGAGATAATTGACATGAATTGGGAACATTACCCTAGGCTAAAACCAAGTCAATGTGACATTTTTGTGTGTGTGTCAGACAAGTCTGGGATTGTTGGGTCATGTGTCCTTACTCATTCCTTTCTCTCTCTTTACTTTTCTGCAAGAATGGAATCTAGGACAGTGATTAGGGAGTAGGAACTGCTTGGTCAGAGTCAAAATAGGCATGGATAGATAGAACTGGCTGGAAACTCCCATATTCTAAAGGTGGGAGGGAAAGTCCTCATATATCTAAACCTTGTTTCACACCAACCCCTTATGGTTATATATGCAAATATCATGGTTCAGTTTGGAGGGAGGTGAAAATAATTATTAATTCATGTGAAACATTAACTTCATGCAAATGTATTACGGAGGAAATATGTTTGGTATCCCCCATCCAGCAGCATGACTTCATTGGATTCCTTGGTGAAGGCCCAGTGTGGCTGCATGGTATAAATGAAGAAGAGACCTTTTTTTAAAATTTATTTTTAGTTTTCAACATTCATTTCCCAAAGATTTTGAGTTACAGATTTTCTTCCCATCTCTCTCCTACCCCCCCCACCTCAAGATGGCAAGCATACTAAACATCCCTTCCCCCAATCAGCCCTCTCTTATATCCTCCCTAATCCCCCCTTTCTTTCTTGTAGGGCAAGGTGAATTTCTATATTCCATTGCCTGTATATCTTATTTCTCGGTTGCAATAAAAAGCAATTTTTTAAATAATTGTTTTTAAAACTTTGGGTTCCAGAATCTCTTCTTTCTCCCCTCCTCAGCCACCCCCACTGACAAGACAAGTAATTCAATATAGGTTATATATGTGTAGTAATGCAAAACATTTCCGTAGTAATCATATTGTGAAATACACTATATTTCCTTCTATTCTAGCTTGCCCCCCATTTATTCTGTTTTGTCCTTTGCCCCTATCCCTTTTCAAAAGTGTTTGCTTCTAACTACCCTCTCCCCCTCCTTCCTATCATCCCATCTCTTATCCCCTTTCCCCCTACTTTCCTGTAGGATAAGATACCTATGTATGTTATTCCCTTTTTAAGCCAAATTCAATGTGAATAAGGTTGACTCTTTCCCTTTCACCTTCCTGCTCTTCCCCTTCATTGTAACAACCTTATCCAAGCAGAGAACTTTGAATGCCACTTTTAGGGCAAAGCTCAGTGTTAGTAAAGCCTTAGGTTAATCCTTTCATATTTAGGAGGGTAATTTAGGAGTGAAGCCATCTGGGAAATCATAATTAGAATCAGAAGCTCTGGTTTGGAGTCATAGCTGGGGTTCCTTTCTAGATAAATTATCTTGAGCAAATCATTTAATCTCTTTGACTCTTATTTTCCCCCTCTTTAAAAAAGGAATTCAAAGTTGTTTAACAAATTTAACTAAATATCAACTGAGTAAAGAGTTTTGTGCATGGTATTTGGGAGACAAAACCTTTAGCTACCGTGTTTCCCCGATAATAAAACCTATCCCAAAAATAAGCCCTCCCCTTACTGTGTAAGATTCCTCTAAAATAAGCCCTCCCCCAAAAATAAGCCCTATTGAGATTGCTACTGTAGTGAAGGTGATCCCCTGCGCTACATGCTACATTACAGTACCCTCTGTATGCACCGTCCCCCCCCCCCCCGGGTGAAACGCACGCTGCGCTCAGAGCTGCATCCAATCAGAGCTGCAGCAGTGAGCGCGTCATCCTGTTCTTCCCCAGTGGTTTGCTTATTGAATAAAGGTACATTTTTTTGTTCACATTTACCTGTTTATTAAATTTGCTGTCAATGTTCATTAAAATAAGCCCTCCCCTGAAAATAAGCCCTCTGGTGTTTTTCTGTCCAAAAAAAAATAATAATACAGTGTCTTATTATCGGGGAAACATGGGTAATACTAAGTGCTTACTTACAGGGAGATCACAGTCAACCTTCCCTCCCCATGGTGGATTCATAAGGAGGCAAAGAGAAAAATGAAGATTTTGGTTCTGCCTGGAAAACTTCTAAACTGAAACAAAAATACAAAGGCTGCATTGATAATTAACTTTGATTACCCAATCTCATTTCCCTTCTCAGAACTTCTATATTTAAATGGCATTAGGCATCTAGATTGATGGTCTAGGGTCTGGTCATTGTCTGCTCTTGTACAGGTGAAGAGAGAGGAAAGAGCAAAAAGAACCTAGATTTTTCCAGGGTTGTGTGTAGAAGCTTTTCATGCAAATACCTTTGGTTCAAAAGGAAACTGTTGGGAAGTCCTCTCTCTATTTCTTAGCCAGAGTTAGAACTCCCCTTTTTTCACTTTTACTTATCATTCCCTTATTCAGTTTTGATCTCATTCTATCACCTACTTTTGTAATTGAAGGAAATGCTAAATTTCAGTTAGACGTTAGTAAAAATAAGGATGTAATTTTTTTCTAATCTAACGTCATGGACACTTTGAAACCTATCCATAGAACTTTTTAGTTTTCTGTGGTTCTTAGTTAAGAACTTCTGCTTTTGATAGACTGGTGGGGAATAACAATAACCTTTGGATCCTTCCTGTAATAAAAAGACCAAGTGCCCCGGGAATTTTCTAGTTAACTAAGTATTGTGATCATTTTAATTATTTTTTTCATTTGCTAATCCATTAATTTATCCACTCATCAAACATTAACAGACCATTTGCTATGTTTTCAACACTATGTTAAATACAGGAGACACAGTTTTGATAGGACACAGTTCTTAACCTCATGGAGTTTATAGTCTAGTTGGAGTTAAGACACCAAAACTGATAACTATCATATGCAATATTACATGATAGATATTTTTGATACAGAACAAATTAGGAATAGTAATAGTTTACATTTGTAAAGCACTTACATAGTTTGCATATTGTCTCTCCCATTAGAATGTAAACTCTACAATGAATGCTTGGTGTGGACTTTAAAATCCTTCTTCTGGTGTGGGAAAATTAGAACAGTAATACATGGTTGGTGGAGTTGTGAACTGATCCAACCATTTGGGAGAACAATTTGGAACTATGACCAAAGGGCTATAAAAATGTGCATATCCTTTGATTCAGCAATAGCACTATTAGGTCTGTGTCCCAAAGAGATTATAAAAATGGGAAAAATGTACATATACAAAAATATTTATAGCAGCTCTATTTGTGGCAGTCAAGAATTGGAAATTGTGGGAATGCCCATCAATTGGGGAATGGCTGAATAAATTGTGGTTATAATTGTAATGGAATCCTATTGTTCCATAAGAAATAATGAGAAGACAGATTTCAGAAAAGCCTAGAAAGATTTACATGTATTGATGCTGAGTGAAGTGAGCAGAACCAGGAGAACATTGTACACAATAATAGCAACATTGTGTGATGACCAACTTTAATAGATTTAGCTTTTCTCAGCAATGCATTAATCTAAGAAAATTTCAAAAGACTCATGATGGAAAATGCTATCCACATCCAGAGAAAAAACTATGGAATCTGAATGCAGATTGAAGCATACTATTTTCTCTTTTTTGTTTCTCATGGTTTTTCCCTTCTTTCACAATATGACTAATGTAGAAATATGATTAATATGATTCTACATGTATAACCTGTATCAGGTGGCATGACGGCTTGAGAAGGGGGTGGGAAAGGAGGAAGAAAAATTTAAGATTCAGAATCTTATAAAAGTGAATGTTGAAAATTAGTAATAAATAAATAAAAGAAAAAAGGTCAGGATGTAATCTGAACATAGAATTTTTATATCCATAATTTTTTATAAATTAAAATCATTTTCCTACTTAGTGTTTTTTCTGAAAATAAATAATTTGGCAAGAGGAAAAAAAAATTCTCCATTGAATCATCTTGGCCTGAAAGTAACTTTGGGCTCTTAAAGGCTCTGCCAGTACAATGAAAGCTCTGACACATCCTCCCAAGCTTCAAAGTCTTCGGTTATGGATGGTGAAGGCAAAGTAGGCCATCTTTTACCTCAGTTCTTACCTAGCTTTTAAGCACTGAATGGGTGTTGCCTCAGACAGATTGAGACCTGGAAAAGAGATTAGCTTAAAGAGGCCAAAAAATTTAACTGTATCCTGGGCCATTGCCATTTGACCTGACCTATGTCTTTCTATTAGACTCTGATGACTAGAGAAGAGAGTGGAGCTGATGTCTTTGCACAGCTCTGTCTTGCTTAAATCCAGTTCACTTACAAGTCAAGACATCATTCTCCTGATGTCATTGATCCTCTTTGAAAATAAAGAATGAATAACAATCTGTGAGTAGTAGTAACTGTCTCCCCCCCAGAAGACCCAATAGGCTAGTTCTAGTTGGGCAATGTTGCTATTTCCTTCTCCTCCTACTATTTTTTTCTCCTACTTCTTCCCTTTCTGTGTCTATGTGGGGAGTCATACCCTTACATATGGGTGCTTTGTCCAAAGGACTATATGTTTTGTTTGCTTATACTTTGCAAAGTATCTTGGAGTTTAGGGACTATTTTTTCTCCCCTACTTATTTATTCTGCCATTATCTTTTTAAATCTAGGACACTTAACTCTTTTTCTCACCTTGTTTTCACTTATGATTTCTTGAAATACAGCTCTAAAAAACCAGGCTTTAATAAAGCCCAGTGGGATTCAAATGGAGCTACTTGAAAGCCTTTAAACACCAATCATTATGGCTATCACTGATTGGCCAATAATGGAACTTAGCTCTCACTTGCTCATTGTTTGGGTTTTGATGGCTCAGAGTGAGTATAAATAATATAAATAGCAATTGTTTCTGTTCTTACCTTTAACAACTGAATGGGTGTTACCTCAGACAAAATGAGACCTTAGCTTAAAAAGGCCAAGGTCTCCCACTGCATCCCAGGCCATTGCCAGTCATGCTGACGTATGTCTTGCCACTGTACTCTGATGACTCTGGAGGAAAGAGTGAGGCTGATGACTCTGCACAGTTCTGCCTCACTTAAATCCAATTCACTTGCAAGTCAAGACATCATACTCTTAGAGAACAAAGGATAAAAAACAACAACGCTCAGTTATGGGCCCAAGGAAGGTAGAGGAATATGAGGTCTAAGACTCAGTTGGGGTATTATGGGAGAAAGAAAGGAAAGACTTCACTAGAGAAAGATGGGGATGAAAGAAATAAAAGACATCCAAGAAAGATGCTGGATTATTTGGGGGCCCATAGTTTAAAGTGTACAACTAAGCTAGTGTGATGTAAATGGTTACAGTGGTTTTCTAAGTGCTTTTTCAGGACCTAATTGGATAATTGAAAAATCTCAGAATTGGAAGGTCATTTAATCCTACCTGTCCCCAGTCAAGACAAGAAGCATCTTTAAGCACTGTGCTAAGTGCCAGAATTACAAAGAAAGGAAAAAAAAACCCCAACCCAAACAACGACAACAACAACAAAACCCAAGCCAGTCCCTGCTCTCAAGGAGCTTACAGTCTAATTAGGTGACAAAATGAAAGCAACTCTGCACAAACAAGACATATATGGAAGCTAAATTGAAGATAATTTCAGAGGGAAGGCACTAAGATTAAGGAGGCCTGGGAAGGACTTAGAATTCACAGTAAACCAGAGAAGCCAGGACATGAAGATGAGGAGAGAGAAAGAGTTCCAGGAAGGTGAAACAGCAGGTGAAAGCCCTCAGAGTTGGGAGATTGAATGTCTAGTTGAAGAACAGCAAGGAAGTTAGTATCACTGGATTTCAGAGACTGTGAAAAGGAGTAAGGTGTAAGAAGAGTAGAAAGGAAGGAAGGGGCCAGGTTATAAAGGACTTTAAAAAGAAAACAGAGGATTTTTTTCCTGGGTAATAGGGAGTCACTGGAGTTTATCAAATAGGTGGTCAACATGGTCAGATTTGTGCTTTAGGAAGAGCTATTTTAGAGAGAACATGGAGGATGGACTAGAGTGGGGAGAGACATGAGTCAGGGAGACCCACAAAAAAAAAACTACCACAATAGTCTAGGCATGAGATGATGAGGCATGCAGCAGGGTGGTGGTAATGTAAGAGGAAATAAGGGGGCTTATGTGGGACAAATTATGAAGGTAGAAATGACAGGACTTAGTAATAGATTGGATATGGTGAGGGTGAGAATGAGGAAGAGAATGGCACCTAGGTTGGGAACTTGGTCATCAAGGAGGATGATTGTATCAACAAGTAATAGAGAAGTTAGGAAGTGTGGAGGCTCTGGGGAAGGAGGAAAGATAATGAGTTCAGTTTTGGACATGTTGAATTTAAGATGTTTATGAGACATACAGTTTAAGAAATTTGAAAGGGATCTGGAGCTCCAAGGTTGTAAGTATGAAGAAAGGCTGGAGTTGGACAAACAGATTGAATCATCTGAATAGAGATGAGAATTAGATCCATGAGAACTGAACCAAACAAAATAGCATAGAAGGGGAAGAGAACACAGAAAAGAGTCTTCGGGGATACCTGTGGTTAGTGGTACTGACCTAGATGAAAGTTGCCTAGAAAAAGGCACTGAGAAGGAGGAAAACCAAGAGAGAAGAGGGTAAGCAACAGTGTCAAAGAGAAGTCAAAGATCCTCTTTTACAGCTTAGTATCATAGATTTAGGGCTGAAGGGACCTTAAGTATCATCTACCCTAGCCCCTTCATTTATAGAATGAGGAAACTTGAGACTGAGAGAGGTTAAATGACTTTTCAAATGTTACACAGCTAGGAAATGTTATGATAGCTGGAATTTGAACACAAGGATATTGACCATGAACTCAACATTCTTTCCATTATGTCATGATGCTCTTCTCCATAGGGCACAGGTGGCCATCCAACCTTTGCTAGTAGGCACTTGTAGGAGTGAAGTCAAGGTCTCCTGAGTCACCCTATTCCACTGTCAGATACCTCTACTTGTTAGGTACTTTTTTGTTGAGCTGAAATCTATCTCTTTCCAATTTCACTCACTGTTTCATCCTCTAGGACTAAGCAGAGAAAATGGAATCAATGCCCTTTCTAAAAGGTAGCACTCAGAACTGAATGCAGTAGTATACATGAAGTCTGACCAGAGCAAAGGAAAGACTGGCTATCATTTACTTTAAACATGTCATGTCACGGGGCAGCTAGCTGGTGCAGTGAGTAGAGCTCCGGTCCTAGAGTCAGGAGAGCCTGAGTTCAAATGGGGCCTCAGACACGTAACACTTACTAGATGTGTGACCTTGGGCAAGTCACTTAACCCCAATTGCTCTACCTCCCTCCCTCCAAAAAGACCAACCCCCCCAAAAAACCCCAAACAAATATGTCGTGTCACCTCATCGTTAGATTTCTCATCCCAAAATGGAAGGGTTATACTAGATCTTTGTTGCTTCTACCTCTAAAATTCCACAATTCTACAATTGGTTATCTCATTTCCCAAATTACAGATGATTAGAAGTAGCAAAGCAGAAATGGCAAAGAGCTTCTAGAGTCACACATATTAAGTACTTAGAAGGAAATAACAAATGTTCAATTGAATTGGGAAAAAAGTGTTAGCAGGCAACTTAGTAGAAAAAGAGGAGACAGGAGAACTATAAAAAGCAGATATGAGAACTTTGAAAACTTTGCAATCTAGGGTCATTTAGCATGGGGACCTTACAGAGCTGTCTAGGTCCTAATGGCATGGCTTCCTTGCTGTTGAGTTGTTTTTCAGTAATTTCTGATTCTTTGTGACTCCATTTTTGGGGTTTTCTTGGCAAAGATACTGCAGTAGTTTGCCATTTCCTTCTCTAGCTCATTTTATGGAAGAGGAACTGAGGTAAATAGGGTTAAGTGACTTGCCCAGGATAATACAGCTAGTAAGTATCTGAGGCCTGATTTGAACTCAGGAAGATGTCTTCCTGACTCCCAGGCCCAGTACTGTGTCTACTGTGTCACTTAGCTGCCCAATGGCTTCATCACGCCATAGTAATTGATGTTCCTAAGTCCTAGAAAGGGTTAATTTTTTTTGGAAGGGGGGGGGATGCTTATTTCAAGACATATGAAGAATTATTGAAGAGATAGAGTTCATCAGAATTGCAAGGAACCATAGTGTTCCTTTAGACCACAATACTTCCTAGTGCATCCTGAACTAGATTAAAATGTAGTTCCTATTTGATTTTTATGTGGTGGTGTTAATAAAAGAAGAAATATACAAATATATGTGGTTTTCTAAGTCAATATGTGGCCTGCAAGTATCCTTATGTGTGATTTAATCGCCCATATTTCAATTTGAGTTTGACACCACTGCTCTAGAGAAGCTTCTGAAAGAGAATTCCCAACCTGAAAGGCTGTCATCTAGCTCTTGCTTGCATAGTTCTAATGATAAAGAATTCTCAACACATATATGACATTTTTTTTAAAGTTAAAACTGTTAAAGTTCCTTGTTAATACCTTAGAGCAGGGATAGATTTCAGAGAGTTCATAAACTTACATGGAAAAAAAACTTTATTTTCACTATGACTAATTTCCTTTATAAGTGAATTTATTTTACTTTATGAATTAAAAAAAAATTCTTCTAAGCAAGGATCCCTAGGTTTCACCAGACTGCCAGAGGGGCACATAACCCAAAAAAGTGAAGACACTTGACTTAAGTGAAGGTAAGCATCAAAGATGCTGCAAGACTGGGAGGGAAGAACTAGTGATAATGAATGTAAGTTGAGAGACGTGTTTCGGGTCATTGTTACTACACACTTTTTAACAACTAGAGGTATCCCAAAATAGAATAGGTTACGTCAGGAGGTAGTGGATTCCCCTTCACTAGATATCTTTAAACGAAGGCTGGAGGATTACTTTTTAAGTATGTTGTAAGGGGAAGAATATTGTTTAGATAGAAGTTGGAGTAGTTCCTCAGTGATCCCTCTCATCTCCATGCCTGAGATCTGCCTTTTTGTAACTACTGATTGGTGCTAATTGTGTCTTTGGAGCAACTCAGAACATACTCAATCTTTCTTCTCCATGATGTCCTCATTAATTCTTTAGCATCTTCTTTTAAGATATCAGAGATCTGGGGGATACATGTTAAAAAGATTTCTGTCCCCAGTGGTTAAAACAGTTATAAAAACATTGTTTAAGTTCTTCCTTAAAATATAGTGCTTGTGTGTCAACACAAATATGGTCTAAAATCAGCAGACTATGAGGTATGATGATACAGCTGTACTCTCTTTCTGCATTCTCCCCTAACAGCTACACTCTGCTTCTGTTCATACAAACTAAGGTAATTGTGTGTGTGTTTTTTTTTTTTTTGCTGGGGGTGGCGAGGCATCCATGTCCCACTGTTGACTCACAGGAGCTGATAGTTATCCAAAAGGATCTTAAAAAAAAGAAACAAAACCAAGAACTTCATTAAGTTGTGTCCATTCCCTTTCTTTATTTGTACGTTGAATACTCGTCCATTGATTAAAAAGAAATCCAAATATTGCCTTTATGCCTATTCAATTCCATCTTGTTACTTTGGACCCATTGTTCCAATTTATCAAGATCATTTTGCATCCTGATTCTCTTTCCAGACCAATAAACTATCCTTTCTTGCCTTGTGCCATCTGCAAGGGTGATAAACATGCCATCTATGTTTTCATCCAAATCATTGATCCAAATATTGAAGGAGTCATCTGTCTACATGGGAGTTGATGAGTTCACCACGAATGTGAAGAGGAAAGGTAACCCCAAAAAGAGCCCTATCCCACAGTTATGAGTCAGGATCTGACCAAAGCGACTAAGAAACCATGTTCAGACAGGTAGAAGAACCAATTAAGAACCATACTGTAGAAAACCCATAGAAGAGAGAATGTCCAGGAGAAGGAGGTTAATAATTTCAAATTCTGTTTGAGATCAGGAAAGAAGAGAATTGAGAAAATGTCATGAGTCTTGTTTCTTAAGAGAACAAAGGGGAACTTTGGAGAGAGCAGTTTCAATTCAGTAATGTAGGAAGTCAATGCAAAGAGCTAAGGGATGCCAGGAGATAAATAGAGCAGAGTACAGTGAGTTGCTTTTTTCTTCTAAGATGATAGCTTGAGGGAATGGTAGGATCCAGAGAGGACTCTTTAAGCATGAAAGAAACCTAGATGTGTTTGTAGTCAACAAAAAAGGAACGAAGAGTTAAGGAGATTGAAGATTGTGGGGTGGAATGGGGATGATTATGGAGATTATTTGCCAGAAGATTTGGGAGGGAAGGTGATCAAGGGTTCATGTAGAGGAGTTGAATTTGTTGAGAAGGGCACATCATCATCAGAGATTGGAGTAAAGGAGGAGAAAATAAGGGATGACATCAAAGTGTTTTGAGATGTAGTGTAGTGAAGAGGAAATTCATAGTGACTAGACCAAATTTTCTCTGTTAAGTATAAGATCAGGTACTCATTTGAGAGGGTAAGAGGAAACTGTGGTATGGGAGGTTTTAAGAGAGGTTGGTAACATCTACTCTGGAAATGAGATAGAGAATCAGGGAGTAATATAACAACTCACATTTCTATTTTGCTCTGTTTTGGTGACTAAGGACATGTCGAAGGGTCTCAATAAATTCTTGTCTAATGAATAAAAATCATGTGGTTAAATAAAAATTTCACTTCCTTTCTGAACCTATGCCCTGTTCAAGATGATAGCAGACTTAAAGTAAGGGCCAGAGAAGGAAGCAAAGATATGCTGACTTAAAGAGTCTGGATAAATGAGACAGAAATGAGATTACAGTTTTCATTTGTCTTCTCTCTATCTAGATATGTCATTGAGATATATTTTAAGAATGACTTCCCCCTTCCCTCAATCAAAATATGACTGGAGGTTATATCATCTTTGATAGTAGGGAATAAGGGACCATCTATAGTCTTGTTAATATTAGTAAAATATCTGTTTGCTTTGCAAATTTTAATTTTTAAATTTTGTAAACTTTAAAAATGGTCAATTCAGAGACACTTGAAAGCATGGGGTGGGGGCAGATTTCAGAGACTGAGTGGTCCATGATTCACAACAATTTCATCCTTTCTCAAAATAGGGAGATCAAATGACATGATCTTTTAAGATCTCTTCAGGCTATGGAAACCTACAGCACAAAGACCTTTTGATGGGTTACAAAATTTAAGAATTAATGTTGTGATAGTATCCTTTGTTTAATATGCTCCATTTCTCTAGAATAGTTGACTCAATCAATTTAGGAAGTAATCTTAAATCCTCAAAAAGACAGAACTTGTAGCTGGATCTATACAGAGAATGTCTCTTAGTTTATTAATGACTAAACCAATTGAGGGAGAGGACTTTTTTCTATTATTAACCAAATGAAGAGAGGAAGAGTCTTCTTTTCTGCCAGAAAACAGATCTCCCCCAAAGGTGTTCTCACTTGACTCATTTCCTTTGGTAAATAATTCAAAAACCTTAACTAAAAGCTATGTACTCTTTCATTGATGTGGCATTTCATCTTTTACTTCCTGATTACTATAAAATGTGAATTGAATATTTCTTGGGACTGGGCTTTTCTGATTAACAGGGAAAATTCTGCTGGTGAGAATCTCTTTCCAAGAAAGTAACTTGGACATCCACAAAATGCATCTCTGATAGATGTTATTTATAGATTGTAGAGTGGTTTTCTTTCAAAAGCTTTAACATTCTATGATTTTCATGATACGATTATCTTATATGTAAAGAGGCAATTTGTTTATTTTATTTTTTTCCAATTACATGTAAAAAGCAATTTTTAACATTTGATTTTTGAAATTTTAAGGTTGAAATTCTATCCTTTCCTTCTTCCACTCCCTCTTTGTTGAGGGGGAAAACAACTGAGGGTGTATGTTATTCCATCTTTGAGCTAATTCTGATGAAAGTAAGGTTCAAGTGTTATCTGCCTCCCCCTCCTCTTATCTTTTTCTCCACTTTATAAGCTCTTTCATGTCTCTTTTATGTGAGATAATTTATCCCATTCCTTCTCTTCCTTTCCCCTTCTCTCAGTGCATTCTTCTTTCTCACCCCTTAATTTTATTTTTTATACATTGTCTCATTATAATCAATTACACTCATGTCTTCTGTCTATGTATACTCTTTCTAACTGCCCTAATAATGATAAGATTCTTAGGAGTTATAAGTATCACCTTTCCACATACGAATGTAAACAGTTTAGCCTTACTGAATCCCTTATGATTTCTATTTCCTGTTTATCTTTTTATGTTTCTCTCAAGCCTTGTATTGGAAAGTCAGATTTTCTATTCAGTTCTGTTCTTTTCATCACAAATGCCTGAAAATTCTCTATTTCATTAAATACCCATTTTTGTCCTCCTGAAGGATTATCTTCAGTTTTGCTGGATAGATGATTCTTTTTTTAAGTAAATTTTTGTTTCTTTTTGCTTTTTTTTTGGAGGGGAAAGACTGAGCAATTGGGGTTACGTGACTTGCCCAATGTCCCACAGCTAGTAAGTGTTAAGTGTCTGAGACTGGATTTGAATTCAGGCTCTCCTGACTCCAGGATGGGTGCTCTATTCACTGTACCACCTAGCCACCACAGGATAGATGATTCTTTGTTGTAATCCTAGCTCCTTTGTCCTCCATAATATCATATTCTAAGCCCTACAATCCTTTAATGTAAAAGCGGCTACATCCTGTGGTATCCTTACTATGGTTCCATGGTATTTGAATTATTCCTTTTTGGCTGCTTGCAATATTTTCTCTTTGATTTGGAAGCTCTGGAATTTGGTTCTGATATTCCTGAGAGTTTTCATTTTGGGATCTCTTTCAGGAGGTGATTGTTGATTCTTTCAATTTCTATTTTACTCTCCAATTATAGAATATGAGGTCAGTTTTCCTTGATAATGTCTTGAAAGATGATGTCTAGGCTTTTTTTTTTTAATAAAGGCTTTCAGATAGTTCAATAAATCTTAAATTATTCTTTCCTCAATTTATTTTCCAGGTCAGTTGTTTTTTTTGTTTTTGTTTTTTGTTTGTTTGTTTTTGCCTTTTTTTTTGTAGGGCAGAGCAATTGAGATTAAGTCACTTGCCCAAGGTCACACAGCTAGTAAGTGTTAGGTGTCTGAGGAAAGATTTGAACTCAGGTCCTCCTGACTCCAGGGCAGGTGCTCTATTCACTGTGCCACCTAGCTTCCCCAGTTGTTTTTTTCAATAAGATATTTTATTCTCCTCCCCTCCACTTTTCATACTTTTGATTGTCCTATTATTTCTTGATTTCTCATGGAGTCATCAGCTTCATCTTGCCCAATTCATATTTTTAAGGAATTATTTTCTTCAATGAGCCTTTGTAACCTTTTTTTCTATTTGGCTAATTCTACTTTTTAAGGAGTTCCTCTGTTCCATGAATTTTTGTACCTTTTTTTTTCATTTGACCAATTCTGCTTTTTAAGGAATTCTTCTCTTCAGTGGATTTTTGTGCCTTTTATAACATATGGCCTATTCTGTTTTTTAGGTATTTTTATTGAGTATTTCTTTTATGCCTCCTTTACCAAGTTATTGACTAATTTTTCATGCTTTTCTTGTATCATTCTCATTTCGTTTCTTATTCCCCCCCTCTTTTATTTAACTTTTTTTTTCATCAGTACCAAGTCACTTTATTGGGATGTAAATGGTGGTAGTTTTTTGGTACAGATTATGAAAAGGTCAGATAACCAAAATATGCATGCACTGAAAGACAGTAGGAGTGGCGCCCACAGTTCCCAGGTGTGGGGGAAGCCAGGTGTGGCTTAGCTCTCATTGTCACTGTCTCCAAGGGTGTGCTTGTCAAAAAGATATTCCGCCATGCCAGAATCGGGGCCCCCATCTTGCGCAGGTTGGTTACGTGATCACCCAGCTGTTTGATGGACTTGACCTGTTCGTCCAGGTAGTGGGTTTCGATGAAATCACATAAGTGGGGGTCATTCTTGTCAGTTGCCAGCTTGTTCAATTCCAGTAACGACTGGTTGACATTTTTTCCAAGTGCAGAGCATACTCCATTGCGTTCAGCCCGCTCTCCCAGTCGTCGCGGTCGGGTTTCTTGATGTCCTGCAGGAAGATGCGGCTGCAGCGCTGGTTCTGCAGCTTCATCAGCTTCTCGGCGTGCTCGAGCTCCTCGTGCGACTGGTGCAGGAAGTACTTGGCGAAGTTCTTGAGCGCCACGTCGTCGCGGTTGAAGTAGTATGACATGGACAGGTAGACATAGGAGGCGTAGAGCTCCAGGTTGATCTGCCCGTTGATGGCGGCCTCCGAGTCCTGGTGGTAGTTCTGCCGCACCTGAGAGGGGGACGAGGTGGTCATGGCGGCGGAGGAGGAGGCGGAGGCGGCGATGGCCGGGGGCGGCTGAGCGGGTGGCTGCTGCTCAACGGTAGGACGGAAGAAGTGTTGGTTAGTGGAGGTGAAGGTGGAGAGGTGGCTAAGGGTGGCTCCGGCCGGGAATCGAGCAGCGGGTTCCGTTCAAGCACTGTTGAAGCAGGAAACCGCAGCGACTCCCCTTCCCTGCGCTTCTGGAGTGTTATTTAACTTTTAAAATTCTTTTTTGAGCTTTTCCAGGAATTCTTTTTTGGGCACAAGACCAACTCACAGATTTCTTTGAAACTTTGCATGTAGCTATTTTAACTTCATTGTCTTCCAAGTTTATGTTTTGACCTTCCCTGTCATCATAGTAGTTTTCTATGGTAAGATTCTTTTTGTTGTTATTATTGTTTGCTCATTTTCCCAGCCTATTTCTTGACTTTTAACTTTATATTATAGTTGGGTTCTGCTTCTGGGGTGGAGTGGTCACTGTCTCAGGCTCTAGGTTTTTTATATTGCTATTTTCAGAGATAGTTTGGGGGGTCTATAAGTTTCCAGTTCTTCTGAAGTGGGATGATCTAAGGAGAGGTGTGCTCACTGCTCTCCTGGCCTGTGCTCTGGTCTGTGGGTGGCCACAAGCACTCTTCTCTTCATTGGCACTGTGACCGGTGTCCCTATTCTTACTAGTGCTCCTACTTACCCTGGGACTGTGACCTGGAGCTCTGTATGGGCAAAGCAACAAAACAAATGGCTATTTTCAAAAAAGGGTACTTTGTAAACTCTTTCTGACCAGTTGTCTGACGCCCTTATTGTCTGTGGGCTGAGACTTCCAAAAACCACTGCTGCTAATTCAGTCACCCCCAATACCTTCTGCTGGCTTGCAGATCATGGCTTGCACTGGACTCCATTATACTCTCAGAGGGACAGACCTTTTCTTCTGAACTTCTAATTTGTCTTATGCTGGAAAATTGTTTTCATTCCATCCTTTTAATGATTTTGGTGCTCCAGAATTTTTTTGAGGCACTCTTTTAAAGTTGTTTAGAAGGGAATTTGGAAGGGCTCAGGTGAGCACCTGCCTTTACTTCATATATCTTCAAGAGGAAATCTATTGATAGATGACAAAAAGCACCTGACTGTATCCTCCCTAAGCCACTCCAGGCCTGGAAGACATCCTGATGATGTAGGGAACTCAGAATTAGGAGACCTAGTGTTTCACTTTTCCTGGGTCACTAATGCACTGTATGACCTTGGTCAAGTTTGCTCCTCTATTCGAAACCTTAATTTCTTAATTCTGAAATGACAGTATTCAATCAACTGAAATGATGTCTATAAAGTAATTTGTAGTTATGACCCTATAAATAGTGCTACCTTAAATTAGTTATTATTAAATGATAATAAATAATAACAATATCCTTTCTACCTCAACATTCTTTAACTCTTGGATGAATAGATAATTAAAATTGAGGGGAGGAAAGAATGCTGGGAAACTGTGAGTTGGAGCAGCTTGGGGGAGGAAGACAAGCTTTAAGTTTGATGTCTCTTTGCTTCTTCTTACTATGACATTTCAGCAGTTGCTTTATCACTATAGTTCAGTAATTCTTTGGTTGTTTGTTTATTAAATGGTCAACTCACCCTATTGGTGGGGTTCAGAAAGCAGGTGTAAATCAAGGTATGGTTATCAGTCAGTATTGTATCTTGTGGCTTAAAAAAGAATTGTGTTGATTTTAGATTGACCATGTATTTCCTTATAAAGAATGCTCTTGTGAATCAGATTAAACAGGCTGCTGTCTGACCCTTCAGACATGATACATGGGTAAGTTTCCTGCCTCAGAGGTTTTCTGCCCAGGAATTCAAATATTGCTTCATAAAACATCATTTGGTGGGCTAAATCAATAGTTTGAGTCAGCTTCCATCTTAGTTTTATTTCTTTAAATTTATTTTACTTTGTTTCATATTTTTATGGCTATCATGAAAATGACCATTTCCAAGGCCTAAAAATCAGACTTCCAAGCTCATGAGATACTTAACCCATTATGCTTCTTATAGAACAATACTGAGAATTGGGAAATTCAGTCACTTTAAAGGCCCAAGCAAGGCTTTTCCCCTTTCTGGGTCTGACTTTCCTTCTTGATAAAATGAAGCTAATGATAATAACTCATGCTTGAGCTATTATTCACTTGTAGGTCAAATTTATTACACTTTAAGATTTGCAAAGCATTTTATATACATTATTTGAATAAAAACCACTGAAGATAGGGCAAGTAAAAGGAGCTAAAAGTGCAGCAATATCAATTAAGCACCTGCTGTATGCAGAGGGTCACATATAGGGCACTGGGGAGATGCCAAGTTCAGAAGAGATATGATCTTTGGATTAAATTAAGAGTTTATGGTTAAATAGATATAATGAGATCTGAAAAAAATATATGGAAACACTTTGAAAAGTTATTTTTTAAAGTACTGAGTGTCAGAAATACTTAGATCTGTAATCTCAGATGTGGGCACTCCTACTACCCATTCAGATCACAACCCACCCATGAATTCTTTGCCTTTGAGTCTCTTACTTATGTCTTTGGTAGGTTTGCCAAACTAGACTCACCAAATACTCTTAAAGCAATCTTGTAGTTTTCCAAACTGGAGAGGGAGAGAGGGGATGAGCTGTGCTTTTTGTTACTGCATGTCCTGTCCATGTACTTCCCTGGGTCTCAATTATGTCTTTTATACTACTGCTTATATATAAGTCAACATTGGCAATAGACTTAATCTTACCTGCAGGGCCCATATGGGTCTCTCCATTCTATAGATTATCTAGGATCATAGGCTTATAGAATGAGACCTAAAATGCCATGAGTTCAACTCCCTCATCTTAAAGATGAGGAAAATGAAGCCTGGACAAGTGAAGGGACTTGTCCAAGGTTTTATAGGTAGTAAGTGGCAGGTCAGTGTTCAAATTCAGTACCTCTGACTTCAAATCCAGCCCCCTATCTGTTGTACACCTACTTCAAGGGTCTCTGCTTTTATAGATTTGGGTACTCTCTTTACCAGTGCAAATTACAACCTGTCTACAGCTAAGCATATTTAATTAAAAAGTTTCTTGGGTTGAAAATGTTTATCACCTTGTAGTCAACCTGGTGAAGAACTTCACCAGATTTATCTAGTCTGGTCCTGGCATGAAAGGTGTACAATCCGGGCCCAAATCCAAAACTTTTCTCATTTTTCAAGCTCTGGCAAAGCTTATGTTTTCCTACATTTGACCCACAAAAACCCAAGGTCACCTATACTCCACAGTGGGGCATCCCAGTAGGGATTCGGTGAAACTTCTCTTGTGCAAACAATAAGTGTAAGAGGTTACTTTTGTAGCCCCTTTCTATTTTATCTTTGATGGAGACATAGATGTGGTTGTATCCCATTTGTTCTCTTCACCTGGTGGGGGGAAGCAGTGCAGTGAAAGGAAAATGGGGAATACAGGTGGGGCCAGTACACATGTGGGAGGGATGAAATAAAACTCTTTTCATCCTTAAGACTTCTGGAGATGTTACTAGATAATTTATGGGTGTGATCCAAAAGTCTCATTGTTGATATAGATCATATTGCATTTTAGAAAGGTTATGCAAATCCAGAAGCCAAACCAATCATATATGTGTATAATGTAGTCCTTGATTTTCCACCATAGTGTTTTTCCAGAAACCATCATAAAATAGATTTTTTTTTCCCAGAAAGTAAAGCCTATCGTCCCCATAGGAACATTATAATTGGGGGCTATGTTTCTTATTAAGGATATGACATCCTGTGAACTAAGATATAACCTGCAATATATAAAAAAGAAAGAGAAGAGCTACAAGTCTCCATAATAATGAAATGATGCTACAATTCCCTTTCAATGGGTACTATGGAACTGTCCATGTAAATTATCCTAGAAGCACCAATGCCATATAAAGTTCACATGCAACCCATGATAAATGGGACTTTACTGTATTCTAAATTTGACATATACAACTAATGTGCATCTATAACAAATTTATTCCACAATTTTTCTTGCCTTTTTCTAATTTAGAAGTAATAATTGGCACATCAATTAATTTATTAACAAGCATTTAAAAAGTATCTGCTAGCTAGCTCGGTAGTGCAGTAGACAGAGTACCAGGCCTGGAATCAGGGGAAACTGAGTTCAAATCTAACCTCCGATACTTATTAGCTGTGTGATCCTGGGCAAGTCACTTAACCCCTATTTGCTTCAGTTCCTCATCTATAAGATGGGGATACACTGGAGAAGGAAATGGCAAAGTGCTCTGGTATCTTTTCCAAGAAAACCCTATAGGCAAAGTTTGTGGTCTCATGTAGAGTTGGATATAATATGTACACACACAAGTTTGTGGAACCTAGGTTAAGAACTCCTGACTTGGAGAAGCATCTCTGTACAATTCTCTATAGAGGAAAAAAAACTATACAGGCTGAGCAGCATGGGCAGGTTGTCATCTACACTCTTGGAGGAAATACTAATGAGATCATGGAACCATGAAACCATCAAAGTACTTAAGTCACTCATAGACAAATCAGGGACTGCTCTGCTGCTCTGCTGAGTGTCCTGGGTGGTGGGTGGTGGGCTGGGTGGGTGGAATTCCTTTGTAAGTATTACAGAACTGGGGCAAGAAAAAGATTATTTTCATAATTGTGCTGCAATGAGAAGTGACTTGGTAGAAAGAACACCAAATGTGGTCAGGAAACCGGGGTTTGCATTATGGTTTTGACTCTTCCCATGGGACATGGTCAAATGGCTTCACATCTCTGAACTTCATTTTCTGCCTCAGTCTAGTTCTAACCTAAGTTTGCTGACTTACTATCCATTACTCCCCTTGACATACTCTTCAGTTCAGCTACAGTGCCCTTCTTGCTATTTCTCAATCCAATACTCCATCTCTTTTCTCCATGCCTTTGTACACGCTGTTGTTCATGCCTAGATGACACTGTCTCCTCGCTTCTACCTCTCAGAATCCCTCTCAAGTGCTATCGCCCCAGCAGCCCATGCCTTCTCCCTGAAATTACCTCAAATGTGTTTTGTAGATATTTTAACCTATTTTTATGTGTAAATGTGTTATTTACTTAGATTTCACATTTATATGTATATATGTTATTTCCCCTAAGAAAACACAAGCTCTGACTGCAGGGATTGTTTCACTTTTTCGACTTTGTACCTCAGTTCATAACACTGCCCGACATTTATTTGTTGATTGAGATAATAGCCCTTGCCCTACCTACTTCACAGGTTTGGTAATTGTGAATTGTTATTATAGCCTACTGCACTCTTTAAAAAAATCTATCTAGTGACAACTGGATGAGGGCCTTCTTTTTTTCTTTCTCAAAGATATTTAAAACTGTTCTATTCATTTTAGGGCAGTATTTAAAGTTATTCTTTTCAAAATAGCTATTGTATCATTCAAATATTTGAAAGTTTCACTCAGGTTATTACTATGAGGTTTTGGAGAGCATTTTCATGAATATGGTCCTCTTGTTCATGAAGAACTTTGTTCTTCTGTCCCTCCCTTCCTCCTCCCCTCCTGCAAACCCCTACTGTCACCACCAATGCTCCTGCCTCCCTCCACACACAGCCTAGCACACCATCAAGTGCATTCTTAAGGGTAACAATAAGGCACAAGAGAGTTTGCTGAAATCTCTTTGGAAGTAGGAAGGGAGAACAGTTATACTCCT
Organism: Petaurus breviceps papuanus; assembly: GCF_028583685.1. NCBI lineage: Eukaryota > Metazoa > Chordata > Mammalia > Diprotodontia > Petauridae > Petaurus > Petaurus breviceps. Next base: position 11,293,413 of record NW_027187368.1, on the reverse strand, counting down.
TTGATTTGGTAATGGTGGGATGTGTTAATAGCCTATATGGATGAGAATCTCAGAACTTTTTATTATTTTTTTTAGTGTGTCTAGACAGTAACATTTTCTTTTTCTCTCCTACCACCTTTCTGAGTCTTTGGCTTGTTGTTAGGAAAGCTGAAGAAAACACTAAAAAAGCCCCAGAAAAAACCCACCCCATGAAATAATGAAAACTAGGGAGTGATCATAGGTCACAGATCCTACAGTCTCCCTTTTGAAGGCAGATACCCTTCCCTCCCCCTTCCTGGCACCCCCTTATGGTTCTTTTTCTATTACATTGTAAGGTCCTTGATGGCAGGATTTTTTTTTGGAGGGCAGTTAGGGTTAAGTGACTTTGCCCAAGGTCATGTGGCTAGTAAGTGTTAAGTGTCTGAGGTCATATTTGAACTCAGGTCCTCCTGACTCCAGGGCCGGTGCTCTATTCACTGTGCCACCTAGCTGTTCTGCAGGAATTGTTTTGCCTGCTTTTTAAAAAAAACATATTCCTGACATTTAACTCAGTGTCTGGCCCATAGTAAATACTTATTAAGTGTTCTGTGTCTGAGTCTGTCTCTGCGAATATTTCTGTCTCTGTGTCTTTCTCCATATCTTCTCCTCTCCTCTCCTTCCATCCCCCCTCCCCAGCCACATAGGAGTTAGAAGGACTTTAGTATTGATCTGTTACTTCATTATAGAGATGAGACATCAGATAGTTGAATAGTCTTCTCTCATATCACAGAAACAGTTGGTGTCACACAGCCTGTACATGAATCTAGATCTCCCAACTCAATTTCATGTTCTTGTCACTAAACTATCACTCCTTAAATTGTAGTGTATGAGTGGAGTTGGAGAAATGGGTACTTGGATACTTTGGAGGACCTATAGTCTCTTTTCTATGGCTACTTTCTCCATGGATGCATCTTGTGTGTAGCCCATCCATCCATCCATGCTTTCTCATCTAGTGCAGTTGTTATCGGTGTCCTTGCATAAGACCTCCACAAAGGATTCATCCAAAGCACTGGAAGTCATACTCTAATATATAAGCATATATATTTTCTTTTAATATTTCAGGAATATCAGTGTAATATCTGAGCTGTCTTCTTATCTCTCACTTTGGATATCCGCCCCTCCCCCCCAATTATATGTGTCAATAATGACTTTTATGTAAATTCTGTTTTGATTATTTAAAAATTATTAATACCCTTTATTTTTCTATTTCTTTCATTTCCCAATATATCCCTCAAAACTCCCTTGTCCAGTGAACTACCTCATTTAAAAAAAGAATAAAAAAGAAAAGAGAAAAAAAGCAGTCAGCAAAACTGACCAACACATCGACCATGCCTGACAACACATGCAGTGTTCCAGATCTCTAGGTCCCTGTCTCCAAAAGGAGGGAAGAACATTTTTTCAATTCTTCTCTAGGGCCAAAGTTGGTCATTACAATCACATTGCATTCAGTTTCTTTTTTGTTGTTATTGCTGTTTTTACTTACAGTATTGTATTCACTATATATATATACATATACATATACATATATATGTATACACACATATGAATATATGTGTCTATCTGCAGTAAGTCTTTTCATGCTTCTCTGAATTCTTTTTTTTCTTTTTGGAGGGGGGAAGGAAGGGCACTTGGGGTTAAGTGACTTGCCCAAGGTCACACAACTAGTAAATGTTAAGTGTCTGAGGCTGGATTTGAACTCAGGTTCTCCTGACTCCAGGGCCAGTGCTCTATTCACTGTGCCACCTAGCCACCCCCTCTCTGAATTCTTTATATTCATAATTTCTTATGGTATTGTATAAATTCCTTTAAGCAAATCATGGTTGGTAATCTGTGGCCTGCTTACATCCATCACAAATCTCTATTGCCTTTTAGCAGGGCTAGATTATGGTCTCAAAGGCCCTAAACACTTTTGTTTCATAGGCCCTTTGGCAGATTCATTTTAAAAGTATATTTGTATGTGGACTATGTCTATTATTTATATATATATTTCAAGTAATTTAATTCATTAACATGTAGTATTCATTCAGAAAGATATTTGTTATGGCTTTTAAAAGCATATATATATATAATATGTATATATGTATAATATATATGTATGTTTATATATGTACACACATATACACAGATACATTTATACATGTACACAAAGGGTATGACTATATCATCTAATAGATGCTGAATCCAGGATCTACTGAATACTGTAGAAATCATTAAAAATGTGAATTCTTCAGATGGTTTCCTTATGACCCTGAGAGGAACATGTAACTGACCTTGCTCAGGGGACTGTGAAGCCAGAAAGTCCTTATTATATTTATAAACCACTTGCCCTTCTGGGAGAAGGTTACTTCTTTCATTTTTGTGTTTTCCTCTTAGACCCTCTGGCAGGGAGTGAGATGAAGAAACTTGGGCTAGGGATAGATAGAAATACTCACACTTTGGGGATGATTGTCAGGTTCAATTCTGTCATGGATTTCATGCTGATGCTTTTACTTCTTTAGTCGGGTGAGATGAGAAGCAGAGAAAAGAAAACGGGAGCTCGGTTAGAAGGAGGGAGCCACTGGACAAATGAGGAGACTGATGGTGGAAAACACGAGACATGTTCGAGACATGCTATGTCCCTCCCACAAGATGCAAGTTTCTTAATGTAGGGGCTGTTGTTTGTTTTGTCTTTTGACACTATCCCCAGTGTCCCTCTAGCAGGCACTTAATTAATGTTTATTGAATTGCCCTTATTTGGTCTTGTGGCCCTATAGGGGATAGGTTTTTTGGAGGGAGGATTCTTAGAAAATATTATCAAGGTTAAGATCCTGTGGGACACAGAAAGACACAATGAGAAATTCTGATGCCTGAGGAAAGTGGGGAAAGATCATGCAGCCAACCTGAAGCAAGGAATAGGAAAGGTTTAGGATATGGTTAGGTTGGGGGAAATGAGTGAATGAATGAATAAAAACTATGAATAAAATTTAAAAATAATTAGAAAGTTTATTAAATATTTAATAATAAAAATTATTATTATTAATAATACTGATAATGTAATTCTAGGGGTGGCAGAGCGGATAGAGTACTAGGTATGAAGTCAGGAAGGGTCCTTTTCTTGAGTTCAGATCTGGCCTCTAACACTTACTAGCTGCATGACCCTGGGCAAGCCACTTGAACTTGTTTGCCTCAGTTTCCTCAGTATCTTTGCCAAGAAAACCCCAAATAGGGGCATAAAGAGTCAGATGCAACTAAACAAAAACAAAAAAGTGTTTCTGTATACAAAACTATACCAAGTGGTGGGAATTCAGAAAAATAGAATAGCATAGGAAGTTACTTGGTAGTGTGGGAAGGTCTGGGGACCCTACCTCCAAAGTAAACCAGCCTGATTCACCTCCATTGTACTGTAGTTTGCTTTCTTAGGAGCCATTCAAGTTAGTGGTGCTGGAGGAAGGCTGACCTGTCCCTTGGGGAGACCGGCCAGTACTCTCTGAAATGCAGACAAATGCCCTCAATCCCATTTCCGCCTTTTCTGCATGGCAGGTGTTTCCCTTGATCTTGGGATGCAGTAATAAATTGCAAGGCAGTCATATTTAGGCAGTAGTGACTTGTCCTGGACAAGGGAATTGTGGCAGTTGCTGCAGATGGAGATGGAGTGTGTGCTGGCACCCAGTTAGGCATAGGGCCAGAGTCTGCTGGGAAGATGCATCCTTCAGTTTGTGTATCAAAGCATCAGCTCCCTCATCTCCCCTTCCCTTCTTCTCCATATTCCTTTGACACCTCTCCCTGTTGCTATGGTAACCTTGCTGAGGCAGGATATTCTGGGGCTGGAGTGATATTACTAGGGCTTTTGAAACATCTTTAAACTCCTCATAGTGCTATACATTTAGAGCTGGAAGAGGCCTTAAAGGTCATCTGGTCCCTTCCAGATATTCTCTTACAGAGGAAGAAATTGAGGCCCAGAGAAGGGAAACTGTCTTCTTAAAGGTCACACAGTTATTAAGGGACATCGCTGGGGCTGGAATTCAGGTCCTCTGACACCAAATCAAATATTTTCCCTAGTGTGCCATGCTTCCTTTGTATATTGGGACTTATAATATTCTCACCCTGCCCCACCCCACCCCCAGCAAAATTTTTTTTAAGTTCCTTGCCTAGGGTTTGCTCAGAACTGAGGCAGAGTGCTTTATACCAATAATGACTTTCTCATTTAGATGACTCCCTTCAGTTTACTTGCAGAGGCCTAGTTGATAAGACAGAAGAGGCTGTAACTTTAAGAGCAGAATCTTGAGGGGAGTCAGCCTTCAGCCCAGATATTAATGGTTATTGTTGCTTGTTGGCTGGGGGCTGCCTCCAGAAAGCTTTGCTGTGAAATCTGTGTGGAAATGGGATTTTTTTTGGAATGTTCTGCTATAAAGGATGATTGGATCATGTATATATAAAGCTAGAAGGAACTTGATACCATTCAGTCCAACCCCCTCATTTTACAGATGAGGAAACCAGAGTTTAAGTGACTTGTTCAAGGCCACCCAGTTATTGAGCACCTAAGATGAGATATGAACCCTGATCCTCTCACTGCAGGCCTTACAGTAGTACACTTTCCACTAGACAAAGGGTGTTTCTTTTTCAGAGGAAAAGAAGCTAGGGCAAAGCACATGAAGCCCAGCCTACATTAGACAAGTGGTTTAAAAAACAGAAGGACAACATCCTTTGTGGTTTGGATGCCTTTAATATCTGATATGTCGTCTAGACTAGGGATACCTGTTGAGGAAACTCCCTCAAACTGCAATTTACAGTCTTCTGGAATTACCTGATTTTCAATGCCTTGTCAAGGGTCGTACAGTCAGCATATGTTAGAAGTGGTCCCTGAACCTAAGTCTTCCTGAATCTGAGGCTGACTCTCTATTCATCATACCATGTTGTGAGTTGTTTTTCAGTCACGTCTGACTCTTTGTGGTTCTATTTGGGGTTTTCTCAGCAAAAATGCTGGGTTTGCCTTTTTCTTCTCCAGATCATTTTACATATGAGGAAACTGAGGCAAACAGGGTGAAATGACTTGCTCAGGATCACACAGTAAGTGTCTGAGGCAGGATTTAACCTTAGGAAGGTGAGATTTCCTGACTTCAAGCCCAGAGATCTCTCCACTGTGCCACCTAGCTGCCAAATCATTGATTATACTATGCTTCCACTTTTCACAGCTGCGTTTTTCCCTTGGACCTATAATTTCACTGGTGTACAAAACCCCTTCTATCACTATAGACCAGTCATGGTTCTATAACTTTTCACCTTAATAGAGCAGCCCTGGCCACTGGGAAGCAAAATGACTTACCCAAGGTATATATGTCAGAATCAGCATATGTCAAAGCTAGGACATAAACCCTGCTCTTGCTGACTTTCAGGCCAGCTCTCCACTGCCTATACCACATTGCCTCTCTTATCTGATGGCAGTTGCTAAAAAATCTTCAGGCATCAGCTCAGGGAGGAAGTGGCACCCCTCAAAATGTGGCTTCCTGGGGTAAAGCCTTGCGCACCCTGTCCTAATTCTAACTCAAGGGATCTGGAAGGGAGCCAAGCTGAAAATTCAGCAATGGGATTTTGAAGTGTAGCTTGCTGCCAAAGCAAATCTGCAAGAAGGAGCTAGGAACTGTCAGGCTGAAAAAAACCAGTTTGCTGCTTAAAACAACAACAAACAACAACAAACAAAAGAAACCCCAAGTGGGGCTCTTTACTGAAAAGATTTTCATCTGCAGTCTGACAGCAGTCTGCTGACAAGAAAGCATAATTTGTGATTCCATTGTTGTTGCAAGTGCTAAGTATTTAGCTGGTATTAACTTATTTGATCTTTCTAACTGTTTTGTGAAGTTGCTTTTGCAAGCATTACCATATATTCATTTTACAGATGAAGGCACTAATGCTCAGAAATATGAAATTTTTCTGAGGTCACATTTCTAGCAAATGACTGAGCAGGAATGTGACTCCATGTCTTTTGATTTTCAAATCCACTGTTCTTTCCACCCACACCATGCTGATTTTTAGCTGTAACTGTTATCCAGGAAACTTCTAGCCTAAACTAAAGCATTGTAATCCAGTGACTACCCGATTTCCAGAAATGTAGACATCTATAGACATTTGTCCTTTGAATATTTCTTTGATCTTCATGTTGAGAATGTTTACCCCATCTAGACTGTGACGTTTTGTTGTTGTTGAATCATTTTTTAAATCATGCCTGACTCTTTGTGAACCCCTTTGAGGTTTTCTTGGCAGAGATACTGGAGTGGTTTGCCATTTCTTTCTCCAACTTATTTTACAGATGAGGAAACCGAGGCAAACAGGATTAAATGACTTGCCCAGAGTCACATAGCTAGGAAGTGTCTGAGGCCAGATTTGGAATCAGGAAAATGAGTCTTCATGACTCCGGACCAGGTACTCTATCTGCTGTACCACCTAGTTTTTAGCTACCATTAAAATGGGTAAAGAATAGGAGAAAATGTTCATTGAGAAAAGTACAGGTAGGTTGCCACAGTACAAAGCTCATTGGACTTAAGAGTCAGGAGACCTTGGGCCAGCATCTTGGTTTCAATATTTGATTCATTCATTGCCTTCTGCCCCACCTATGCTTGTTTGGCTCAATCACTGCTGGGTATTGGCAATACAAAGACAGAAACTGAATAGTCCCTTCTTCCCTCAAGGAACTTATGCTCTATTACATCATGAACACAGATAAGAAAGTACAAAACATATATGAAGGGATTTTGGAGGGGGATCAGAAGGTAGAGGATGTTGAGATGGGCCTTATTAAGAGGTGGCCCTTAAGGGGAACCTTGAAGGAAGTTAGGGATTCTGGTAAGCTGAGGGGAGGAGAGAGGGAGGACTTCATTGGCAGAGCTAGAGAAGGGATAATAATATTTGTAATACCTTTCTCACTGTATTGTTTTTTGAAAAGCCCTTTGTAAACCTTAAAGTGCTATAGGAATGTCAGCTATTGTTATGACTCCAGAGGGAGGGGGCAATATGACAGCATTCTACCAGGATGGGCATGAGGAAACTATGATTCAGTCTGGGAGAGAATGGTGAGGTAAGGTTGACTAGGGAATTAGAAAAAAAAATAGACAACAGATGATTATAGCTGAAGTATGTCACACAGCTACCCTTTCTCCTCCATCTTCTCTTATCTTCCTCCCACCTTCAACCTTTTAAATTCCTCTTCACTCTCTGTTGTCCTTGACTCAACCCTACTATTTATCCCATTCCTCATTTGTTCTCCACCCTGATATCCCTTGGACCCACTTCTACAAGCCTGGACCTACCGAAGGGATAGAAATAGAGGCTCATGGAATGCCAGAACTGGAGGCAACAACCACCTAGTACAAACCTTTCCTTTTGCAAATAGGGAAAAGAGACCCAGTGAGGAGCCCATACCAAACAACTGGTTAATTAAAAAAAACCAGGACTAGACCTGAGGAGGTCTTCTGTCTCCCAGTCTAATACTTTTCTTATCATATACTCTTGCCTCAATGGCCCAATCTGTATTTCCCTTTGCACTCAATGGGCTTTTAGTGACCAGAAAGAATAAATTTGTCTACTCTTAGTATCTTCAGTTGCCTTCAGAATTCAGCTCTAACTCCTCCTCTCATAAAACTTTTTTTTTTTTTTTACTGATGAACCCTGCCTGCTAGTGCCTACCCTCAGAGGCAGCTTGGTGGTTCAGTGGCTAGAGGGCTGGGACTGGAGTCAGGAGGAGCTGAGTTCAAATTCAGATTTAGATACTTACCTGTGTGACCCCTGGTAAATCACTTAACCTCTGCCTGCTTCATTTTTCTCCTCTGTAAAATGTGGGGTTTGGACTAATTGCTCTCAGGTCCTCTCTAGCTTCAAATTCTATGATCCTGTGAGTAGAGCAAATAGGAAGGTTCTTTGGAATGGCATCTGCTTAGCCAATGTGATCAAATTAAAAAGATACAAACTTAGTGTGATCAATTATGAGTAGAAAGAATACTGAGAAGAGGACAGGAGTTTAGAGGGGAGTCATAAGCAAAAAAAGGCCACATCAGTAGCGCCTCCTGATTCCACAGGTGGTGCTGTGTTATGTGGTGTACCACGTGGTATGGGGATGTATAGCTAGCCTATGGGATTTAGCAAGCTTAAGAGCCTCCTACCTCCCCCCCCACCCCGAGTTTATTCTAAGCAAAATTATTTTTATACTTCTGATTGCCTATACTTTTGCATAATATTGGAAGTCACTCCAAGTCTCTGGGCTTCAATTTCATAATCTATAAAGTGAGGGCAATAATATGCCTATTATTTTTTACCCTGCAGAGTTGTTGTCTATGTGAAAACCTTGCAAACCTTGAAGTATTATAGATTTATGAGTTATTATTATTACTGTTTCTGAATTCACTCTTTTCCATTACAAATAAATCTTAAAAGCTTGCCATGTTTCAGGAGAATGTGGCAAAAAGTGAGATGTGAAGGAAGGGTTAGTTGTTGGAGTAAGAAACTGAGTACTAGCAGGACAGCTCCTCTCTGGGGCTCTTCCCTATTTGTGAAATGAAAGGTTTTACTAGGTGGCTGTTGCCTCCAGCTCTGACATTCCATGAGTCTCTATTTCTATCCCTTCAGTAGGTCCAGGTCTGTAGAAGTGGATCCAAGGAATACCTAACTAGGACTAGGTCATACCTGGACCATGTTTGGGCCCTGGAAATCCCAGACACTAAAAGTTCGAGGGGTTGTAATTACAGTTCTTGTACTTTTTCCTCCTGTTCCTCCAGCCTCTGGAGTGTGAACCTTTCAAAAATGAGGACAGAAATACCTATGATGGAATTGGTGAAATCTGGTCCCTTTCTTGCTCAAGGTCTTCTTTCTGTCTTTCTTTTTTTAATAGGCACAAAGGAATTCCTAAAAGAGTTCTGCAGAAGTAGAATAGGCTACTTAGCATTATGGGAGATGTACCTTGTCACAGACATCTTGTAGAGAATTCATGCATTAGGGAAATGGACTAGATGATTTCAAGGGTTCTTTCTAACTCTAAGGATGTAAGATGCTGTGATTTACTTGAGTATTGTTGGGTGAGTGAAAGTGGGTGTGAAGAACTCTGTGGACCTTTTCCCTTTCTTAGCTGCTACTGCCAAAAAAAATTCCTAAGAATTCTAGGGAGAGCAATGGTGCTTCAAATGGAATACCAATGAGATTGCCTTTTAAAAAATATATTATGCTTAAATTATGCCAGAAACAAAAATAGACAGTATACTTTGCTGAACATTAATGCTTCACAACATTGGCTTAAATCACATTTGCAAGTTTCATTCAATCAACTTTTATTAAGCACTTACTCTGGGTCAAATACCATGCTAGGTGTTAGGTCCACCAGGGAGAGTTGACTGGTGATAAGAAGGTGGTGTCTCCAGCAAATACTCTAGAACTCTTAGAGAATATAATAACCAATGAGGGGATGGCCCCGAGGTCTTGCTTGGCCTGCCAGGGGATAACGTTGAGTGGTGGTGAGGCGTAAAATGCTTCATCAGCACTTCACAAACTGTTTCATGTTTAAATGATATTGAGTGTCAACTTTATGTTGAGTTGAACAGCAGTTAGTACTGCTGAACTGGGCAGCTAGATGGCATGTTGCATGGACTGCTAGGTCTGGAGTCAGGAAGACTCATTTTCATGAGTTCAAATCTGGCCTCAGATACTTAGTCACTTAGCCCTGTTTTGCCTCAGCTCCTCATCTGTAAAATGAGCAGGAGAAGGAAATGGTAAACCACTCCAATATCTTTGCCAAGAAAACCCCAAATGGGGTCATGACGAGTCAGACACGACTGAAATGACTGAACAACAAACAAGTGTTGCCGACTACTTATTTTGCTTAAGTCTTTCTGTCAATGCACATTTGTAAATGTTTTGTGTTAATAATTTCCTTTGAGTGTATTGAATAAATACTTATCCCATACCTGATTCATATTATGGATTGAGTACCTTCCATTTCTCCTCACTTTTCAACACCAAAGTAGCACATTGGATAGATTTTTGTACCTGGAGTCAGGAAGATCTGAGTTCAAATTTTGACTCACTAACTGTGAATCTGGGCAAATCATTTAACCTCCTTCTGCCTCAGTTTCCTCATCTGTAAAAGGGGGATACTAAACTTACCCACAAGAACTGTGAGGTTAAAATGAAAGGCTATTTGTAAAGTGCTTTTCAAATTTTTAGGCATAATATCTATAGCTATTATTACTGTTATTGCAACTATTATTATTTAGCTCAAAAGAAATGTGCAATGTGCAAATTTAAGACAACTCCACTCCAAATGTTCAAATGGACTATTTGTGCCCAACTCGTGGTACAGCATTCCCAATTCATATTGGCCTGATCAGTTACAGCTGGAAACATCATACCTTGACTCCAATAAAGTGATGTCATTTTGGTCCATTTTGAGAATGGACAACAACTAACCATTATTATTGTTATTGTCATATATTCTAGATCTACCTTCCCAAATTATGGGCTGCAGTGTCCTGGGGCTGTGAACTCTCAGGGCTGCTGGGGATATTTTAAGTTTTCAAGTGACACTTCCTGTGATGCCCAATGTACTTGATGTACTCAGCATCTGTCATACTCCACAAGAACTGCTTGATTGAGATTTTTCATAATTTCGCAGTTCCAACACTGAACTATATTCCTTTTGATGACATTCTGGAATGTTTGAGATTTTTTTTGCTTCCCTATATCTTCATCTACACCAGTAATTTCTTTAACTTTCTTGTTTGCAACATCATATCTTTGTGAAGCCAGATTTTTGGTGGGTATTTTTAGTGATAAAAGCAATTACTGTGAGAAAATCAAGGTGGAATAGGAAATGAAGGTGTTCAATCTGATTCCAGGATTTGAGAAGTTGTACAGTGCCCAACACACATCTCATTAGTGATGGTTAAAAATTTTTTAAATTACTTTTCTTTCAATTTATGTGCATTATTTTTATTAAGGGCTTACCAAGTTTTTAGGATGTACTTAAGTTGTTTGAATGTAAGTACTTAATAATTGGAACTGTTAGATATTTCTTTTGGCCTAAGGGTGCTGTGAAAAAGTTACCAAGAAACTGGGAACTCGATGAACTAAGAAATTTTTGGAATCTGTTTTCTATATATAAGCATAAACCTAAGCTTTAAGCAATTTTTTCCCCTCAGGTAGTAGGGCAGGGGACATAGCAAGTGAAAGAGGTCGAGAAAAGTGAACTTAACTTTTTTCATCAGAGGTTGGACTTGCTCAATTTGTAACATATGTATGAATCCAGAGAAGAAAGGCCCCTGGGAGATGAAGTAGGTGAAGTACCCTAATCTCTTGCATCAAGCAATGGTTTCTTAATGATAGAGAATGCATGCAAAGAGCTTTGCAAACCCTAAAACCCTATGTAAACATAACCTATTATTGTTTATTATTATTATTATTAATTATTATTTTGTCTCATTCCTTCCCTGCCTCTGCTTATATGGAGAGATGAGTATTGACTGTACTTGAACCCAGGAGGTTTCATGCTAAGAAAATGTCAGTGATTCCTTTGGGGTGATGAACTAATGAAGCATGTTGGCATCCGGAAATGTCAAGTTAGGAGCAGGAAGGAGAATTAAGGAAAGTACCTGATGGAACTAGTCAAATATTTAAATGGCTGTTGGATAGTCCCTGTCTCTGAGGGAGAAACTGATAAAGAAAGAAGGCATCAGAGCTACCCCTGATTACCACTCTTATATCAAGAACACATATTAGAAACTTGCCCTCTTCCCCTCCTCCACCATCAAAAAAGCTAAAAATATAAGAAATTTTTTTTTCTTTTTCAATCAGATAAAAGGGTGCCATTCCTCCCCAAATCAGAACCATGCAGAGGATTTGGCAGGTGTGGTGTTTTCTCAACCTTCATTTTTGTGAACTCTTTACATAATTTGATATTATTGACCACCCTCTTCCTTCTGGAAACTCTGTTCTCTGTAATACTGAACTTTCCTAGTTCTCTTATCTCTTCTAATTCCTTCCAGGGCTCTGGCTTCTCCCACTCCTGACCTTTAAGTGTTACCCAAGAATCCATGCTTAATCTTCTTGTTCTCTCACTCTGTTCTCTCCACTGGTGATCTCATCCACATCCATGGCCTCAACTATGACAATTGCTGATGACACTCAAACTTCACTCCCTAGCTCTGATCTCATAAAAGTGAAATCATCTGTTCTAGGTAATGTCACATTAGTGGTGGATGAGGCACTGTAACATGGTTCTCCTAGGTCTCAGTACTTGTTAGGGTGGCCTGTATTACTTCTCTCTTTTTTCCTACATTGAATCTTCTGACTTTTTTATTACTATAAATGGTATTATCATTCCTCCATGCCCCCAGTATCATAACTTTAGAGTCAGCTTGGACTTATTCCTCTTCTTCACTTACCAAAAGCAATCAGGCATCATGTTATATCTATTTTCTTTACCTCTTTTGCTGTCCCTTCCTTTCCATTCTAGTCCAAGCCTTCATCACCTCAAGGCTAGATTATAATTTTTTTTTTCATTTTGGTACCCTTTCCTCTATTCTCTTCCCCTTCAAATCCGTTTTGCATATCACCTTCATATTTATCTTCTTAAAACACCATTTAAAAAAATGTTGTACCCAAGGGTGTTGTGGGTCCTTATGATCTGTAGAATCCGTTCAAATTCCATAACTTAGCATTCCAGGCCTTTCGAAGTCCCAATCCACCTCGTTCACTGAAACTTTGTGTCCATCTTCCCTGACAAGGAGCCCTTTGCTCCACCTATGCTGGTCTTTTCACTTCTACCTTCGGGTTGCTAGTCAGTCTGTGACTCCATTTAAAAGGTGACCTCCTTTGTCTCTTTGCTCTCTGTCCGTTCAGATTGCATAGGTCCTTTAAAATCCAGCTCAGATACTACTTCCTTCATGAAGCATTTCTTGACTTTTCCACTCATACTTCTGTCTCAAATTCCTGAAATGATAGTCTGTGTTACCCATATGACTCTTGATTATTTACTGCTTTCCACTGCTATTTAACTTTTCATGTGTATTCTTGGTTTTCCCAACTAGATTATTTTACACCTTGAGAGCAGGGGCTGGGTCTTATTTGTGTAGCTTACAAATCCTCATATGGTGTCGTTCATAATAATAAATATTTGGCCATTTACTCCCTTTGTGACTAAAGTTACTTTATTGCTCTGGGCCTTAGTTTTCTCATCTGCAAAATGAAGTGGTTGAACTAGTTCAGTAGTGAGCTGACAGATGTTTAACAACTGGCTCTCTGAAAAGCTCAGTAGACTCTTAAATTTAATTTGCATTGTTAACACTGTCTCCATCATTTTCTTAAGTCCTGACAATTGATAAAAATAAATCAAGGCCTGATTTGTAGTGTTTGCCATTTCTGAGGTATAAATGCTCATGTTGAAAATTTAGCAATCGGTTCTGAGCAGATCCCAGCATAGTTCTAGACTGGATGACCTCAGTTAAGCTACTGCATATAGCACATGGTGCTTGGCCCTGGGGGTGGTAGAAACTCTTGATAAAGCTGGATATGATGGTGCATGCCTCTAATGCCTGGTAATAGGAGAGGCTGGGGCTCTTGGATCAATTGAGTTTCGGAGTTCTGAGCTTCCGTGTAACTGAAGTTGATTGGGCATTTGCTTTAAGTTTAGTGTGGTATGATGTGCCCCTGGAAGCAGGGGGCTAACTGCCAGCTGAAGGAGAATCAAGTTATTTCAGGTCAGAAATGGAGCAGGCCAAAATTTCTGTGTTGATCATCAGTGAGGTCGGGCCTTGAGGGGCTGTTGTAATTCCAAGCCCAGGCAAGATGAAGGAAACCTGGTCTCCAGAAAATCCAATCCAAACCAAGCCAACATATTGTTAACACATGTTGGCTGCCCTCAAGGAATGTTTTTGCTGTAATTGTAGCCTGGTGTGGTGAAATGAGACTGACTTCTTAGTCCTGGCTCTGTTCACTTATTATCTGTGTGATCTCACATGAATCACTTCAACTGTTTGCTTAACTGTCATGTGGGGAATAATAGGATTTAGATTTATAAAAATTTTAGATCTTTTCCTAGCCCAATCTCTCCTCACTCACTTGTTTTTACAGATGAGGAAACTGAGGATCTTATAGGGAAGTGACTAGTTCAAGACTGTTGAGGCACTAAGTAGTGAGGAAGGAATCAAATTCAGATCCTCTGACTCCAAATCCATTACTCTTTCCATATAGGTAAATTTCAAGGGACTAATGGAACAATAGATGTGAATGTACTTTGTAAACTAAATGCTATGTAAACATAAGTTATTACTACTTTAGTTATCATCTAGTAGAATGTAAGCTCCTTAAAGGCAGGGTTATTTTTCTTTTACTTTTGTCTTTGTATCTCTAGTGTCCAGCAGACCCTAATTAGGAACATAGATTTAGAACTGGAAGAGAATTTATAAAACATCTGGTCCAATTCCTCATTTTCAGATGAGGAAAATGAGACCCAGACATATTAAATGACTATCACAGTGTCTTGCACATATTAGACACTTAATAGATGTGTTAAGAATTAAATTAAATAACCATTAGTATTGTCACCAACTTGATTTTTAGTTTTTTTCAGCAGCAGAAGCAGCAGAAAAAGGCCTTCTGTTTCACTAATATGCATCCCCACTCTATCTTTCTACTGGTACTTAGAACAGTTGTCAATGACTGGTGGTAGTTGACTTTGAGGAATGGAAAGAACTAAGGGACTGGTGTTGGTATTAAAAGTAGGCACGAAGGCTAAGGAATCCACTCTTGCTATCTGTAGAATACAGCATATCTGTGAACAAGCCCACCTCACATTACCCAGAGCAGTGAGGACTTGTAGACTTTACTGGATAGTTTTTAAAAATAGCCCATATAGTTTCTACTTTGGGGTGTCCATGATGTCAATGAGGAGTTTCCCTAGGCAGTATCAGGCAAATCTGAGAATGACTCCCTGGCTACAGAAGGTTGCTTTGGGAGGGGAATATCCTAGCTGGAATCCTCTTGCCACAGTTCATAGGCATGATTCCAGTAAGTGAGGTGTTTGAGGCAGAAGCCAAGCGGCATTGCCAAACTGAGACCTCTGTGGAGGAGGGCAACAATGATGACAGCAAGTGCATTAAGGATCAGTTTGAAGGAATTAGCTATGTTTAATTTGAAGTAGATAAGATTCAGGAGGGTAGTGGTGGTGAATGACTAATATCTTCAAGTATTTATTGTAGCTTCTTGTACTCAGATTAGACTTGTTCAGCTTTTCCTAGAGGCTAGAAATAAGAGTCGTGGGTTGAAGTTGTAGAGAGACAGATTTTTGGCTGAAGGAAAGGGAAAATGTTCAAATGATTATGATATCTCAAAGTGGAATGAGATTCCCCAAGGGGTGGTGGGCTTCCCTTCAATGGAAATCTTCCAGCAGAGGATGCTGGAAGCATGTGGGATGATCAGGGATGTTGTAGGAGGGGCTCCTGGTTAGGTACAAGTTTGAGTACATGCTCCTTGAACTCCCTTCCAAACTTGGGATTTTGTGAATAAGACACAAGCCTAGAGAATTCAAGCAGCTACCACACTGGCAAGACATTAGTGGCTGCAAGCATTCCTTTGAGGTATTTTGAGTGTAGAATGTTCCTCCATACCCAGTATGTTGTATCAGTCTTGAGAATTCACATATGCTTGTAGAGCAGAGATCCTGGTGGGAAAGCAGGGGTGTGATCTGTTGAGTAAGAATAAGGAAACTTATTTCATGGAGGGTCCCTCAAGGGTCATTGAAGAACAGCAATCAAGGATCAATTATAAAAGTGTTTTGTTTTCCTACTGACAGAGGAATCTAAAAATGTTTTGCATACTGATTCCTTAAATTAAAAACAAAAACAGAATTCATTCAATAAATACAATGCATACTAATGAGGTTAAGGGGTTGGAGAAAAAGAGGAAGAGGAAAAAGAGACAGAAGGAAGGAGAAAATGATCAAGGAGAGGAGAGAAAGAAGCAGAGGGAGAAAGAGAGAGAAGACATATCAAGGAGAAAGAGAATGGAAAGATCACTAAAATTGGAGTCTGAAGACATAGTTTTAAATCTCAGTTCCACCTGTAACCACATTGGGCAATGGGTCACTTCACCTTTCTGGATCTCAGTTTCCTTCACCATAAAATGAGGGGTTTGGACGAGATGACCTATATGGTCCCTTCCCACTCGGAATCTCTGATCCTATGAAAAAAGAGAAGACAAAAACAATGAGAAGGGATAAGGGAGACATGGGCAGAGAGCGAGTGAGAAAGACTGGAGATATCAAGGTGAGTTTTGGCGTGACACTTGAGTGGTGGGTTTCAAAGGATCATCTCTTATGAAGAGATAACATTCCTTAAAATTCAGATTTTACTGATTAGTATTCAAGTCTCAATCCTTAAACCTTTAGAGATTTTGGGATCATCCAAAACAGCCCACCCAGGGGAAGGGAGTTCTTGCAGTGTGAGTCAGAGATTCCGATTTAAGCAGGTTTTTTTTTTTTTTAACATCTCTGGGGCCAGACACCTGATGAAATCAAGCCAAAGGGTGAGATTTGACCCCTTCAACAAACATTTATTAACCACAGCATGATGATCCTGGCTGGCAGGTTCTTTAATTAAAATGATCTCTATCTTTTCTTCTCTTTTAATGTTTCCTTCTCTTCCATATCTGTCTTATTCCTCCCTTCCCCTTTCTCCTGCCTCTCTCCAGTTTCTTTTCTCCCTCTTTCTCCTTCCTCTTTTTTCTTTACTTTTCTCTCCTTTCCCACTATCTCTTTCCCTTCCCTATGTGTTTCTCTCACTCTTATCCCTATTTCTCAATTATCCCTTTCTTTTTCCTCTTCTGTTTCTCATTCCTCCTCTTTTCTCTGCCTTCACTAACTTCTTTCTCCTCTCTGAACTTTTCTCTTCTCTTTTCTAACTTCATTATCTTTCTTTATGTGTCTTTTATTCCTCCTACTTTCCTGTTCCTCTACATTTCTGTCTCTGTCTTTCTGCATTTTTGTATTCCCTTCCTCCTTTCTTTCACCTTTTTCATTCACTTACTTTTCTGTCACTATCTGTCTTTCTATTTCTTGTATGTAGCAAGGAGTGTTTAATGTGTGGCTCATAAGAGACAAGGAAAAAACATCCCTAGTGTCTTCTCCCCCTCCCTTCTCTTCTCCAAGGGAGATTTTGATTCCTTCCAGGAAAGGAAGCGGAAGTTTGGGGCCACAGGCTGGCTACTCTGTTCTTGTTTGAGAGAGGGAATGCCAGTCAAGAATTTTATCTATCTGCTCCCTTAAATAGTGCTAGTCTATGATAGTTGTGTCAAATACATATTCTGTAACACACCCAGGGTGGGCCAAACCAGATTTAAAATGTAATCGGGAAATATTTAACAAAATAAATAAAAATATAATAAAGCATAAATAATGTTTATTTGTGGTTTTCTAAGTTAATATGTAATTCACAGGGATCCTTACATACATGTTAGTACCTCTTGTTTGTATTTGTTTGACGTCACTGATCAAGGGGATTTAATTTTTAGCTTCAAGCTAAACATCTGATTTCTATTTTTTAATGGGAAAAATGGTCTCCAAGCTTTATATCTATGACTTAAGTCTTTTCCCATCAAATACAGTGTTCTATAATGAACACACCTAGCACACAGCAAAGAAACCCATTTATCCAAGTTGATGGCAAAATAGAAATCTGAGAAAGTATACATATGAGAATATTTACCAAACTATACAGATTGAAGGAGCTCTCTCATTGGGAGCAAGATATCTTAGCTCAACCAAGAGAGAGAGTTTCAGATCTCACCTAAGGGAGAAATTTCTCAAAGTTTCTAGTATAGAAAGCTGAGGATACCAATATGATAGAGACTGCCTATTACTTTCACGTCTGTTTCTTCCGAGTCTTTTTCCCCCATTTCAGCAATGTGAAGAGAGGTTGGAATGGCATACCTTTCCTTTCAAAACTCAAAGCTGGAAGAATGCCAACAGACCACATCTCTCTTTTCTCCTGCTCTCTTTAACTCACTCATTCCTTTCATGTAGGTTCAGGACATTACTCTCCACCAATGGGGGGAGCCAAGGGCGGTTGGGTGGCACAGTGGATAGAGTACCAGGCCTGGAGTCAGGAAGACCTGGGTTCACATTTGGCCTTAGAAACTTACTGACACCAGGCAAGTCACTCAACCCTGTTTGCCTCAGTTTCCTGATCTGTAAAATGAACTGGAGAAGGATACGGCAAACCACTCCAGTATCTCTGTGAAGAAAACCCCAAATGGGATCCCAAAGAGTCAGACATTGAAGAACAATAAGAAAAGAGTCCCATATCAATGTTTTGAGACTCTCAGGTTACTCTTTCCCCCCATCTCCATCTCTCTTTTCTGTCTCTCCTCTCTCTTTCTATCCTGATATTCTCACTCTTTCTACTTTCTCACCTTTCCACTGTCTCCCTTCTTTCCCTTTCCCTGTCTCTCTATGCTTCCTTTTTTTGCTTTACTTTTCTCTCTTTTGTTTACCTTTCCCTCCTTTCTAGTTTTCCTTTCTTCCTCTGTCATTTCTTCTCTCTCTTTTTCCTTCCTATCCCTCTCTCCTCCTTTCTATCTTTCTACTCTTTCCCTTTTCTGTCTCCTCCTGTCCTCAGTTCTTTCTCCCACCTCTCTGTCACTTTTCTCCATCATTTTCTTTACCTCTCTGTGTGTTTCCCTCCCATGCCTTTCTCTTATGCCACTCCTCTGTATCTCTCTCACTCTCTGTCTCTCTCTGCCCATCTCTGTTTCTCTCTGCTAGTCTCTCTTGGCCTCTCTTTTTGCTGTCTTTTGTTCTACATAATTGTGTCTCCTTTCCATCTGTGCCTAGAGACCCCTCCTTCTTGTCCTTCCAACCTCACACTCTACCTGCTTCACTTGAAAATAACAGCAGTCACAAAACACCAAAAAAACAACTACACTGGACAAAAACAGAGAGCTCCAGTTACCTCTAAATCATCACGATTAAGGAGAAATGGAGGGAAAGCTGTTAGAATAGCAGAGAGGGTTCTGATAATTTTTAACCACATTAGGAATTTAGGATCTCACTTTAGGAGGGTTTCCTTGTTGGGTACATTCCCTACCTCCTTTCCTTCTTTTTGATGTCTTTTATGGCTCTGTGGAACACTGGATTTTGCTTTTCTTTTGTTGATGTTGTTCAGTCATGTTTAACTTATGATCTCATTTGGAGGGTTTTCTTGGCAAAGATACTGGATTGGTTTGCCATTTTTTTTTTTTTTAGCAATCGGGGTTAAGTAACTTGCTCAAGGTTACACGGCCAGTTATTTCTGGGTGTGGTGCTAAGTGTCTGAGCCCGGGATTCGATCTCCAGGTTGTCCCAACACTGGAGCCGGTTCTCTTACTCGCTGTGCTACCTGGCCGCCCCCGGTTTGCCATTTTCTTCTCCAGCTCATTTTACAGATTTGGAAACTGAGGCAAACATGGTTTTGCTTAGGGTCACACAGCTACTAAGTGTCTAAGGCTGGAATTGAACTCTGGTCTTCCTGACCCCAGGCCCAGTTACTGTATCCATTGGGTCACCTAGCTGCCCTAATCAATCTGTTAATTTGTTTGGGTCTCAGTTACTAATAAAATGGTTGCTATTTAAACCTGAAACGAAGAAATTTCCTGTTACAGGAATTTGGGAGAGAACAAAAAGCAAAGTAGTCTCATTGGGCCAAAAAAGTGAATGAATGGATGAACTCATCTATGGAATGCACCCCTTTTCATAGAACTGATTGTAACAGCTTGCATGAGAAAGGAGGTGCACCCTTAGAGGAGCCTTCTCCTGGATCTGCTCTCCTCTCCTGCCCTTCCTTCTGTCACAATGCAGGGGTTTGGAAAGGGAGGAAAGATTAGTGGGAGAGGCTGCCCATGAGCCTGGGATTCTTTCTCCTCTTTCTTCTTCAGCCACTACCCTTTCCACAGGGAGCCCCTACTACTCCAACATCCCCAGCTGATCAAGTGAAGAAGCAATTTTTACCAACATGTGAGACTCTCAGGAAACGCTCCATTCAGCTGAGGTAATTCTGAAAGTTGTAGTCTCGCTCAATTCACTTGGCATGCAGATTTAAAACTTCTAAATGGGTTCTATCCCCAGGCTCTGTGTTATCACTTCTCTCTCAGGTACTGAGCCCCTCTTGTAACCCTATTTATTTTTTTTAAAGCAGGATTTGAGATTTTATCTGTGTAGTGAGCAGCTGGTGAGGAACTTCCTCTATCAAAATAGATCAGTAAAATCTTAGTCTCAGAGACTTGCCCAGGGCATTGAGAGATCAAGGGATTTCCCAATGTTACATAGGAGTAGGTGTCTAAGGCAGGGCTTGAAGCTGAGTCTATGACTTCAAGGTTGCCTCTTTAACCACTTCTCCATGTGATGTCTCATATCTGATGCTACTTAAAAAATTACTAAATTATCTATGGGCAAGGGGGTGTCTGGGTGAAATGAGGGGAAGCAACACTGACCCATCTTATTCCAGTTCTGAAGTCTTAGAATGGAACAAGTTCCAGGTTCAAAATACAGTATCTTGAAGTATACGGCAGATAGTGGTTCAATGGATAGAGTACCAGGCCTGGGATCAGGAAAGCTCATTTTCCTGAGTTAAAATCTGGCCTCAGACACTTGCTAACTGTGTGATCCTGGACAAGTAACTTAACCCTGTGTTAGAGAAGGAAATGGCAAACGATTCCAGTATCTCTGCCAAGAAACCCGCCCCCCGCCCAGCCAATGCCATCACAAAGAGTAGAACATGACTGAAAAAACTACTGAACAACAATGACAAAATCTTGAACTATAGCTTCAGGTCAAAGTAAATCTCTGAAAGAAACTGGGAATGGTTCTTCTAAAATGCAATTCATTAGGGCCTCTCTCTACCCTAATAGAGGATCATAGAAATTAAGAGCAAGATGGGTCCTTAGAAAACACTCAGTCCAATCCCCTAATTTTACAAATGAGGAAACTATGACTCAGAGAGGGGAAAGGTCTCCCCAGAACACAGTAATAACTGTCAGGGTCTGGATTTGAATCTAGGACCTCTGACTCCCATATCAGCATCTGCAAAGCACTCTACTGGTTTTCTTTGAGTCCCTGATTTGTTTGATTTGTCCCTTCTAATTTCTTCCTCACATCTAGGTTCAACTTCTTTTCAGTCCTTTCTTTGGAGAAACGAAATCTTCTCTCTCCCCACAATAGAAACTGATTTCAGAGGCACATGGCCTGAACACTCTGACCTGCCTTTCTTGCTGTCCATATTAGCTAAGCATCATATTTATTAGAGCAACCTGGGTTTTCCCCTGGCTCTTTTTCCTTCCTTCTCTCTTGCTTTTCAGTGTTTTTTGATAGGCTGACTACTTCTTCCTCTGAATCAGGTTGCCCTTGGCTCCCTTATTCTCTTCTCTTCCAAAAATGCCCTTTCCCAAAACCTCTAAATGATTTGTTCTTTCTTCAGAACTTCATCTTTGTCTTTTCCCCTCTTCAATATCACCAGTTAGTCATGGAATTAGCTTACTTCCTCCCCTCCAAGATCTAGTCAGTTATTATGAAATGTAAATTCCTTATTGATACTCTCTATTGCACCTGTCCTCTTTTGATGATCCAATATTATTTTATTTTCAGTTCTGGATTCTTTTCCCCTCTCCTCCTCTTCCCCCAACCATTGAGAAAACAGGAAAAACAAAATTCATTACAAATATGTATAGTCATGCGAAACAAATTCCTGTTTTAGTCATAGCAGGTAAAGGGAGGAGGAGGAGGAGGTGAGCTGCTATAAATATATATTTACAAATAGAACATTTTTCTCTTTCTTTGATCTCTGTGGGGGAATAGAACTAGTAATAGTATCACTGAGTCAAAGGGAGTATACAATCCACAGCTTAATTACTTTTGGGTCATAGTTCCTAATTGCTTTCCAGAATAGTCGGACAGCTCTACCAACAAGGCATTAAAATTTTCTGACAGCTCCAACATTTCTCATATTTACTTATTTTTGTCAGCTTAGCTAATTTGATGGGCATGAGGTAGTATCTGAGAATAGATTTAGTTTGTATTTCTCTGTTAGTAATTTAGAGCATTTTTCACGTGACTAATGATAGTTTGATTTATTTCTCTGAAAACTGCCTGTTCATATCATTTGACCATTTATTAATTAGGGAATGCCTTATTCTTGTAAATTTGACTGGGTTCCCTGTATATTTTAGAAATTAGTCCTTTAACAGAGAACTTTGATTCAAAGATATTTCCCCCCATTTCCCATCTCTTCTTATTTTGCTTGCTTGAGTTTTGTTTGTGCAAAATTTTTTTTTTAATTTTATGTGGCAAAACTGTCCATCTTGTTTTCTGTGAACCTTTCTCTGGTTTTTTCATGAGCTCTTTCTCTATCCTTTTCTTATATGCTCTTCTAATTTGCTTATGATTTTATCCTTTATGTCTAAATAATGCACACATTTTGAGTTTATTTTGGTATGTGGTGTTGATCTACACCTAGTTATTATCAGTTTTTTTCAATAGATTTTTTAATAGTGAATTTTTTCCAGTTTTTATCAATAGTTTTTAATAGTGAATTTTTGTCTTAATAGCTAAGATCTTTGGATTTGTCAAATGCTAGGTTACTGTGATAATTTGTTTCTGTGTATTGTATACCTGATCTATTCCATTGATCAATTTCTAGCTCTATAAATTATTCCTTTGGCAGCATGACTGGTAGAGTACTGAATAAATAAATTAACTTAAGTATTATTGTAATTTTAATTTTATTTTCTCAGTCTACTTCTGAACAATTAATATTTCTCCAATTATTTAGATATGTACTTACTTGTGTGCAGAATGTTTTGTAATTATATTCATATAATTCCTCTGTGTGTTTTGGTGGGTAGATTTATTTTATAAGTATTTTATACTGTTTACAGTTATTTTAAATGTAATTTATCCTTCTGTCTTTTTTTCCTGAATTTTATTGGTAAAATACAGAAATGTAATGACTTTTGTGGGTTTATTTTATAACATATAACTTTATTGAAGGTGTTAATTGTTTCAACTAATTTGTTAGTTGATTTCCTAGGGCTCTCTGTAAACCATTGTATCATATACAAAAAAGTGATGGTTGTCTCTCCTTGTCTATGCTTATTACTTTAACATCTTTTTCTTTTCTTATTGCTATAGCTCACATTTCTAGAACAATTATCAGATAGTAATAGTGATAACAGATCTTGTTGCTTCATCCTTAATCTTATTAGAAAGGCTTCTAACTTACTTCTATTACAGATGGTACTGGCACTTGGGTTTAGAAAGATACTACTTATCATTTAAAGGAAAGCTCCATTTGTTCCAATGCTTTCTAGTAGTTTTTTTTTTTACATAGAAATGAGTGTTATATAGCACAGCGAGTAAGAGCACCGGCTCCAGTGTTGGGAAGACCTGGAGATCGAATCCCGGGCTCAGACACTTAGCACCACACCCAGAAACACCTGGCCGTGTAACCCTGAGCAAGTTACTTAACCCCAATTGCTTAGGGGTGGCCAGGTGGCTCAGAGAGTAAGAGCACCGGCTCCAGTGTCGGGATGACCTGGATCAAATCCAGGCTCAGATACTCAGCACCACACCCAGAAATAACTGGCCGTGTAACCTTG
Source organism: Petaurus breviceps papuanus (assembly GCF_028583685.1). NCBI lineage: Eukaryota > Metazoa > Chordata > Mammalia > Diprotodontia > Petauridae > Petaurus > Petaurus breviceps. The sequence goes on along the minus strand of NW_027187368.1, from coordinate 11,269,764 downwards.
AGCAAGTTACTTAACCCCTACTGCTTTAAAAAAAAAAAAAGAAAAAAAGAAATGAGTGTTATATTTTGTCAAAAGCTCTTTCTGTATCTTTTGAAATAATCTTATTATTTGAGTAAGACTGGTGACTTTACCCAGCTCTGCCTCACTTAAATCCAATTCACTTTTAAGTGAAGACATCAGCCTCCTGATATCATTGGTCCTCTCTGGGAACAAAGGACAAAAATCAGCCTGTGAGTAGTAGTAGGTGACCCACTGGGGACCCAACTGGCCAGTTCTAGTTGGGCAATACTCCCTCCCTTCCTCCATCCATCCCTTCCTTCCATCCTTCTTTCCTTCCTTCTTCCTCTCCTTCTGTCCACATGGAGAATCATACCCTTATATGTGGGTACTCTGCCCAAAGGAATATAAATTTTGATTGCTGAAACTTCTCAAGATATCTTGGGTTTTGGGGGCTAAATTTTTCTCTTCCCTATTTATTTATTCTATCATTAAAAAAGAAACTTGGACAATTAACTCTTTTGTCTCATGTAGTTTTATTTATTATTTCTTGAAATAGATAGCCAGGGTTTGATAAAGTCTATTGGGATTCAGATGGACCTACTTAATCATTCCTTAAGTCCAAATCACTCCAGCTCTCACCAATTGGCCAAGAATAGGTCCAGGTCAAATGTCATTTGGTTACTGTTTGTGTTTTGATGGCTCAGAGTGAGTGTAAATTGCAATTTTTTTCTGTTCTGGGCAGAAACCATAATGGTCTTCCCCTCTCAGTTTGATTTGTTTTTCCTGAGTAGGCAAACTAGGCCATATTTTGCCTCATTTCTTACCTAGCCTTAAATCATTGAATGAGTGTTTCCTCAGACAAACTGAGACCTGGGGAAAGCCCTAGCTTAAAAAGGCCTTCAAGGTCTCCATCTCCAGTCATCATGACCTATGTCTTGCCACTGGACTCAGATGACCCTGGTGGAGAGAGTAAGGTTGATGACTTTGTATAGCTCAGTTTCACTTAAATCCAATTCACTTGCAACTCAAGACATCAACCTCCTAATGTCATTGGTCCTCCTTGAGAATGAAGGACAAGCAATTACTTTTGTTGCTTTTGCTATTAACATGGGCAATTATATTTACAGTTTTTGTAATATGGAATTAGTCTTGAATTTCTGGTACAAATTTAGTCTGATCATTGTGTATGATCTTTGTAATATATTGCTGCTGTCTCCTTGCTAATATTTTATTTATTTATTTTTGTACCAATATTCATTAGGGCAAGTGGTCCATAGTTTTCTTTCTCTGTTTTGACTCCCACAGCTTTAGATTTCAAGACCATATTTGTGTCATAGAAGGGATTTGGTAGGAATCCTTCTTTGCCCCCCCCCATTTGTTTATGTACTTTTGGAATTAATTATTCTTTAAATTAGTTTTGAAGAATTTGCTCTAGAATCCCTCTTGTCCTAATTTTTCCTTTGAGGGTTCATTTATGACTTAATTTCTTTGTCTAGGGTAAGGTTAATTAAATATTCAATTTCCTCTTGTGTTTATCTGGGCAATTTATATTTCTGTAAATATCCATTTTTTAGATTGTCAGTTTTATTAATATGTAGTTGGGTGAAATAACTCCCAACTATTGCTTTTATTTCTTCTTCATTAGTTGTGAATTTACTTCTTTTCATTTTTGATAATGGTAATTTGGTTTTCTTTTTAAAATTTAATTAACTAATGGCTTATTTACTTAAAAGACACTGGCTCCTAGTTTTATCTGTTAGTTAAATGATTTTTTAACTTTTGATTTTGTTAATCTCTCCTTTGACTTTCAGTATTTCTATTGTAGTGTTTAATTGGAAATTTCTAATTTGTTGGTTTTCTAGGTTTTTATTTGTTGTTGCATGCCCAATTTGTTCATTTTTTTCTTTTTCATTGATGAAAGTGTTTAAAGATATAAAATTTCCCCTAAGTTCTGCTTTGGCTATATGGTGCAAATTTTGGTATTTTGTTTTATTGTTGTCATTATCTTTGATGAAATCATTGATTATTTCTATAATTTGCTCTTTGGGCCCACCTTTTTTTTTAAGCATTGAGTTATTTAGTCTCTAATTAGTTTTTAATGTTTGCTCTTAAAGGCTCTTTATTGCATCTGATTTTGTTTAATGTACTGTAGTCAGTAAAATATACATTTAATATTTTTACTTTTCTGCATTTGTGAGATTTTTGTGCTTTACACAGGTTTCTAAAGTGGGTGTTACTGCCTCCTGCAGGGTGCTGGAATGATCCAGGGAATGGTAGTAGCCTCAAGTGTAATTAGGCAGCATTGAATAAAAATGAGGAGTTGGTAGAAGGATAAGGAAAGAAGAGAAGAGAAGAAAATCTTCAAAAACTTCATGCATGTTTCATCTGTTGTATAAAAGATTTAAAGTCATAGTGATTACATTATTTTTAAAATAAACACACAAAATGCAAGTTATAGCTGATCAGTGGTCAAGTCCTCCAACATATCTTAACAAACAAGTGTTGGCAGGCAAATGTATTGAGCATTGTTGGGAAGTCCAGCATGCATAGGCAGGAATATGTGTGTGAAATGACTACTTTGCAATATGATATCATATAGTTACATGATAGAATACATCATCAAAATTTTAATGCAGAAACCCTACAAATTTACAATGAATTATTAAATTTGAGATGCATTTTAAAAATTATATTTTTTTGAAATGATGCAAATTTAAAAAACAACGACATTAAAAGGTTAAAGAAAGTAGATTTTCAGGGGAGTACTGAGTAACTTTTTTTGAAAAGGGGGTAGTAGACCGAAAAAGTTTAGGGACCTCTGCCCAATATATGATTGGTTTTTATTAAGGTGCCATTCACAGCTAAGAAGTAGGTATATTCCTTTCTATTCTGATTCACCATTTTCCAGAGACATATCATATATAACTTTTTCTAAAGTACTATTCATCTCCTTAACTTCTTTCTTGTTTAATTTATGGTTAGATTTATCTAGGTCTGATGGGTAAATTGGGGTCTCCTACTATCATAGTTTTACTATTTCTATAACACATTTAACTTTTCCTTTAAGAATTTAAATGCTATGATTTTTGGTGTATATATGTTTACTACTTATATTAATTCATTGTTTTAGCAAAATGTAATTTAATTGGTTATTTTTTAATTTGATCTATCTTTGCTTTTTCTTTGTCTGAGACTATGATTGTTACTCCTGCTTACTTCAGCTGAAGCATAATAGATTCTGTTCCATACCTTTATTTTTACTCCATGTATTTCTTTCTGTTTCATGTGTTTTTCTTGTAAGTGATATAGTGTTAGATTCTGGATCCTAATATTTTCTGCTATCCTCTTCCATTTTATGGTTGAGTTCAACCCATTAACATTTGGGATTGTGATTGCTAACTGTGTATTTCCCTCCATTTCATTGTCTTTTATACTTTCCTTTCCATTTTTCTCCTGGTCTCTTTCTTGTCTTCCTATTTTTCCCCTCTAGAACTATTGACACCCTAGTTTAGGACATCACCATTTCACTTTTTATATACTGCAAGAATCTCTTAAATAATCTCTCAGCCTTTAGCTTCTGCTCCACACCAAATCCATTCTTTTATCCCATTGCCACTATATCTTCCTTACCACCATTTTCCATATATTATGCCTCTCCTCAAAAAGCTTCAGTGGTTCTTCATTGCCTATAAAACACATTTGAAAGAAGAAAACTTAGGGAGGCCATGTTAATGCCCTCCATAATATCTTCCTATATGTAAGGTGCTGTCACAGGGAAATAGAGATTGGCTTGTTTTATGTGATCTTAGAAATTGGTACTAGAAACAACACATGAAAGTTGTGAAGAGGTCTATTTAGGTTCCACATAAGGAAAACTTCCTAACAATTAGAGCTGTTTAAAGGTGGAAAGGGCTATGTTGGAAGGTAATTAATTCCTTACTACCAGAATTCTATAACCCAGAGCTGGATAACCACTGCTTGAGTATGATCTAGAAGGGGTCCTTTGTCAGGTATGGCTTTGACTAAATCACTTCAAAAGTTCCTTCTAATTCTTAGATACTGTGAAATTGTTTAGTCTGGCATTGACTCTTTTTTTTTTTTTTTGCTTTTTTTAAAAATGCTTTATTAACTTCTGATTTACATCATTTGTTTCCGCCAGATTTTGAGTTACAAATTTTCTGCCTGTTTTTCCCCCACCCATCCCCCCAAAACAGCAGTCCCACAGGATATCCCCACCTCCAATCTGCTCACTCCCATATTTTCTCCCATACCCGTTTCGACTTTTCCAGTGGATCTCTATGCCTCAGTGCCTGTATATCTTATTTCTTAATTACATGTAAGATGGTATTAATAATAGTACACACACACACACACACACACACACACACACACATATATATATATATATATATGAATATTTGATTTTAAAACTTTCAATTCCAGATTCATTCCCTTCCCCCCCCTGCCACCCACCCCCACTGGGGAGACAAGCAGTTCAGTATAGGTTGTACATGTGCAGCTAATGCAAAACAATAACATAGTAGATATATTGTAAAAGACTGACTATATTTCCCTCCCTCCTATCCCACCTCCCACTTGTTCTATTCTCTACTTTGATCCTGTCCCTTTTCAAAAGTGGGTGCTTCCAACTTCCCTCCCCCTAGCTTGCCCTCCCTTCCATCATCTCCCCTCTCATCCCCTTCCCCCGCTATTCTCCTGGAGGGTGAGATCCCCTATTTGGTGTGTATTTCCCTCCCTCCTCAAGCCAGATTCAATAGGAATAAGGTTGACCCATTCCCTTTTGCCTTCCTATTCTTCCCCTCCATTGTAACCATTTTCCCTTTCCTCTTCTGTATGAGATAGTTTGCCCCAATCTGTCTCTCCCCATCTCCTCATTATATTCCTTTCACCTCTTAATTTCACCTTTTAAGTATCATCCCTTCCTGTTAAATTGGTCCCATGCCCTCTATCTATGTATACCTGTAAACGTATATACACACATTCACATATGTATTCATATGCCCGCATACCCTCATATAAAGACATATATATATTTCTAATCCCTTCAACTACTGAGAAAAGTTTCATAAGTTACAATTATTGTTTTTCCATGTAGGAATGTTAATAGTTCAAATTTGATAAGTTCCTTATGATTTCTTTTCCCTGTTTGCCTTCTCATGCTTCTCTTGCTTCTTGTATCTGAATGTCAAATTTTCTATTCAACTCTGGTTTTTTCAGCAAGAATGCTTGAAAGTCCTGTATTCCACTGAATGACCATATTTTCCCCCTAAACATGATACTCAGTTTTGCTGGGTAGGTGACTCTTGGTTTTAATCCCAGCTCCCTTGACCTCCAGAATATCACATTCCAAGCTCTTCGATCCCTCAGTGTAGAAGCTGCCAGATCCTGGGTTATCCTGATTGTGTTTCCACAATATTCAAATTGTTTCTTCTTGGCTGCTTGTAATATTTTCTCCTTAATCTGGGAATTCCGGAACCTGGTTATAATATTCCTAGGAGTTTTCTTTTTGGGATCTTTTTCAGGAGGTGATTGGTGGATTCTTTCAACCTCTATTTTGCCCTCTCGTTTTAAAACATCAGGGCAGTTTTCTTTGAGAACTTCCTGGAGGATGATTTCTAGGTTCTTACTTTGGTCATAGCTTTCAGGCAGTCCAATAATTTTTAAATTATCTCTCCTGGATCTATTTTCCACGTCAGTGGTTTTTCCCATGAGATATTTCACATTGCCTTCTATTCTTTCATTTGTTTGGATCTGTTTAACAGCATCTTGATTTCTCACAAAGTCTTTAGTTTCCATTTGCTCCAGTCTAATTCTGAAGCAATGATTCTCCTCAGTGAGCTTTTGAGATTCTTTTTCCACCTGGCAAATTCGACTTTTTAAGGCATTCTTCTCGTCATTGCCTTTTTGAGCCTCCTTTGCCATTTGAGTCAGTCTGTTTTTTAAGGTATTATTTTCTTCAGTCAGGCTGTTGACTCTCATTTCATAAATTTCTTGTATCGTTCTCATTTCTCTTCCCAATTTTTCCTCCACTTCTCTTATCTGCTTCTTAAGGTTCTCTATGGCCTGTAACCAGCTTGTATTTTCCTTTGAAGCTTTTGGTGCAGGAGTTCTGACTTCACTGTTTTCCTCCTGTTCCATGCCTTGCTCCTTCTTATCCCCAAAATAGGAGTGTAATGTTGGAATCTTCTGTCTGCTTTGTTTCCTTTGCTTGCTCATTTTGCCACTCAAGTATTTGACTTTTGGGCTTTTTGCCACAGTAGGACTCTGCCACCAGACAGGGGAGTTTTCGTCCCAAACACTGGGGTTTTCTCAGCTGCTGGAGGTATTAGATGGGTGCCCTCTCTGAGGTCTCCACACGCTCTGGCAAGCTGGACACACACCCCAGGACCTCCACCCTAGACTGCAATCCAGGTCCAAGCATGTTAAAGGAAGAGTGATTACCCCTCAGACTGATGCTTGGTCTCCCTACACTCTGCAGGCCAGGAGCTGAAGCTGCCAAGTGGCGCTGGCAGGCTGTGCTGGTGTCTCAGCGGTTTCTTGTCCCAGGGGTAAAAGCCACACACTCCCACTTACTGGGTCCCAAAGTCCAGACTGTACTGGCCTCTCACCTTGTCCTTCGCATCTATGTATTGATAAATCTGGAAACAGCCACAGCTGCTGCTGATCTGGAGCCCCTCTGGCTGGCGGCTGGTCAGCCCCGCCCTGGGGCTAATGCCTGGTGTGGGGCTGGGCTCGGCTCCCAGAGCGCTGGGCTGGCCAATTCCTGCTGGCCTGCCGGGCTGTCCCCAGTGGGAGGTTAGCTTCTCTGTGTCATTTTGTGGGTTTTGCAGCTCCAAAGTTTGTTTACAGTCCCCTTTTTACATGGATTGGGGAGGGTGGAAGCCGGAGCCACGGGAAGGTTGTGCTTCTACTCCGCCATCTTGGCTCCACCCACTAGTCCCTGGCATTGACTCTTTCTCCCAAATGATCTTACAATTCTTCAAGCTGTTCCCTAAGTATTCATGCATGTTCTCTCCTTTCTTCCTTTGGCTGTTATTGTTAAAACTCTGTTCTCCTTCTCCCTCTGTATGCCTTATTCTCATCACCCTTCACCCAACTTTCCCAGCTTCCTATTATAATGTTTTCTACCCCTTCCTCCTTTTACTTCCAAATTACCCTTTTTTTTTTCTTTTTCCTTTTTGGAGGGGAAAGGCAGGGCAATTGGGGTTAAGTGACTTGCCCAAAGTCAAACGGCTAGTTTTTTGTGTTATGTCTGAGGCCAGATTTGAACTCAGGTTCTCCTGATTCCAGGGCCAGTTGCTCTATTCACTGCACCACCTAGCCGCCCTGCAAATTACTCTTAATATGTGATTGTGGAGGTCTGGAATATAGAAGTCCTATAGAGGGGGCGGCCAGGTGGCGCAATGAGTAAAAACACCCGCCCTGGAGTCAGGAGACCCGGGATCAGTTCCTGCCTCAGATACTTAGCACCCACACAAAATAACTGGCCGTGTAACCTTGAGCAAGTTACTTAACCCCAATTGCTTAAAAAAAAAATAAGTCCTATAGAGAAAGGCAGAATCTTCTTTATCTGTCATTTATACTACCAAAGGGAAAAACCTAAGGAACAGAGCCCTAATTCACAGTCCTAATATTGCTAAGGTGAGTGGTTCCAGACTGGGCCTTTCCTATCTGTATTCCTTCAATCACACATTCATAAATTAAATGTGGCTACAAATTTCTATTTACAACCTTAGGTGACAGCTTATAATTCTGAGAAGTGGAATGACTGAGAAACATAGCACCACCAGAGAAATCTAAAATCTATCTCAATAAGGGAGCAGACAAACATAGGAAACAAGCTTTATTGAAGGAAGGTGTACAGTGCAGGAGCTGTCAAGGAAGATGAACACACATGAGACAGTCTGCTGTAGTGCTGGATGGAGTTAAACCCCCCATATGAGGAACATAGGTTTTTAAAAGTTTCTTATCTAGGCGAAACAGGACCAGTCATTGAGAGAAGGGAGTGAGGATCCTGGACTTTGTGAATGGTGCTGATTCATGCTGGGGAAGTTAGATTCCTGGGGAATCAGGGGTAGTTGATATTCAGACCTCCTGCCAATGGGGAGAGGGGCTTTGAACTGTTACTGCTAGCCTTCTTCTGACAAAGTAATTGGTTTTAAAGTTTTTTTTAAAAACAACCCCAAACTTCAGCAGTCCAGGAGGCTACTACATTCTTTGCTCTCATTTCCCATGACCTATTCCTCCAACCCACCTTGGCTATATATAGAAATGGTCATACCCTTGATCTTGTTGTCACCCACAAATGTTCCATTTCCATGTCCATGAGCTCTGAAATCACCTTATTTGATAATTTGTTGTCATTCCACCTCCCTCTGCCTTGTGATCCTTAATCCTGTTCTTCAGCCTCACCAAGAGTTCTAGTTCCTCCACTCCTCAGTTCCTTTCAAGTAATCACTCCCGCACTGGTTACACTCTTCTCTCTTCCCCAACATCCCTTGGTAATTTAGTTCAACTCTACAATGTCCCCATCTTGATGCCCTTCTGACAACTTCTTCTCAGAGTCCTTTTCAGTCTTCTCAATCTTCTGGATATCTATCTGCTTCAAAACTGTGGAAACCCCCCCCCCCCTTTTTTTACTGGCATTATCTGGCTTTCATCAGCTCCCTTGGATGCAATTAACATCTCTTTGCAGAAGATTCTCAGACCTACTAATCCAGATCCAGTCTTTCTCCTGACCTTTAGTCTCTAAGTGGTTGTCTCATAGATATCTTAATTCAGCATGTACAAAATTGAACTCATTATCATCCTTCTCTCCCCAAATCCTCCAATTTTCCTAACTATCCTATTACTGTTGAGAGTACCACCAACTTCCTAGTAACATCCAATTGGTTGCCAAGTAATGTTGATTCTTTTCAGTATATTTTGTACATACCCTCCTTCCCCTTTTCCTCTGAAGCTGCCACCACCTTGGTGCAGGCTCTTATTACCTCTTACTTGCACTATTTCAATAGCTTTCTGATTGGTTTCCTATCCCAAGTCTCTCCTCACTCCATTCCGTTCTCCACTTAGCTGTCAAATACATTTTTCTAAAGCTCAACTTTGACCATGTCACTCCTTTATTCAATAAACTCCAGCATCAAATCCAAAATCCTCTGTTTAGACCCTTTGTATTCTGTCTCTTTTCTACCTTTCCACTCTTACACCTTATTTTTGTCCATGTACTCAGTGATTACATGACATTGGTCTCCTGTTACTTGCACAGGACATTTCCCAAGTCTATGAGTTTTCATTGACTAACTCTAAGTCTGAAATTTTCTCCTTCCTCATTTCCATAAATACTTTGCTTTAAGCTAATTGTGACTGTTAAAGATAAAAAGTAGGGGGTTGTCAATTTAGATCTGCAGAGTATCTTTGAACATAGGGTGGTAGGACCCAACATGCCAGTATAAATGCTTGGGGTGGGATATATACCCATTATCTAATCAGATTATAACAAATACTCCGTGAAGTACACATTAAAGGTATTATTACCCTTGGGATGAGGTAACTGAGGCTCAACGAAGACAGTGACATGCCCATGGTTACAACTAATAAGTGTCAGAGGATAGAATTATAATATTCAAAGCATTGCTAGATGCTTGTGTAGATACAAAGTTTATTTAAGACAGAGGTTCCTACTCTCATGGAGTAGGAACTATTAGTTTTGGCATAAAGGATAAATAAAAATAGTTATAAGACTATTTATTACTATTGTTGTCATTGTTATATTACTTAATTGACTATGAATTCCTTGAAGCCTGAGACCTTCTCATAGACATAGAAGCATAGAAACAATGGACTGGATGGGGGCTTTAAAATATAGCATGTCAGAGCTAAAAGGAGACTTCAGAATTCGTTAAATACATTCCTCTTTTGACAGGTGATGAAAATGAGACATATATCTCTTTGTATCTATTCTAAGTGCCTGTCATCATGGTAGGTGCTCAATAAACATTTACAGATAATAATGATCCCTTCAGACATATAATTAACCTGTCAAACTTGCTCTGAATACATTGCATTTAATTATGAAGTGAAGACATAGGCAGATTGATTACCTCCAAATTAAAATTGTTTTTTCAAATGGGATTTTCCTTTATAGCCTGTGGGAAATATGGATCATATATTTCTTAGTAGGTCAATTATAGTTAGATCTTAACTAAAGAATCCTCTGGGAATAAAATTCTTTTATCATGAAATTGGAAATGTTAAAGAAAAAAAAGATGAGAATAAACAAGTAAGATCCTAATCATTCAAGGAAGTGTCAGCAATAGGTCCTAGATTCTATAGTAAACAGATTGCTGTATGTTTGCAAAATAGTTGGCAAAACTTCTGGAATCCTGCTAGGGAAGTTAATAGTTTTCATCAAAGCAATACATAATTATGTAGCACATTATTTAAAGGAAGCAGTTATCATTAAATGCAAGGATTGCTTTATCAAGAACAAGTCATATCAGAGAAACCTCAACTTTTTTCAAAGTGTTGCTAAGCTGGTAAATCATGAGAATGCTGTAGACAAAATACACTTCAAATTCATCAAAGCAGTTTCAAAGTCATTCATGCAACATTTAGAAAAAATGAAGAAATATTGACTAGATAATAATACAGTTGGGAGAACAGACATAATAACACTGGCTGAAGAACTGTACCAAGAGAATAGTCATTTAATGGGTCAATGTAAGTTTGCAGGGGAAGGTGTCTGAGGGAGGTCTCCAGAAATCTGTCTACAGCTACGTGTTGTTCAACATTTAAAACAATCACTTGAATGAAGGTATTTGTCAAATGTTCTGGTCAAATCTGCAAATGACAAAGTTGGGAGGAATAGTTAACACATGATAATTGAGACCCAAAATATTTGAAAAGACTAGAATGATGTAATGAATATAAAATATTTAATTTAATAGGGATAAATATGAAGTTTTATGCTTAGTTTAAAAAAATCAATTTCACAAGTACAGGTTGTGGGAGGTATCATGAGAGAACAGCTCCTATGAAAAAGACATTTTTTTTTATTGAATTGACAACTCAATAGGAGTTCACAATGTAACATCACAGTCAAAAAATCAAATACTCTCCTAGGATGCATTCATGTCCAGAACAAAGGAAATTCAGAGCACTCAAATATATTAATACCACATCTAGAATGATGTACTCAGTACTGGATGCTGGCATAGACAATCTGAAAGGCATAGGGATATCTAAAAGAAGGTGGCTAGAATAATCAGACAAATGGAGACAATGCCATATAAGGATCAATTGGAGGAATTTTTTTGCCAACTAGAAGAGAAAACTTAGGGACATATGATAGCAATCTTCAAATATTTGAAGACAATCTACTAGGTTACAGAGGCCAGGGCAGAACTAGGAATAATGGGTAGAAGTTGCCTGAGTATCTGCCGCTCTTTTGGGAAGTGTTTGTCTGAGGGAAGTGCTTCATAGCCATTGACTGAAAGAGTTGCCTGAAAGGGTTATAGCCCTCCCTTGTTGGGAAGAGCTTACTAACTACAGAACCCTTGAGTAGATAGCAACCAGATTAGCAGGTGACCCTAAAGATAGCAGCTCAGTTTCAGACTTGGCTAAGACCTAGTAAGAGGCTCAAATAATTGACCAAAAAGACTTGTAGATCTTTCTTGTTGTTGAGAGGCTTACTAGGCATGGCACTAAAGCATTATCCATTGATAGTGGAGGTGACTGAAAGAATTGTGGGCTACTCCACTTTAGAGGAGAGGCTTACTCACTATAGCATACTCCAGTGGATGGTGGGCAGAGTATTAGGGGACTTTGAAGAAACTCAGAGAACTGAAGATCATGTGGAGCACTGGAACATCACTAGAAATCATAGATAGGTTTGTGGCATCAGAATGAGTTGCATCTTCATGGACGTCCCCTGATCACATCAATTATCTATAGCTACATATACCATATGTGATCCCTGTGCATATTTACCCTTCTCACTGAGGGTATTTGAATTTGTGGTAGAGTAAGCTCCAAGTTTACAGAGGGAATATTATATTATTACTTTTGTTATTATGCTACTTTATTGAATACCTTTGTTCTGAATTATGTGGGTTTTCTGGCTATTAAAAGCAAACATATTGGCAGGGGCTTGTGAGTTATGACTTAAAGAGTATTTGATCCATAAAATATCAAGAACCAGACATAGCTTTCTGGGGGACTGTAAGGAAGGGGAACATACTACCTAGAAAAAGGTACTGGAATCCAAAGAGGGTGAGAAATTTGACCAAGATCTCCCATAGCTGGTGCTAGAACCTAGTTCTCCTGATTCCCACATCTAGTATTCTTTCCACCGAATGCAATTCTTCCTTCAGCTAGAGAGCTTTTTGTGGAGACAATGGGGAACTAGTCAATAGAAGTTTTGTTTTGTTTTTTGTAATTTGTTGAGAGGAAGGTAAAATCTAAACCTGGAAGGATTCACATCACAAGCAGAAAGAAACATTTGCATTTCATAATGTTCAAGAATATGAACCACAGAATGTCATGGTGGAAAGGGACCTCAGAGGGTACCTAGTTCAACCCATATTCAAATAATTAAATCTCTCTACAAAATCTCCAATGGGTGGTCCTCCAGCCCATTCTCTGCTTGAAATTCTTTGTTGTTGAGGTATCAGCTATCTTCTGAGGTGACCCATTCTACTTTGGGATAGCTCTAGTTTTAGGCTATTAATTTTTTTTTTAATTGAGCTGAACCCTGGATCTTTGTAACTTTTACCCATGGGTACTAACTCCGTGCCTTCATTGGTCAGATCCATCATTGATGAGTTCTGATTCATAATCTGAGTGGTTGACATTTTGCATTCTGTCTGGGTGACTGCTTCATGTGCTTTGGTATAGCAGTAACCCACCACTTGCTCTTTCCCTATGAACTCAGTCACCTCTGCTTTCTGTGATTGCCAATTGTCTTATTCCATATTTCCCTACTCAGAAGAGAGGAGGCAGTGGCCTATGCTAACTTGGTGAGAGCTCAGTGCTCTCAGACTAATGTGAATTTCCAGCCATCTTTCCTGATCCCATTGATACTCTTATCATCTCAGCTATCTAAGCTTTTTTTTCTCATCTGTAAAAGGGAGAATAGTACATACCTATCCTAAGTATTTCCATAGGTTCTTAAATACGAATATATGGGGTTCAATAAGAAAATATGTGTCAAAATATAAATTGTAAAATACTACAGTTATATGGGGTGGTATTATTAATTTTATTTGATCCATATAAGCAGCCAACCTTTATTGACATCTAGGTGGTACAGTGTATAGAATACAGGGCATGTAATCAAGAATACCTGAATTCAAATCCAGTCTCAGATATTTGCTATCTGTGTGACTCTGGGCAAGTCATTTAACCTCTCTTTGCCTCAGTCCCCTCAATTATAAAGTGGAGATAATAATAGCCCTACCTTTCAGGTTTGTTTTGAGGATCTAATGACATGATATTTGAAAAACACTTATTTGAATACTTGGTAAATATAACAGATGCTGAATATATGCTTGTTCTCTTTTCTTCATCCTTTTAGGGTGCTATACTAAGAAAGAAGCTGGGATTAAAGACCTAGAATGTTAGAGTTGGAAAACATTTTAGGAATATAGAACATTAGAGATGGAGAGTATTCAGTCAATCAACAGGCACTGCCTACTCTATGTTGGTGCTATGTTAGGTAGTAGAGATAGAAAGACAAAAGTGAAACAGTCCCTGCCCAAGAGAAACTTACAGTCTAATGAGGAAGGACTGCATGCATGGACATATAAAGATATACACACACAAAAAAGTGAACTTTGTTTTTTGGTGGGGAAGTATCTAGAAGCTGGAGAGGATAATCCTAGTGGGGGAGAAGGTCAGTGGGGCCCAGATAAAGCAAATGTGGGATGTGGTGTTGGGGAGGTAAGGAGGTGACAAAGCATTTAGTAGCTCCTATTTTTAATTAATTGTTCTTGAAAACAATTTGCTAAGTTCAGTCATTTTCACATTGCTAAAGTAAGTGCTATCAATATTATTTAAGCCCCCTGGACAAAGTCCTGGACATCCTATGAAGTTGTCTATTTTCTGATCTACTTGACTTGATGGGAATGGGGTTTACAGGAAAGAAAGAAGATAAATGGAGACTCAGATTAACACATGCAAGGTTTTGCAGCAACATCGATTGCTTTGGCTGTTCAGGACTAGTTCCAGGAAGGAGGCAGTTACTTTGATCAATGCCCAATTGTCTAAATTTTTTTTCTTACTCATGAAATGCAAGTTATAAAGTCTGTGCAAAGGAAAATCCATCATCCACGGCCCTGTTTCCTTTTCTAAGTCTTGGGATCTAATTTTGTTTGGGCTTTGACAGCATGAAAAACCTGGTGATCATTCACTTGCTTTGAATTTTAATGACCAAAAGCACCATTTGTTTTAAAAAACTGGACCCAAAACAGTGCTTTCCTTGCTTCCCTTAGGTGAATGAGGCCAAATGAATTATGGAACAGAAACATACTAAAAAATGTAGAGCTGGAACAACCCCAAGGGATAAAGATAGGGAAAGTAAAAACACACAACCAGAGGCAAATCTGGCCATAGACAGAGGGAAGAGACTTGCCACAGTCTTGCCAGGCCCTCTGATTAGGACAATTGTAAGAAGAGTTTCTTTAGTTAGTAACTAGAAATTTTGATGATGTGATTACTCCAACAAAAATGTAGTGAGAGTTGAAGGATTATCCAGAATAACTGGGGAAAAACCTGCTCTGTCTGGCACATTGCTGAGACTATAGAAAAGTTTGTTTTTATCCAAGATGTAACTTAGATTCCAAGGAGGAAGATAGGATGAACCCATGTGAGAAACAACTGAACAAACGCTCTGGCCAGTATAAAGCATAAAGGATGAGAACTCATAGTTCTAGAACATATTATGGCTTTAAAACACATTACATATGTAGTCTTAGAATGTGAGAGCTGAAAAGGACCTTGTTATCTGTTTTAATGGTTATGAGTCCATTTGGATCTAAGGGAAAGAAGTACAGTTGGCACTCAGGGGAGAATCATCTGTATAAAATTTATCAATGTGAAATCAAAAGATAATAAGGGCATATGCCAGTCTGACACGGTCACCTGAATTAGGTCAGCACAAAGACAGGAGAGAGCAGTGCAGATAAAGTTAGAGAAGGTGCCAACCTGCATTGGTAAAGGGAGTGTCCTCACCCAGGAGTTTCCTATACCAAGAAAATTAGAGGTCCATTTCAAATCTCATCTGATAATAATAATAAAAGAGTAAGAGACATAAACCTCATACTTCAAGGTGGATTATTTTATTATCATTAATAATTATATTTATTATATTTACATATATTATATTTATATATTATGGTAATATTATTATTTTATATTACATATATTAAGCATTGATTATCATTTGGTCCTCTTAACATGCCTTTAAGGTTGGAGGACTTGATTTTGTTTCAGATCTGTGATTTCACCCATGTAGGGAACTCTCTTGTGGAAACTTTTTCATGTAGAAACAGTGGCTCATTTGTCTCGTATGGTCCTAGAGAGTTCTCTGGTGCAGGGTCAGAGGGAGTACTTGAACCTCATCTTCCTGACTCTAAGATTGGCTCTCTGTCCACTATGCAATGCTATTGAACAAGGAGGATGGCCTACATATAAAAAATTTCAATTTGCAAGGGAGGAAATTGCCCTTCATCAAAGGTAAACCTTAGACCTGAGAGCCAAGATGTCAGAGGACAGGCTGAGCCCCAGTGGAATTCTCCCATCATTTCCTTCCAAACAACTTTAAAATAATGTCTCAAGTCAAATTTTGAATTGGCAGAGCCAAAAAAATATCAGAGGGAGACATTTATCCAGTCTAAGACAACTTAGGAGATTCTAAGGAGATGATTGTAACACTGTGGGGGGCACAGGGCCAGAGTTTGGTAGGACAATCAGTGGTGGCCCTTGGAGGCAGCTGTGACAGCAGCAGCAGCAGAGCTTCAGGAGTGCTCAGCCCAGAGACAGTAAAGGGGTTGAATATCTGGTGAGAAAGAGATTAGAGGGGATGCTTTGCTGGCCCTGGGTACAGCTGCTGCTGATGGGCAGCTCTATGCCCATAAGCAGTTCTGGCTTGCATTTCCAGGGTGGAGGGGAGCGTTTGTGTTTGATCAAAAGGGGATCTAGGGCCAAGAGGAATCCTAATAATTGTGGTTGTAGGGGATCAGGGTCTATTCCTGGGTAAAGACCAGAGTACAGACCAAGAAAGATCACACCACCTTGGAAGCACTGAAAACTCAGACTCCCAGACTATCTCTGAAAACAGCAGCATGAAAAATCCTGAAGCTTGGCACAGTGCTTCCCTAAACCTAGGTAAGCAAAGCCCAACTTTAACATAAGGTTCAAAGTGAAGAAACAGGCAGGAAAAATAAACAAAAAACAACCAAAAAAATTGACTAGCAAAACATACTTGGTTGATTGTTATCCTTTCTTCTTGAAGAGACCCAGCTTGACATCCTTATGTTAGAATAAAGTTACAATATGTGACTGATGAGACTGATACAAGCTTGGTGCGCTCTACCACAGGCCAGGCACAAATAGTCCAGATGAACATCTGGGGGCAGAGTTCTCTGAATTTCTGCACCTCACATTTCTTTTGAGTTGCTGCAACTCTGCTTTGCTCATAGAGTACATCATTTTCTTTGATGAGGGCACACACACTGGGAGGTCATTTGCCAGCATCTTCTCTATCTCACAATCGATTTCAAATTTCTTCAGAGACACCTTGTATCTCTTCTTCTGATCACAATGTGAGCACTTGCCTTGTGTGAGTTCTTCATAAAATAGCCTTTTAGGTAAGCATACAATTGTATGCATTCGAACAATGTGGTCCACCCATTGGAGTTTCACTCTCTGCAGTAGAATTTGAATGCTTGGCAGTTCAAATTGAGAAACGATATCATTGTCCAGTATCTTATCCTGTCAGGTGATCCTCAGAATCTTCCTTAGACAATTCAAATGCAAGTAGTTCAGTTTCATGTCATGGCCCTGGTATACTTCCCAGGTCTCACAGGCACATAACAATAAGGTCAGCACAACAGCTGTAGACCTTCAGTTTGGTAGGCAGTCAAACACCTCTTCTTTCCCTTTTTTTACCTCAGAGTTTTCAAACACCAAACTAGCTCTGGCAATGCATGCATGAACCTCATTATGAATGTGTACATCCACGGAAAGTACACTGCCAAGGTAAGTGAGCTTGCCTGCAGTATTCAAAGCTTTTCTAATTGCTGTAACTGACGGTTCCATGTATGGATGATGCGGTGCTGGCTGGTGGAGAACCTGTACTTTCTTGGTGTTAATTGTCAGGCCAAAATTAGCACAAACAGCAAAGAACACTTCCATACTTTGTTGCATCTCAGCTTCAGAGTCTGCACTGAGTGCATAATAATCTGTGAACAAAAATCAAGTACCGACTCTTCTTCTACTTTGGTCTTGGCATGTAGCTTTTTCAAATTGAATAATTTATCATCAATGAGGTAGCTAACCTTGATGTTGTGTTCATACTCATTGACAGCATCTGATAGCATTACTGAAAAAATCATGCTTAAAAAGCATGGGAGCAAACACACAGCCCTGCTTTACTCCAATATGGTGGCAGAAAAGACCAAGACAAATATTTAGAAGAAGACAACAATGTGAAAACAACTATAATCACAGCCTCCAAGAAAAATACTAATTAGACCCATGGTCAACAAGAATTCCTGGAAGACTTAAAGAGATAAATAGCAGAGGAAAAACTGAGAAAAGAAATAAAAGTGATGAATGCAATAACATTTTGAAAAGGGAATTAGCTTGGTAAAAGAGGCACAAAAAGTACTAAAGAAAGTAACACCTTAAAAACATAATTGGCTTAATGATAAAAGAGGCAAAAAAATGCCTTAAAAATCAAAATAGGCCAAATGGAAAAAAAGGTGCAAAAATTCGCTGAACAAACGATAGTTTCAGCAAGTCTCTCTCCAACACTAGTCACATTTTTGAAATGGTTGTTGGTGGTCTATAGCTCTAGAACAAATCTTTTTTTTGTGTTGGTAAAAGGTCCTAGAGAAGGAAACACTTGGGATAAGCTTTGAAGGATAGGTAGTATTTGAATAGGCATTTAGGTCTGGGGAGGCCAATCTAGGCAGACAGAATAAAGCAAACAAAGATCTAGAGGTAGGAATGAAGCATTGTATATATGTATAGTGGTAGGGGAGAGTGAAAAAAGGGGGCTAGGACATGAAAAGAAAGGCTTGACTAGAGCAGATTCTTACAGCTATTTTGAGATAATTTCTTCCACCCCTACACCATACTTTTCACTTTTCAGTCTATATAGTCTATCCCACATGTATTTTTGGATTCACAACTTGTTATAGCTAGAAGGGACCACGTAGTCCAACCTCTTCATTTTAAAGAGGAAACTGAGGCTGGAAAAAGGAAAGTGACTTTTCTGAGGTTGTACAACGAGTTAAATATTGGAACAGGGACTGGGACCCAGCACTTTGCACTCTGACTGCGTTATTTTTTCTATTACACTATGAATCCTTTTGAGCAGTCACATGGCATGGTGGAAAGAGTGTTGGTCCTGGAGTCCGGAAAATCTCTTTCTGAGTTCAGATGTGGTCTCAGACACTCACCAGCTGTGTCACCCTAGGCAAGTTACTTAACCCTGTTTGCCTTAGTTTCCTCATCTGTAAAATAAGCTAGAGAAGGTGGCAAACTGCCAAAGTATCTTTTTCAAGAAATCCCCAAATAGAGTCACCAAGAATTGGACAGGACTGAAACAAATGAATACAAATAATTCTCTACCACACTACTTTGTATTATAGCTCTTTGTGCACACATATTAATTTTCCAACTAGTGTGTAAGGTATTTGAGGGCTGGGATAATGTCTTTGCATATCATTATCTGTATCTTTCTATCTCCACCATATTAAGCAGCATGTTTTGGCTAAAGTGCTTATTAAATTTTTTTTTCCAATGAGTGAATGAATGAAATACTAATCAGCAGAGATCTTCTTACCTTGTTATCTTGGTGAATGATTAGCATTTTCAGGTACACCTTCTAGTAAGCCAGTCAAGTTAAAAAGAGGAGAGTGGAGTGTGCTAACAGAGTTTATCCTGGGTTTTGTTTTAATGTGCTTCTGTTTCTGTTCCTTGAGCTATATTTCTATTCCTCTGTTTTGCTTTAGGGTAGAAGTCTGTCATTCCTTGGGGCGGCCAGGTAGCACAGCAAGAGCACTGGCTCTAGTGTCGGAATGACCTGGAGATCAAATCCAGGGCTCAGACACTCAGCACCACACCCAGAAATAACTGGCCTTGTAACCTTGAGCAAGTTACTTAACCCAGATTGCTTTAAAAAAAAAAAAGTCTGTCATTCCTTCTAGGGTCTTTTGTTGAGGGGAAGGAAGTTAAGAAGGAAGGAAAAAAGCATGAGAGTAGGAAAAAAGAGTCTCTTTTCTCATTGTTATGAGACCTGGGAACCTTTGATTTACTTATGGTGAGTCTCCAACCCTGGGGGTGGGGGAAAGCCAGAGCCTGATCCGTTATAGCATTTGCTTTGCTGAAGATATGCTCCACACCCTGGTTAGTGAAATTTCAGCCTTACGAGGTGCTCTTTGTCAGACCCCAAATCTGTTCAGGTCCTCTCTAATTACTCCCTTGGCTGCTTTTGATGTAAGATGGTACAGCTCAGCATGGAAAAACAGTTTTCCCCATTTAAAGCTTGCTCTCAGCTTATGGGTTAACTAAATGAATACCCTGGGAATTAAGAGTTTCTAGTCACTGAAACAATCTTGTATTCTGAGAAAATCTAAGAGTCTTGCAATTGCTTCCAGAGTATTTGGGACAATAAACTGTGCATGTCTCAGTAATGTTTAAGGTAGGTCTAGTAGAGATGGATAGAAAATAATACTTCTTGTCTCAGTTTAATTGAGACTCTCAGCATGATGCCGTAGAAAGTGACCGGGACTAGAAATCCAGAGATTGGGGTTCTAGTGCCATGGTGCCACTTAATTTAGTGTAAGGTCTTGGGCAAATCATGGGATCAGGATCTCTGAGCTGAGTGGGACTTTGGTGGCTCACCAGTTCAATCTCTCCTTTTATTGATGAGAAACTGAGGCCCAGTGACACTGAGTTGCTCAAGGTCACCCAGGTCACAAAATGCTAATTCTTTTATTGCTCTGACTCCAAATCCAGCACTCCTCCCACTGAACCATGCATATCATTTCCCTTTGTTGGGCCTCAGTTTCCCCACAAGAAAAATGAAGCATTGTATTAGTTAGTTTCTAGGGTCTCTTCCAGTTCAGATATTATGACACATAATAGGCATTTAATAAATATTGACCGAATGGAATTCTAACATTGAACATCTTAAGACCCTTCTATGTGCTAACATTTACCATTCTAATATCTCTTCCGGCTCAAAGCATTAATTATTTTATGACTCAGAGAATTTCCAAAGATAGGATACTACCCTGAACAAGTTACAGGAATAAAAGTGATCCTTTTGGAAAAGATACTTCCAGACAAAGGGAAAAAAAAAAGATTGAGAATTCCTGGCAGATTGTTTTGGGCAATTAATTGAAGTTTGAGACAATGCATATTTATTCTCCTTTGATTAACTGAAACCCACAATTAAATAATAATCCCCCTCTCCACCCCACAACTCACACTTCTTGAAGAAAAAGACAAAGAAGCTCAGGTCAGAGATTTAGGAAATTTCTTAGAGTCAGTCCACACCTAGACCAATCTCTCACACCAGCTTCTATATTAATACTTTTGAATCAACCAAGGTCTGTGTGTGTGTGTGTGTGTGGTGTGTGTATATGGTATGTATGTGTGTGTGTATGTGTATTTATGGTATAGTGGAAATGGTGTTGGATATGGAGGCTGAACACCTTTTGCCTCTATTGAACTTACTAGTAGAATGACTTTAGGTAGTCATTTCTTTCTAAACCTCAGTTTCTAAACCTATTAGCAAAATAGGAATTGAGTTTGGGTGGAGACTTGAAAATTCAAATTCTTTTTAGCTTAACATTTTTGCTTGGGTAATAACACCTCCTTAGGAACTTTCTTGTTCTTTTTATGTTCAGGGGGACAGTAAATAGAACTTCTTGCCTTAAGGGCACTTCTGTCTTCAGTATTAACATGTGCTGAGGAGCTCTCAGTCAGCTGTAGAAGGAATATAATCAAACCAGAAAAATCTCTATTCCCAGAACTCTAATGGAAAGGCTTAAGGGAAGGGGGAAAGGTCATAGAGGTTGTGTTATTTGTATTTCTGTTTGTTTGGTGGAGTGATGAAACATTTCCTAGACAGAGTGAAGAAACATTAGGTTAGGAGCTGAGGCTGCTATGGCCACTTATTTCTGTTTGGGTTTTACTTCTTACAAGAAGTAGAACCATCTTCTGACCCTTACAGAGACCTTGATCCCTCCTGATGACACCATTTCCATTATCTCTCTTTCCAGCACTAGTTACTCTTTTCCACATAACCCTGACTCATTATTTTCAGGGAGGAGTGAGAATACGTGTTTCACTTTGTCATTTCTCTTCTACCACCTTCACTAAGCAATCTCTTCCTTTGTGGTTTGTTGTTCAGCTCTTTCAGTTGTGTCCAGCTCTTGATGACTCCAGTTAGGGTTTTCTTAGCAAAGATACTGTAGTGGTTTTCCATTTCCCTCTCCAGCTCATTGTATAGATGAGGAAACTGAGGCAAACAGAGTTTGAGTGACTTGCTCATGGTCACACAGCTAGTAAGTGTCTGAGGCTAGCTTTGAATTTTGAAGATGAGTCTTCCTTATTCCAGGTTTGACACTATCTACTTGCCACCTACCTGGCCTTTCTAGGAGGTTTAAGTGATTAAAATTTGTCACCCAATCTAAGATCCTGTTGACTAATCTATCAACTCCCTGGATATTCTCCTTCCTTCCTTAAGGAGATCTGTTCTCTCTTTCCTATTTTCTGTCCTCATATAAAGGAACTCCAGATACTTATTGAGGTTTCCACATAGACTCCAACTTCCCAGTTCTCCAATCTACTCAGTTCTCATGACTTACTCCTTTACTATCCTCAGCTAAGTCTGAGATGGCCATGGCCCTGAGCTTACCACAGAAGTTCTACATCCTTATTCAATAACTCTGAAATTTCTGGATCTGATTGTCATCTTCAGTCATTCCTTCTTTCCCTACACTTAATGAGCATTTACTCTTATTAATCCTCACTCTGCTTTCAGTTCCCTCTACCGCTTGATTCATTCTTGCACTGGCTACTTTCTGCTCTTTCTCTAGTCTTGACCCCTTGATGAACCAGTTGATCTCAACACTGTCTTTCACTCCCAAGTCCCTTGTAGTCCTCTTATCCTATTGATAGTTAGACCTTGCCAAAACCTAACTCAGTCTCGACCTCCTTTTCACCTGTTCCTATGCTGCTGAATAGAATGGAAGAAATCATGAAAAGCTACTGCTACAAATTGGTTCTCTAATATTAGTTGGGTTTTCACTGAAAAGCAGCAGATAATTGATTTCTTCCTAATTGATTTTCTATCTCACTTTCCATAAAGGCTGTTCCAAACATTCTTGTCTCTCCTCAAGCTTCTCAGTACCCAGAACACCTACCTACCACCCTCTCAGCAAAGTAACCTACGCTCATACGTCACTGAAAAAAAAAAATAAGAACACTTGTCTAGAGAGAGCTCCCATTTCTCCCCTCCTTCTCATTTCACATTCTTCATTTGGACATCTTCCCTCACTATTTCCCTTACTCTGTTACCTGATGAAAAGGAAGATCTTTACCCTGCTAGGACCAATCGCTCTCTGTGAATTTTGACTTCTCCAGCAGATTGCTCCCCAAATCTCTCTCATCTTCAGTCTCTATCTACATCCTCCTTTCTGCTACCATTCCAGCTAGTTATTATCCTGTGCTTCTCTTCCCTTTTGTGACTAAACTCCTTTTAAAAATGTTTATTTATTTTTCATTTTCAATATTCACTTTTTTAGGTTTTCAGCTCTAAAAATTTCCCTCTTTCCCCCTCCCCAAGACAGCATGCAATCTGATACAGACTATACATGCATGATATACACACATACATATATACATACATACATATGCACATATGTGTCCTTCTCAATGGGTGAGTGAAGAGTGGGAAGAAAAGAGAGAATTTAAAACTCAAAATTTAAAGAAAAGAATGTTAAAAATAGATAAATATTTTTAAAAGATTCATTCTCTATATTTTGCTGTATATGTTGAATATATTAAAATGTATTATATATCTATAGATTTAATATTTGCAATGTATTCCATATATTCAACAAATAGATTATATTCTTTATATTCAATGTATAGGACATATATTCTAGATGCATTCTATCTATGTCACATGCAGAATACACAATATATTCATTATATCATAGATATTATACATATATAATATATTGCATAAAATGAATATATGATATATGCTCAAAATGTATGGAAATATATAACATATAGAATATAGCATATACGGAATATAATATGATAGGATGAATATATGATACATGTTGCTTATTACACATAACATACCCCATATATATTACTAAGTATATATAGCAGATGGAATAGATTACATATAGACTATTTCCAATATAAAGCATCAAAGTCTAAATTTTGGCTCATTTACCTAATACTCATGTGACCTTAGGTTAATCACTTAACTATTCAGGGCCTCAGCTGCCGTTTGTTTATCTAATACCTAGAGAAATGAGAGTTTTAATTCAAAGTAAGGGGAGTAGAAACAAGAGAATAATTTATACAGTAACATCATAAAGACAATTTTGAAAGACATACAACATGTCTAATGTGAAAATATGTTTAACAGGAATATATAAGTAGAGCCTGTATCAGATAAGGTCACCATCTTAAGGAGTGCAATAAGGATCCATCTGATCAATGCAATAAGGACCCATGATTCCCAAAGTACTGGTGATGAAACATGCTACCTACTTCTTGACAAAGGGGTGGTGGTCCCAAGATACAGAATAAGACATGATTTTGACATGACCAAAATAGAGATTTGTTTTGCTTGATTATGCATATTTGTTTCAAGGGCCTTGTTGTTTTGAGTTTTTCTTTTCTTCCAGTGGAATTGAGTGGAAGGGAGAGAGGGAATAAGGGTAGGGTAGTAAAAAAAAGTAATCTAAGAATTTTTATAAAAATGGAAAGAATAGAACAGAAGGAAGGTCAGAAAGAATTAGACAGGTAGAATAGCTTCAAAAATTACATGCTGAATTAATTATATATTTAAAGAAAAGCAATCTGTACATAATATAGATCTGCAGTTTTATGTAAATTCATAATTTATATTCATACACACATAAACAAGCATACACACACACATATACATACATATACATGTATATGGGAATGCCTATTTTATTTGGCTTAAGTTCAGAATTTGAAAAAAAAAGTTTAAAAAATAAAACAAGGATTTTAAGCTAGTTGAACTCTACGAACCCTGCCTGTTCTGAATAATATGCTAACCAATGACATGACCTTTCTGGTTGCCCTTCTCTGGAGGTTCTCAATGTTATCAGTATCTTTCCTAAATTGGGACATCAAGTTCCAAATTCAGTACTCCAGATGTATTCTGACCAGGTCAGACTACTTTAGTACCATCACCTAGATGCTGTAGTGTTAGACATTTTGCTTTTGTTCAATGCAGGTTGAGATAGCATCAACTTTCTTTTTCTTTTTTTGTTTGGGTAATTTACTTATTTTTAGTTTTCAACTTTCACTTCTGTAAGTTTTAGACTTTTTCCCTCTCCCTAAGATGGTGTGTAATCTAATATAGGCTCAACATATACATTCCTGTTAAACATTTTCACATTAGTCATGTTATATAGAACGGGAGAAACCGTGAGAAAGAGAAAACAAAATAAAACAAAACAAAACAAAAATAATCTGCTTCGCTCTGCATATACCTCAGAGTTGTTTTGATTTGTATATCTCTAATCAATAGTGATTTAAAGTATTTTTTCATATAATTATAGACAGCTTTAATTTCTTCATCTGAAAACTGCCTGTTCATATTCTTTTACCAGTTATCAATTGGGGAATGACTTGTATTCTTGTAAATTTGACTCAGTTCTCTATATATTTTAGAAATGAGGCCTTTATGGGGCGGCCAGGTAACACAGCAAGTAAGAGCACTGTCCCCAGTGTCAGGATGACCTGGGGATCGAATCCGGGCTCAGATACTTAGCACCACACCCAGAAATAACTGGCCGTGTAACCTTGAGCAAGTTACTTAACCCTAATTGCTTTAAAAAAAAAAAAAGAAATGAAGCCTTTATCAGAGACACTAGTTGTAAAAATTCTTTTCCATTTTTCTGCTTCCCTCCTAATCTTGGTTGCATTGACTTTGTTTGAACAAAAATTTTTCAATTTAATGTAATCAAAATTATCCATTTTGCATTTCATAAAGTTCTCTATCTCTTGTTTGGTCATAAATTCCTCCATTCTCCATGCATCTGACAGATAAACTATCCCTTGCTCCCTTAATTTGTTTTATAGTATCATTCTTCACATCTAAATCATGTACCCATTTGGACTTTATTTTGGTATACAGTGTCAGATGTTGGGTCTATGATCAGTTTCTGCCATACTATTTTCCAGTTTTCCCACTAGTTTTTCTCAAATAATGAATTCTTATCCTAGAAGCTACAGTCGTTGGGTTTAGCATCAACTTTCTTGACTTCAACCCCATACCTTGGATTCAAATTAAATTTGTAGTCCTCTAAAACAAAAACTCCTGGATTTTTTTTCAGATGAACTGCAATCTTAGCTATACTTACTGCATTTTGTACTTGTGAAGTTGTTTTTTTTTTGAGCCCTGGTATAAGACAATATATGTTCATCTCTACTACATTTTCATCTTATTAGATTTTACCCATTGTTCTAGCTTGTTGAGATCTTTTAGGATCCCACATCAGTATGTTGTCTTCTTTTTTTTTTTAAAATTCTTTAATTTATTAATTTGTTTCCTTTTAGTTTACAGGATTCAATTCCACAATTCCTTGAATTTCACATTTTTTTTCCCCTTCCCTCCCCTTCCCCCCCATGGCGGCTTATAATCAAGTATAGGATCTGTAAATACTTTCACATTATACAATGGTCAGGTTATAAGGATGGATTGTACCAGCTGGAATGAAAAATGGTAAAGAGGACATAAAATCAAATAAGAGAATGAAAAAGATCAGGTGTTTTGCTTCCACCTGGATATAAATTTAGTTCTTTCTAGTTCTTTCTCTGGATGCAAGTTTTTCTCTCCATCATGCATCTTTTGGGATTGACTTATATCCCTGCATTGTTGAGAAGAGTCCAGTCTATCAAAGTTGGTCATCACACATACGTTGTGTCTGTAATTGTGTACAAATTTCTCCTGGTTCTACTCTTCTCACTCAGCATCAGTTCTTTTAAGCCTCTCCAGGTAAATATGAAGACTGCCTGCTCCCCGTTTCTTATAGCGCAATAGTATTCCATAACATGCATATACCACAACTTGTTCAGCCATTCCCCAATTGATGGGCACCCCCTTAATTTCCAATTCTTTGCCACAACAAAAAGAGCTGCTATAAACATTTTTGTACATGTGGGTCTTTCTCCCATTTCTATGATCTCTTTGGGATATAACCCTAGGAGTGGTATTGCTGGATCAAAGGGTATGAAAGAATTTATAGCCCTTTGGGCATAATTCCAGATTGCTCTCCAGAAAGGCTGGATCAGTTCACAACTCCACCAACAATGCATTAGTGTTCCAGTTTGCCCACATCCTCTCCAGCATTTGTCATTTTCCTGTTTTGTCATCTTAGCCAATCTGACTGGTGAGATGTGGTACCTCAGAGTTGTTTTGATTTGCATTTCTATAATCAATAGTGAATTAGAGCACTTCTTCATGTGCTTATAGATAGCTTTAATTTCTTTCTTTGAAAACTGCCTGTTCATATCCTTTGACCATTTATCAATTGGGGAATGACTTTGTATTCTTATAAATTTGACTCAATTCTCTGTATATTTTAGAGATGAGTCCTTTGTCAGAGACATAGGTTGTAAAGATTCTTTCCCAATTTCCCACCTCCCTCTTAATCTTGGTTACATTGGCTTTATTTGTACAGAAACTTTTCAATTTCATGTAGTCAAAATTATCCATTTTACATTTTATAATGTTCTCTAATTCCTGTTTCGTCATAAAGTCATTCCCTCTCCACAAGTCTGATAGGTAAACTATTCCTTGTTTTAGCAGACTGCTTACAGTATCAACCTTTATACCTAGATCATGAACCCATTTAGACTTGATTTTGGTATATGGTGTTAGATAACGGTCTATGTCCAGTTTCTGCCATACAATATTCCAGTTTTCCCAGCAGTTTTTGTCAAATAGTGAGTTCTTATTCCAAAAACCAAGGTCTGGGGGTTTATCAAACAATACATTACTGTAGTCGTTGACTTCTGAATCTCATGTGCCTAATCTATTCCATTGATCCACTCCTCTATTTCTCAGCCAATACCAAATAGTTTTGATGACTGCTGCTTTATAGTACAGATTGAAATCTGGTAAGGCTAGTCCACCTTCCCTAGCATTTCTTTTCATTAATTCCCTTGATATTCTGGACTGTTTATTCTTCCAAATGAATTTTGTTGCTATTTTTTCTAACTGTATAAAGTAGTTTTTTGGTAAATTAATTGGTATGGCACTAAATATATAATTTAATTTAGGTAAAATTGTCATTTTTATTATGGCTCGACCCAGCCATGAGCAATTGATATTTTTCCAATTAGTTAGATCTGACTTTATTTGTGTGAAAAGTGTTTTGTAGTTATGATCATACAGGTCCTGGGTTTGTTTTGGCAGATAGATTCCCAAATATTTTATAATGTCTACAGTAACTTTAAATGGGATTTCTCTTTCTACTCCTTGCTGTTGAATTTCATTGGAAATATATAGGAATGCTGAGGATTTATGTGGGTTTATTTTATATCCTGCAACTTTGCCAAATTTATTTATTGTCTCAAGCAGTTTTTTACTTGATTATCTAGGATTCTCTAAGCATATCATCATATCATCTGCAAAGAGTGATAGCTTGGTCTCTTCTTTGCCTAACTTGATTCCTTCAATTTCTTTTTCTTCTCTAATTGCTACTGCTAACATTTCTAGTACCAGATTGAGTAAGAGGGGTGATAGTGGACACCCTTGTTTCACCCCTGATCTTATGGGAAATGCTTCTAGCTTCTCCCCATTACATATAATACTTGCTGATGGCTTTAAATAGATGCTACCTATTATTTTAAGGAAGGCTCCATTTATTCCTATACTTTCTAATGTTTTCAATAGGAATGGATGTTGTATTTTGTCAAAAGCCTTTTCTGCATCTATTGAGATGATCATGTGGTTTCTGCTAGTTTTATTGTTGATATGCTCAATTATACTGATGGTTTTCCTAATATTAAACCATCCTTGCATTCCTGGAATAAATCCTACCTGATCAAAATGTATTATTCTTGGGATAAGTTGCTGTAGTCTTTTTGCTAGTATTTTATTTAGAATTTTTGCATCTATATTCATGAGGGAGATTGGTCTAAAATTTTCTTTCTCTGTTTTATCTCTTCCTGATTTAGGTATCAGTACCATATTTGTGACATAAAAAAGAATTTGGTAGGACTCCTTCTTTACTAATTTTCCCAAATAGTTTGTAGAGTATTGGAATCAATTGTTCTTTAAATGTTTGATAGAATTCGCTAGTGAATCCATTTGGCCCTGGAGATTTTTTCCTAGGGAGGTGACTGATGGCTTGTTCAATTTCTTTTTCTGAGATGGGATTATTTAAGTAATTTACTTCCTCTTCAGTTAATCTGGGCAATTTGTATGTTTCTAAATATTCATCCATTTCCCTAAGATTGTCAAATTTATGTGCATACAATTGGGAAAAATAATTCCTAATTATTGTTTTGATTTCCTCTTCATTGGAGGTATATTCACCCTTTTCATTTTTGATACTCATAATTTGGTTTTCTTCTTTCTTTTTTTTATCATATTGACTAAGGGTCTATCAATTTTGTTGGTTTTTTCATAAAACCAGCTCTTGGTTTTATTTATTAGTTCAATAGTTTTCTTAATTTCGATTTTATTAATCTCTCCTTTAGTCTTCAATATTTCTAGTTTAGTATTTAATTGGGGATTTTGAATTTGTTCTTTTTCTAGGTTTTTTAATTGCATGCCCAATTCGTTGAGCTCCCTTTTCTCTAATTTAATCACGTATGCACTCAGGGATATAAAACTTCCCCTAAGAACTGCCTTTAATGCATCCCATAGATTTTGGTATGTTGTCTCATTATTATCATTCTCTTGAATGAAATTACTGATTGTTTCTATAATTTCTTGTTTGACCCACTCATTCTTTAGGATTAAATTGTTTAATTTCCAGTTAGTTTTTTAGTCTGTCTTTCCCTGGCCCTTTATTGCATATAATTTTTATTGCATCATGATCTGAGAATGATGCATTTAATATTTCTGCCTTACTGCATAGAATTGTGAGGTCTTTATGCCCTAGAACATGGTCAATTTTTGAGTATGTGCCATGAACCACTGAGAAGAAAGTATATTCCTTTTTATCCCCATTCAGTTTTCTCCAGAGATCTATCATACCTATCCTCTCTAAAATCCTGTTCACCTCCTTAACTTCTTTCTTGTTTATTTTGAGGTTGGATTTATCAAGTTCAGATAGGGGGAGATTAAGGTCTCCCACTAGTATAGTTTTGCTATCTATTTCTTCCTCTAATTCCTTTACCTTCACCTCTAGGAATTTGGATGCTACACCACTTGGTGCATATATGTTAAGTAGTGATATTGCTTCATTCTCGATGGTGTCTTTTAACAGGATAAAGTTTCCTTCCTTATTTCTTTTAATTAGGTCAATTTTTGCATTTGCTTTATCGGAGATAAGGATTGCTACCCCTGCTTTTTTTACTTTAGCTGAGGCATGATATATTTTACTCCAACCTTTTACCTTTACCTTGTGTGTATCCCTCTGTTTCAGATGTGTTTCTTGTAAACAGCATATTGTAGGATTATGATTTCTAATCCATTCTGCTATCCGTCTCCGTTTTATAGGAGAGTTCATTCCATTCATATTTACAGTTATGATTGTTATCTGTTTCTTTTCCCTCATCCTATTCCTGCCCTTGTTAATGTTCATATTTTCCCTCCCTTCTCCCTTCCCCCCCTTAATAGTTTTCCTTTTGACCACCGCCTCCCTCAGTGTTCCCTTTTCGGCCCCCCTCCCTTTTCCTCCCCTTTTCCCCTTACTACTTCCCTCCCTACAAACTACTCCCACCCCCCTTTTGTAACCCTTTCCCCCTCCTACTGCCTGTAGGATATTGTTATACTTAATGAAGTATGCTATTTTTTCTTCGCATCAAGAATGACAGGAACAGATCTCATGCGAAGCTCCTCTCCCTCCCCTCTTTCCCTCTAAAATGATTCTTTTTGCGTTCCTATGCTTAACTGGTTGTTAATCCCTCCTTGTACCAGAACCAATGAGGGAAAAGCTCATATGCTTCCCAACACCCTCCCTTTTTTTCCTCTGCTATACAATTTTTATACCTCTATGAGTGGCATAATTTACCCTTTTCCACTTCACCCCGTCCCTTTGTAGCCCTTAACAAGATTTTTTAAAAGTCGTCATTTTGTGTATTTTATACTCATACCCCGTACTTGTCTCTTACCAGTTTGCTCTTATCAGATAGCAGGGTGTGTGTGTGTTCTCCTTGTTTACCTTTCTAAGTCACTGTTGCTTCTCGTAATTGGAGGTTGAATTTTCCATTGAGTTCTGGCTTTTTTATCAAGAAGGTCTGGAACTCTGTTATATCATTGAATGACCATCTCTTTGCCTGGAAGAATATGCTCAGTCTCGCTGGGTATGTGATCCTTGGTTGTAATCCGAGCTCTTTTGCCTTCCTGAAAATTGTATTCCACTGCCTCTGATCTTTCAGTGTAGAGGCAGACAAATCCTGTGCAATCCTCACTGTGGACCCTCGATATTTGAATTGTTTCTTTCTGGCCGCTTGGAGTATTTTCTCTTTTATCTGGTAGTTCTGGAGTTTGGCCACAACATTTCGAGGATTTTTCAGTTTGGGATCTCTTACAGCAGGTGTCCGGTGGATTCTCTCGATTTCTATTTTCCCCTCAGGTTCTAGTATCTCAGGGCAGTTTTCCTTAACGAGCTCTTGGAGAATGTTGTCCAGGCTCATTTTTTCATCATAATTTTCTGGTAGGCCTATGATTCTCAGATTATCTTTCCTGGATCTGTTTTCCAGGTCAGTTATTTTTTTTTTGAGGTATTTTACCTCTTTTTCTAATTTTTCATTTTTGTTGTTTTGCTTGGCTAATTCTTGGTTCCTCATAGAGTTATTTGTTTCTATTTGTTTAATTCTGGTTTTAAGCAAATAATTTTCCTTGGTTAATTTTTGAAGCTCCTTTTCCATATCATACACTTTTCTTTTTAGAGAGATGTTTTCCTCATTATAATGTTTTTCGAATTCTGCTATTTTCGTTTTGAGAGAATTATTCATTTTGTCTTCTATCTCTCACATTTTGCTTTCAAAGTTCCTTTTGATCTCATCTAGGAGAGCCTTCTGTGCTTGGGATCCATGCCCTGTTGAAGTTTCAGCTGTGGGTGTGGAGTCCACATTGTCTCCCTCTGAGGTTGGTTCCTCCCTCTGAGGATAGTAGGACTCCAGAGTCTTTGTCTTTGTAGTCTGCTTTCTACCCATTTTGAGGCAGGGTCCTAACCACACCCTTCCTCTAGGATCCCAAGCCTTTACTGTAGAGGGTTTTACCCTGGGCAATAGTTACTATATTTTCAGGGTCAGAGGGGGGGTTTGGAGCAAGTGGGGTTCACTCTGTCATCCTCGTCTTTGAAAGTCCTGAAAGGGGCTTTTTTTTTAAAAAGATTTCTGGGCTATGAAGTGGTAGCCCCAGGAGTGTTTGCTGTCCAGTACAGGGGCCCCTGTATTTGCTTCTTACCTTGCTCTTTCCAGTCCCAGCCCTTTGGTGATAGGCCTGGTAGTGGACCTTGTGGTTGGTGGGAAGACTTGCCCTCCGAGTTGATCAGGCACCTTCCAGGCAGCCTACGTCCGCTGCCGCACCTTTCTGGCCTACGTCTGCCACGCCGCCGCCTTGCCTTCCCGGCCTGCGTCCACCATGCCGCCACCGCGCCTTCCAGGCCTCAGTATGTTGGCTTCTCTTTCCCAACTTTGTATTGTCTATAAATTTGATAAGCATGCTATTTATTTCTGTATTAAAAATAAAAACAACAGAAAAGTACCACAGAGCCAATCATTGATTCCTGGGATTCTCTAGTTTATTGGAGACCATATTTCAAGCTTATGTTGAATTTTTAATGACTTAGGTCTGGCAATTCAACCAATTCTGGAATCCACCTACCTGTCTAGTCCCCATCACAGCATTTTGTTCAGTGTTTTCCTAAAATCTAATAAGGCTAAATCTACATCATTGCCATGATATACCAGTTAAAAGGTAAGGGGTTTATCTGTTGTTTTTGATAAAGTCATGCTGGCTCTTTTGGCTCACCCCTTTCCTCTGTTTACAATGTGCCCCCTCCACAAATGGCCACTCTCCTCCCCCTTTACTGGAAGCTCCTTGAAGACAGAATTTTTTTCAATTCTGTCTTCATATTTCCAGTGCTCAGAACAATACCTCACACATGGTAGATTCTCAATACATTTGTATGTCTCCTATTCTCCTTATTCTTTGAATGTGACTGGACAGTCACACCTTTCAGTCTCCAAGTCCTTTCTGTAATGATTTGTAGTTCATCTTCATCAGAGCCCATCAGTTTAATGAAGACTTGTGTATAGTATTGATGCTGGCACAAAAAAAAGGATATGGAAGCATGTCCTTCATTGTTGTGTACATTCTCCACTATCTCCTCTGAGCATTTCGTTTCTCAAGATTTAGAAGGAAAAAAGATAGTAGTTTCACTTGCAGATCACGTATGTTTCTTCCCTTTGTTTCCATCCTTGAGAGACTAGGGCAACTCATTCACATCTTTTTCCCTTCTGACAATGCCAGGAATACCTCTTAGGTATCTTTCACTTCCAAATTAAAAAAAAAAAGTGGGAGTGGGGTGGCATAATCTTTAGGGTCAATTGCTATAATTTATTCACTTTGGAATGTCTCATTTCCTCTCTGGAAAGAGCATTCAATACTCAAAAGCAGATGAATTCTTCAGAGTGAGCTTTCAAGGACCAATTTAAAGGGCAAGTGACTAAATAGTACAGCATAATAAAATAACAATTACAGCATAATAATAAATAATAATTTTAAATAATTAAAAGATAAGTTACTGAATGATGCCTTAGGACACTGCTTAGAATTTAGTATCATGGAATCCTATGGCTAGATGGGAGCTTAGAGATGACTTAGATCAATCTTGTTTATTTCTATTCCCTACTGTACAGTAGAATGGATGCAATCATGTATTTGGAGTTAAATGTTCAAATACAAACCATGCTATTCACTGCCTGTGGGACTCTGCACAAAAAGAACCCCAAAAAAACAAAAAACAAAAAAAACAGTCTTTATGGGTCTCAGTTTCCTCCTCTCTAAAATGAGAGGGTTGGACAAGCTTATCTGTAGGACTTACATCTGTGGTTGAAAGATAAACTTCTTTTCTGGATCTCTACTGCCCTTTCTAGTTTCCTCCCTTTGTTCTTTCTCCTTGGTTCTATGACTTAGGCCAACCAGTGACTATTAGAACATTGTTAGCTCTGCTTTGTGACTGTGGATTTAGTAAAAAACAGGACTCAATGCAAATCACTGATCAATTAATTAAATATTTATAAAGTACCTTTTGTGTTCCAGACATAAAATGATGAACACTTGAAGTCCTCAAACAAAGGTTGGATAGATCTCTTGTTGGAAATGATTTATAGGGAATTCTTTGGTCAATGAAATGAATGAAAATGCCTTAGGATAGAGAATTTCTGGGTAATTAATATAATTCATTAATTAATCTAGTTAATAATAAATAAATTGGTTGTCAGTGGTCTCTCTCTGAACCAAAAATAGTACATTGAGAGCCTGAAAGCTTTAAATAACCCTTGAAAAGGAATTCCCTTGACAACTAGAAATCAACCCTGATTGGTGGACATTTAATGAGGAGGTTGGGTAATAGTCTTTAGCTCCTCCTGCTAAGATTATGGCTGGATCATGAAATGCAGCCTCTTACAGCTGTCTGGACATTGGAATTCATCTCTCTCCAGATCACTCTGTTTGGTTTTCACCTTCATGAGCTAGGTCACCCCAAACTCTCATGGCAGAGTACAAGGATAGGGGCTCCTTTCCCCTGCATTAGAACTCACCCAGACGGGACTCTGTTTATACTTTAAACAAAAATTAGGTCTCTTAACTGGGTGGGATCCTGCCCAAGATTGGAGACTATGTTCTTTAAGAGCTTGAAATAATTTCCTGAGTCATGTCCTTTAGAGACTGACTTTATCAAGAACTGGGCCTTATTGAGGAAACTGAGCAGAAAAATCTGGTTATTAATATGATAGTAAAATATTAATATAATAGTAAAATAATAATTTCTTTCATCAGGTAGGAGTTGGAATAGGTGACTTCTTAGGTCTCCCTCAGCTCTAAGATTCTTGAACTAATAATTTGAGCTTGAATATAAGTGAAACTAGTTTGCATATGAGAGGGGACAGATGGCAAAGACAATAATAATAAATTGGGGAAAACTTGATTCCTGGTGTTTTAAACTTCAAAAAATTGCTTTTTATTGATATCTTTTGTTTTTACATTATTTGTATTTCCCCATGTCCTTTCCCTTTACCCCTCCCAGAGAGTCATCTCATGTAATAAAGGATGTTTCATTAAAAAAAAAGAAGAAAAGGAAAAACAATCAGCAAAGCTAATGATCAGCAAAATCTGAAACTATATGCAATGTTTCATGCCTGTGAACCTTCTGTTTTGCAAAACAGCTCTTGTTTGGGGTCTTACTTGTGGTTGGGGTTTGTAATTTTGCAGTATTCATTTTCCATTGTATTGTGGTTGTACTTTAAACTTTCAAACCTAGGGTGTTTGCATGTGGGAATGGGAATAGAACTGCTGAGTTGGACTTTCCATTGTGAAGTAGAAATGCGATGGGCCAAGATGCCTATCTTTAGTCATATGCCAGGACCATGTTCTTCATCCAAAATCTGATTTCGTGAGCAGAAATAATGTACTGGTTAGAAAATTTGTTCAGAGACATGGAGCAGGGAAAAAATTCAGAAAAGATGGAAAGTTGACATGAGATGGATTTGATCAAAGATCTAAACTCTGACATTGTGACTACTAGAGAATTTTGAGTAGGATTTTACTATTTCATATCCCATTCAGTCTTTGCTAAATGTATTAATGAGGCCTCAGCAAAGAACCTGGGAAATGAGGGTTATCAAATCAGAGCTTGTCACTGAAATTAGATATTTGAAAAGCTTCTGAGCCAAAGGCTTTTCCATAATGAAAGCCATTTGGTATTCACACAACTGCCTGGGAAACTGGTCATCTGTTAATAGCCCCAGTGCCTGGCAATCATCTAAGCTTGTTCCCCAGAAATGACACGGTAATGGCCAGAATGAAATATGCTTTGGATGTGGGAAGCCAGAGGCTAAACAGCTAAATAGTTATTCTTTGTCCTGCCTTTTTACTTTCATCTGTTTTTAAAAAAAAATTACAAATAATAATCTATTTGGGGTTTTCCTGCTGAGTTGTTTCAGCACAATATTAGTGAAAAATTGAATCAGACTGTTTTATAAACTACTGAGGATGCAATGAATAGTGCAAACAGCTCCATCCCTTGGTCTTCCAGTAAAATGTAAGTTTCTTGAAGGTAGGGACTGTTTTTGTTTTTTCTTTTCTTTATTTAGTAGATGTAAGGATCTTCCAATGTGATAACTTCCTCCACTGGTACATATCTGTTGAATTAAATGGAACTCAATTGAATTCATCATTTAGTACCTACCACCTGCAAGAAAGTCTGGAAGGTCATGGGGGGTTGCAAATTTTAAGATCAGTTTGGGCCTAGTTTTTTTTTTTTAGAATACAATTTTTATTGCTATCTTTTGTTTTTGTTACATCAAAAACATTGTTCCAGTATTCTTCCCCCTCCCTTTTCCTAAGAACTTCTCTTACATAACAATTTCTTAAAATTTAAGAAAAAGAAAAAAATCAATTAGCAAAACAAATCAACACATCAAAAACAGTCTGAAAAACAAATGCAAAAACATTTGACAACCTACCTCTGCAAAGGAGTGGGTTAGAGTTGTCATTTCATAATTCTTCTTTGGAGCCATACTCATTCTTTGTAGCATTCACTTTTTATTGTTTTACCATTATAATTTTCATTTACATTGATGCAGTCATTATGTATACATATGCAGGCAATATACATATACATATATGTGTATATATATTTTTTTCTTGGCTCTGCTTAATTCACTTTACAATGAATTGGTAAATCTGTGCTTCTTTGTGTAATGGTAATAGGAATTTGAAGATCTTCCCTGCTGCTTAATAGGCTTAATGTAATCACATGGAGCCTGTGGTGGGAGGAGTTTTACTGAAGGAGTGGAGCAGGAAGGGTGGAGCAGAGCTGAGAGGAAGTCTGGGATCAGAGAAGATGGTAAGGAGGGAGAGAGACGATGCAGGCAAGGAAACATCTAGGATTATGAGTGTTTATGGGAAGGCCCAAGCAGGGGGAAGGCTTTAGGATGATGTTGCTTTCTTTCAGCGGTAAGGTATAGTAATTTCTTTGTTGCTATGGTGGACTTTGTTTTCTGGTGCTGGAACTGGACTTTCTGGTCTTGGGATTCAACTTTCTGGTGTCTGAATAAATATTTTGCTTCTGTTTTCTATATGGAGAGTCTGTTACATTTTGTGATTCAGAACTATGCTGGCATGTTCATAATCACTATTGGTGCCTTGACCATACACTCTGTATTCATAATACTTGTCATTTCTGATAACACAGTAATATTCCATTATATCTATATACCTCAATTTGTTTAGCAATTCTCTAATAACTGTCATCTATTTTATTTCCTTTTTTTTCTACCATAAAAAGTGCTATTATAAAAATTTAGTGTATATCGTGTCTTCTTATCAATGACTTTCATAGGATATAGGCCTAGTCTCAAGATCAAAGGATAGGAGGATTTTAGTCATTTTATTTGCATAAATCAAATTACTTTCCAAAATAGTTGTACCAAAGAGAGGGCAGAGCCATGTTGATTTTTCTGAGAGCATCCTGTTTGTCATTTCTTGTAACACAGTCTAATTCCATCACAATCACTTACAACAACTTGTTCAGCCATTCCCTACTTGATGATAGCCCCTCAGTTTCCAATTCTTTGCCACCACTAAAAGGACTACTATAATTATTTTTGTACAAATAGATCTTTTTCTTCTTTATGTTTTATCTTTTTGAGATAAAATATCTTTAGCAATGGTATTTCTGAGTCAAAGGGTATGTACAGTTTGATACCCCTTTGGGCATGGTTCCAAATTGTTTTCCAGAATGGTTGGATCAGTTAGCAAGTCCATCAACAGTGCATTAGTGTCCACATTTTCCCACATTCTCTCCATCATTTGTCATTTTTCTTTTCTGTTATGTTAACCAATATAATAAGTATGAGGTCATTCCCCAGAGTTGTTTTAATTTGCATTTCTCTAATCAATAGTAATTTAAAATATTTTTTCATATGAGTATAGATAACTGATTTCTTCTTCTGGAAAACTGCCAGTTCATATCCTTTAGTGATTTGTTAATTGGAGAATAACTTGTATTCTTACAAATTTAACTCATTTCTTTATGTATGGGAGAAATGAGTCCTTTATCAGAGAAATTTACTATAATTTCCCCCCAGTTTCTTGCTTTTCTTCTAATTTCCATTGCATTGGTTTTGTTTATACAAAACCTTTTAAATTTGATGTAATCAAAATTATCCATTTCATATCCTGTAATGCTTTCTATTTCTTGTTTGATCATAAATTCTTCCCTTATCCATAATTTTTAGAGACAAAGTACTCCAACAACATAGTAATATTCCATTATTTTCATGTATCATAATTTATTTAGCTATTGCCTAGTTGATGGGCATCCACTTTGTTTTCAATCCTTAGATATCACAAAAAGTGATACTATAAATATATTGGAGTATATGGGACTTTTTTCTTATCAGTTACTTCCTTGGGGTATAAGCTCAATAATGGAGACTCTGATTCAAAGGGTATGGACATTTTAATCACTATTTGTAGTGATTAAATTAAATTCCAAATTACTTTCCAAAATGGTTGTACCATTTCACAGCTTCACCCACAATGTTTTAGTATGTCTATCATCCTACAACCGTTCCAACATTTACTATTTTTCAGTCATTTTTTTTTGGTGGGGGTGCAATTAGCAGGGTGTGAAGTGAAACCTCAGGGTTATTTAACTTTACATATCTTTTATTATTAGTGACCTGGAACATTTTTTCATGTGTTTTGAATATCTTGCAATTTTTTGAGGCCTGTTCATATACTTTGGCCTTATTTATTGGGGAATAGTCATTAGTTTTACATATGTTTATTAATTGTTATTATATCTTAGATACGAAACCCTTATCAGAAACATTTGATATAGAAATTTCTCCCATGCAACCACTTCTCTTATTATCTTAGGAGCATGAACTTTGTGCAAATGCTTTTTAGTTTC
Organism: Petaurus breviceps papuanus; assembly: GCF_028583685.1. Classification (NCBI taxonomy): domain Eukaryota; kingdom Metazoa; phylum Chordata; class Mammalia; order Diprotodontia; family Petauridae; genus Petaurus; species Petaurus breviceps. The sequence goes on along the minus strand of NW_027187368.1, from coordinate 11,230,897 downwards.
AAGTTCCTTTTCTGCTATAGGTATAGTGTTATGTTTCTTTAGCTGCTTCACTTTTATCTTTTTTAAAAGGTGGCTTTCTTCCCAAATGAATCTCTTTCCCTCACCACTGATCTCTTCTCATTTGATAGCCCCCCTTCTTCTGCTCGGCTTAAGCTTGTCTTGACTTTTAGTTTTTAAAATTCACGTTTTTTGGTACCCCTTCTAAAAAAAATTATCTCATTCTCTTAATGATCCATCTTATTCTGCTTACTCTAGACCCTCATTGCCTGATTCATGACCTCTAAAATTATCTAGCCTCTCTCTTTTCTTGGTATTATTTGTACAGTCAATGCTTCCAATTCTCCGTTCTAGGCTTTCTCTTCTAAGTGCTGTGTGCCACTGCCCTGTAGGGCTTACCTTATGCATTTTCCTTTTACATTGTACCTCAGTTCCAAAGAGGATGCTGTCCCATGATAGGGTTCCTCCCCCATCACATCCCCAGCATGCATGGATGATTGTACCCTCTGTTATTGACCCCTGGTTTTTTGTAGAAAAGTTTTTGTTTTGGAAATGTACTCACTTTGTCAATGCTCTCGTACTCCAACTGCCAGGTACATCTAGGGGTTCCAGCTGCCTCGACTTCAAACAGCACCAGTCCCTCAGACCTTATCCAGTGTGTGAGGTCCTCATCTTCCTTCAGTAATCATCTCTTCACTCACAGGAGCATCCATCAGTGGTACCCTCCTTTTACTTTCAAAGTAAGTCCTCCTACCTTCCCCCTTCAATTTTTCCTCCCTTCTTCCCAACAATTCCCCTGTAAGTTTTTCTCCTTCTGAGACCACAGAGATCACCTTCCTCATTGCTAGCCCTTGATGTGACCTTGGTGCATCACTCACTCCTCCTTATTCTCTTGCTTCTCTCTCCCCTTTATATATCCTCCTATGTTATTATGTAATCACACAAAAGGAGCATTTATCTGTAGGCAGGGGATCACCAGGTTTTATCCATAATGCCCCCTATCTGCCTCTTCACTGTCACTGCTACCAGATTTTCACCTTCATCCATTTCTCTTTGTGTACATTTAGAAAGAAGTCTCTAACTGATCTCTCTATTGTCCCATCTTTACATTTGCTGTCCTTGCCTACTGCATTTATTCGTTGTTCTTGTATTTTCTGTTGTTTGGGGGGTTTTGAGAGGCAAATGATATCCTGAATTCTGATTTTCTTTTTTAAAAAATGTTTCAAATTCTTCTTTATTGTTGAACATCCAAGTTTTGTGCTGTATGGCTAAGCCCAGATTTGCAGGATTGGTCACCCCAGGCTTTGTCCTGAGCTCCATTGCTCTTTGGAATGCATTATTCTAGTTTCTTCTCCTTTTTCTAGTGGGTACAGATTGAATGTCCTTTACTTTGTACTTAAAAGTGATGACTTGAAGAAATTGTTGTTTCTGAATTGAATTGTTAAATTAAAACAGTACATGTCTTGGAGTTTGCAGCCTTGAGGTTTTTTTTCCCTTCTGATGGTAATCTGTGAATTTTTCCAATTGGAATTTCATTTTCTGTGTTTAGAAGTTATAGGTACTTCTCTTCTATTATTCCTTCATCATGGTCTTAAGGTTATTTTGGTCCTATTGTATTATTTAGGGAGATCTTAGATTGTCTCTGGGTTTTGAGTTAAGTATGTTTTGCTTTCATAGTGAGTATATTTTCTCTTAATATTGTTGTTATTTTGTTAATCTTCTTCCAAGTTTTCCTTTAATTCTGTGTATTTGCATTTCCAATCTATTGTTCTGTCTTTTGTTTCTTTGGTAAGATCTGCCATTGCAAATTCAAATTTTTCTTAGGCTATTCATTATTTTTGTTGTGCAGGACATAAATTCTCTCTTAATTCTTACTTCTTTTTTAGGATCATTTTCCTTTATTTTGTAGTATTTATTCTTAGACACCTGACCTTACTTACTAGATCTGAAGGCTGTATTTACTTTTGTTACTTTACTTTTCCTGTTGATTCGTCCATTTATGTTTGAGGTCTTTGAAGTATTTTTTTCTGAAATATTTGGTATTTAGCCTTTTTTGTCCTTCATTTTCCTCATCACTCACTGTATGATTCTCTCTTCTCTGATGTGGTTTCTATTAGAGGCTGGATCTCAATGTGTCTTACCCTTCTCCCCACACTGGGCATTTCATGGTTCATAAGCCTCAGTATCCATCCCAAATTACTTCTGGATAGTCACAAGTGTCCCCAGCTAAGTGTTATGTTCTTCCCTCGTGTTTGGTGGAGAAAGGACTTGCCCAAAGTCTCACACCTAATGACAGATCCAGAATTAATCCCAGGTCTCCTAAATCTAAGCCTAGGCTATTTTCAACTATACCACAGAGCCAGGTATAATAACGATTTCTCTTTTTGGTCTTCAAGTTTCGAATTTGTAAAATGAGACATTGGTCTAGACATTTAATTCAGATCAATTAGAACTGAGGAGAAGTACTACAGATAGAGACAGCTAGTATGGCATCTAGATCTATGAATATCCACGAAAGCAGCCTCTGACTCCAAAGAAATTTCACCAACAGTAGTATTTAGTGTCATTTGATCTACTAATAGAAGCATTAGATTTCATAGCCCCCTAATACCTAGAGGCGATCCAGAACTTGTTTTGGAAGCTGCTTATTCTATCGTATCCTTTTCTCACAAGCTGCTTAGGCTCTTAGTGATTGACTGGACACACCACAGAGGGCTTGCTTATTTGAGGATTGAGGGACCAACCTAATCATATATTGCCTTATCCCTATCCCTTTCCCCAATCTCCTTTCTCTTCTGGGTTGGGAGATTCAGAAGAATAGACCAGTATTTTTGGGGCTGCCTCTTTCAGAGAAGTCAAGCAAGGAGGACTAAACTCTTCCATGTGGCCATTAAGGTGAAGTTTGACTATATGCTCTGGATGTCTTGGAATCTTTAAGCCTTCTAGTACTATCTCTGAGCAGGAGCCTCCCTGGACCTGGCTTCCTCAATGGTGTCTTCCATAACAGTGACCTTGGAGTATCCCAGGGTCTCTGACTTGCCATCCTAAGGTCTTTCCTTGGGGTTCCCTCTTGCTACCTTTCCTCTCCTGCCAGAATCGCTAGTAATGATTATGCATATATATAGCTTCCCTTCCCCACCTTAGACCAAAGCAAGGACTATAGATGGTGATACAGTATCTGGGGGTACATGTCTTACACCCTTCTCCTATGTATGGATATGTACATGTGGTCTGCATATCATTCAAAAACCCCTGCTGTTGTTAAATTAAGATGAGTGTGACTTTGTCTCTGTTCTTTGAAATCTGGCTAATGTAGCAGTCTCTTAAATCCTTTTCAGCTCAAATGTTCTATTTGTCTCACATTTTATATTTTAAGAACATTTTAATCTTTCACATTCCATGTTCTCACATTCTGTGGGCCTTCCCACAGACTTAAAAATGTCTATGTTCTGAGGTTTCTTCTACTTCTGACATTCTACAATCTAGGAATATTTTTCCAGCTGTAATGTTCCATTTTCCCACATTCTCTGTGTGTTTTCATATCCTATATTCTAGGATCCTTTCCAGCTCTGAAATTCTCTTTGAAGTTTTCTTCAAGCTTTGATGTTCCATATTCTCCCAGTATTTGATTTAAGGTTCCTTCCTTTTTTAATGTTCTAAAAACATTTAGAAGGATATAGCAATGAGGAATCTGGACAGGAGCCTGAAAAATCTAGAAGATTGCTGATTATTTTTTTTCAGGCTTCTGATATTTTAAACACGTGTACAAGACAGGGCAAATATAATTTTTTTTTAAATAAAAAAAGTTTTTTTTCTTCTTCTGAAAAAAAAAAAGCAATCTGTTCTCATTTTCTATTTCTCGCGTATCCAGGAGACATGCTTATAAATAGGATGCATAAGGAACTCGAAACTTTTCTGGGCTTTAGCTGTTCAGAATGTGCAATTGGTATATGTTAATCAGGAAACAGGGACATTCTGAATGCAATATGGAAATAAATGAAGGGCTATAAAAGACCCCTTAAAATGTAGTGAACTAATAGCATCTAGGGAAAAAATTGTGATACAGGGAGCTATGAGGAAGGAGGTATAAGGTTATTTTTCTTACTCATGGAAGCTTAACTAAGGCAGAAGGACTGGAGTTTTACCTCAGGGCACTGAAATTTAGAGGAAATTGATAACCCTTCTACTCCTTTAACACCTGAGCTCAGCACCTACTTAGCAAGGATATCTAGTTAAAATAAGGAAATACCAGTAGTTCTTCTGTGACCCACGCTACCCCATCCTGCTCCTCCCTTCCCTCATTCTGGCCTTGTGCTATCCTCTGGTGTTCCAGGATCTCTACCTCCTTTCCACAGAACAGTATACAGATTCTTCTTGCCCTTCCTCCCTTCTCCAGCAAAACTTTAAAAGCCGATGTGAGGTTACATTTTACGTCGCTTTCCCTGTGTACCACAATGGTCAATTATGACTTTGTTTAGACAAAAAGAGCTATGATTCAGAACAGTATGTTTGGTGCAATGACCATTATATACAATGGACCCCTGCCAATGGCTGAGGCCACTCATGATTACCTTATGATGATCTAGATTTGATGATATCAAAGGTACATGTGTATGTGTTGGGGGTGGGAGAAGTGGATTTGGCTGACTGAATTCTAGGTTCCATCTTCTTTTTATCCTTCTAACCAGGATAAAAGGGCCAAATTATGTGTCCTGAATAGGTTCTACTCTGCAAAAGTTTCATATAGTGATCCACCTTTCAAATGAATGTTTGTCTTAAGACCCAATAGCAGGTTCATAATGGAGTGGATATTGATGGCATATATCGTGAACTTTTAGTTGTCAGGCAAGTCAGGGACAAGGATCACACAGGCAGGTAGGATCCACAGAGATGTCTTTCAATCTTAAAAGCAAAGTAATTAAGAAGCAAGGCGCATTTTGCCCACTCTTGGCTCATGGTTCAATACAAACACCAACAAATGGTGAAATGAATGAGATGATGGCAAGGATACTTGTGTATGACCCTGAAAACCATCACAAAGTTTACTGTAAATAGGCAATATTATACCAGTGAATGTAAACCATTAACTTATGTAGCAGGTTTGATTTGGGCACATCATCAACCATATAAAGTTGGGACCTCAAGCTGTGTGACCATGGGTATGTCATTTTTCTCTCTCTGGACTGTAGTCTTCTCTTCCATAGAATGAGGGGAATGGGCTACATAATTTCTAAGGTTATTTTGTAGCCTATCCTTTTCTGGTCTGTGTGCAATTAATCTGAAGAGTTTATTTAGATAGTACAGTTAGATTCATTCAGCCTTTATTCAACAAACATTTATAAAATGCCCATGTACAAAGCACTGTGTTAAGTATGGAGGGAGGTACAAAAGCAAATAATACACAGTTCCTGCCCTCAAGATGCTTATAGTATAGCAGGTCTTCCAGGGAGAAAATATTCATTGAAATTTCAGGGGTGGTGGGAGGGTCCACTTGCTCCTACCAAATGCCCTATTGAGTCTAATACCGTTAGAGTTTTATACCCTTGGTTGAAAGATTTGATCCTTTTTGAAATGTTATTCTATCTAGGGGAGGTGGGACTTTGCAGGAGACTCAGTTGTTATCAGTCACTTATCTCCTCTATGTGTCTGAAGTACCAGAGGGGGTATGTATGAGGATACCACGGTCAGGTTGTTGTTGTATTTGTCCTGCGTTTTCGAAGAGTACCACGGCATCAGGGAAATGATGACATGACTTACAGTTGACTTGGATTTGAGGGAGGGAGGGCTGTGCTAGTCTCACTTTCTCCAGGCATCTGTGAGCAGTGTCCTGATATTCATCAGGATGACTGGAGATGCTCAGGGTGCACTGGAAGACCCTGGCCCTGGTAGACTAAGGCCTTTTCAGGCACTCACTTAGAGGTAATACCCATTCAGTGAATAGGCCTCTTTAAGAAGTGAGTCAAGGGATGGCCCCTTTAATTAGAAAAAAAAAATCAAGCTGGGAGGGGAAGACCCTCAGGCCTGCTGTTCTAAAAAGAAATAGTTACCAGGGTCAGGAGAGAAATAGTTACCAGGAAATGCTTAGATAATGCTCAGAAAGGCTAAGATTCAGACTGATAGACTTTATGGCCTAATACTTTCTTCACATTGGTTTTCTGATGTTTTTTTTTTATACATGAGTTAAGTGACTTGCCCAGGATCACACATTGTCTGAGGCCTAATTTGAACTCAGGGCTTCCTGACCCCTGGTCTGAGCTTTATGCACTGCACCACCTATCTGCCACCTATCACTTAGTAAGTACACAATAAATATTGATTGATTGGTTCTGTCCTCTGGGCCAAATAGAACAAATCTAATCCTTCTTGCATTGGAGAGTTGTTCAAATGGTTGAAAATAGCTATTAAAATCCTACTCTGTCAGTTTTTCTCCAAATTAAACAACTCAAATTCTTTCAATCAATTTTCATATGTCATACTAAATATTTAGTTGTCCTGGCTGCCCTCTTTGGGACAGTTTCACCCTTATCAAGATCCTTACTAAATGGTGGCACTACTAACTGAATACAATTCTTTAGGTGCGGTCTGAGTATGACAGTGTACAGCAAACCTATCTTTTCCTCTAATAACTATGCTTCTCTTAATGAAGTCCTAGATTAAATTAGTTTCTTTGACTGCCAATTATACTATTGACTCAAACTTGAGCATACAGCAGTCTACTAAAACCTTTATTAAGTAAACTTTTTCTAATCATGCCTTCCTCATATTGTACTTTGGAGGTTCATTTTTTGAGACCTTAAAGAAATACTTTACATTTACTATTCAGACAAACATTCACCAATCCTATTATTAAAGATTATTTACCTTTGTCACAAGATTCCTGACAATCCTGGGAGTTTGAATCAAGTGACCCAAGTTTTCCTCCTGACTTTAACACTTGGTAGCCATGTGACTTTAGGCAAATTAATTTTATTTCTCTGAACTTTGGCCTTCCCTTCTGTTGTAAGGATTAAATGAAATGAATGTGAAAGTGCTTAATAACCATAAAGTGAGATGAGTGAGGATAGTGATTATGAAATAATGACTTTCCCAAATGCGTAGGTATTTACAGATTGTTGCTTAACAGAGAAGCTGGATTGGGGTGAGAGAGAGGGAGAGAGAGCGATCAGAAGATAAGGGGAGAGGAACTGCTGAACACTGAAACTAAAAGCCCAAGGTAAGTCATAAGAGTCTCTGAAGTTCTGATGAAAATCAATGGAAGAGATATTTCGATTTATAAAACTTTAATTTTTGTACAAAAAGACAGGAATGTGCCCACTGCATGAAGCCACATCCCTTTGGGTTATCTATCCAAGCATATACTTTTGCCCTGATAGAGTTGTTGCACTGAGGGATTTGTTTATCACAACCTTTTTTGTCTCAACCCAACCAGTGAAGTTCATTCTAGTCATTTAGGATTTTCTTCTGTTATCTTCAGGATCACAATGGTGAACCATTAGTCTAGTCTTGCCAAGACTTATGGCTCCCACTCTGCCCTTTCCAATGTAGTTACCTAGCCCTGCATCTAATTATTTTCCTGGGAAGCACTTGCAGAAATTGGGATCAGCATAGATACTAAGGGAGGTGAGGGTCCAAGCCATCCATATACAGCTATTTCTCTTCCATTCAAAAGAGAAAGACTCCAGGCATCTGTAGCAGCAGCCATTTCCTGCCTCTCTGACTGCCATGCAGTATAGTAGTCATTGTCACCAGCTAACGTCCATTGAACACACGGCACTGAATGTTTTGAGGCAACAGGGGGCTAATGCTTGCATGTGCTTGTTATGGGTTGCTCTTAATTGGAATAAATATCAGCCTTAGTTAATAGTTTGCTAAGCATCCCATCTAATTAGTCTTGCTTTGAATCATCTCTTGTTTTTAAATACATTTCCCCCATAGTCCTATCTTAGCATTGGAGTGGCCTGCTGTAGGGAGTTCTCCCTATTGTGTTTCAGACCTTGTGATTCCCTGCCCAATCCAGCCATTTACTGTAATATTCTGGGCATCATCACCAAATCAGACCGCAGGCAGAGGTCTTCCAGTCTTTCTTGCTTGATGAATCTTTCACTGATTTGGAATTTTAGGTGTGGATGCTTAGGGAATGTGCTGCTGTGTGATTAAAATTCTTTTTGTTTCCCTTCTGAAAGACAGTTCCACCAAGAGCCGGTTTTATGGTCACAGAAGGAGTGATGAATGAAAGTGGGGGAGGCATATATTTCACACTGTTTGGGGGTCTTAACCTAATGATAAAGGTCTCCAGTGAAAAAGCTTTTTTTCCCCCTTTAGTCTATGAAAAGCTATAAATGATGTGTGGTATTGGTGGAGGGTTTGTCTCCAAGAGCTCAGTTGGAATTGCTATACTTGAAGGCTGCCAGCACACTCTCGAGAGGAAAGTTATCTACATCCACATATTGGAATTCTCTGACCTTGATGGACACAGTATTGTTGACATTTAGTTTCTCCAGAAAGAACTGGGAGAGGTTCCTGTAGATGTTCTTTGTTCCTGTTTTTGATTCACACACAGTAACCAGGGCTTGCTTCTTTGTTTGGTTATCGATGAGAAGTTCCAACTTCAGGTCAATAGGTTCTTCTGGGCAATTCGGCACAGCAAATTGCAACTGGCAATAAATGATGTACCAGCCTGGAGATTTGATGATCAGATTTCCATCGTGATATCCAATGCCATTGAGGATGCCATCTTTCTTCCATGTCAGTCTGGAACTTCGTATTGGATTTGAAACTGGAAAGATAAATGTAAAAAAAAAACCAATGGGATTGTTGTGTGTATTTAAGAAATAGTCTAGATGATCTTAATTAGAATAGTCAAGGCATTGGGGGGGGGTCTTTGAGAACACAGTAGGTACAGGATCTTTGTCAGAGACAGCTAGTTGGCACAGTGGAAAGAACATTGATATTAGATTCAAGAATAGCTGAGTTTAAATCCTATCTTAGACACTTGCTGTGTGTTAAATGACAAGTCATTTAAACTCTGCCTCAGTTTCTTTATCTGTAAAATGGGGATAATAATAGCACCTACCTCCCGGAGTTGTAGTGAGAATTAAATGAGATAATATATTAAAGCACTTTGTAAGCCTTATATCACCATATAAATGCTAGCAGTTAATATTTTTACTATTACTGTCATGATGATTACTAAGATATTTCAAAGACTCACTGAACTGTGAAATCTCAGAGTTGGAAGGTTTCTCAGTGACCATCCTACCCATACATAAAAAAATGTCCCCTGCAACACACCCATCAAGTGGTCATCCAGCCTGTGCTTGACGCCCCACCTTCCTTCCCTATGAGGGAGAACCCTCTTTCTCCTGAAACAGCCCGTTCCACATTTGGATGGCTCAAATTGTTAGCGTCCTCCCCTCTTCCCCCTCCCCCTGCCACGTCAAGCCTACATTTGCCTCCTTGTATCTTGCACTTTTTACTCCTTATTTCACCCTCTGGGGTCCAATAGAACAAGTCTAATATAAACTACACATGATAGTTCCTCAAATGCTTGTAAGCAGCTCTTTTACTCTCTCATACAGCTTCTTCCTCATTTCCCCAAGTCTTCTCCAAGCTGAACATCCCCAGTTCCTTTGAATGATCCTCATGGTTCATGAAACTGAGGATCTTTACCATCCTACTTGTCTAACAAAGGACTGTCATATGCATAGTTTATTCAGTATGCCCCCAAAGCAAGAACTTGTAGCAATGAGTAGAAGTTACGTCTGATGGATCATAGTTTCACTGAATCATGGATTCTGAACCAGAAGGTAGCTTAGAGACCATCAGGTCTAATGCCTTCATTTTTATTTTATTTTTTTTTCCAAATGCTTTATTAACTTCTGATTTTCATCATTCATTTCTGCCAGATTTTGAGTTACAAATTTTCTCCCCGTTTTTCCCCTACCCACCACCCCAAAATAGCAGTCCCACAGGATATCCCCTCCTCCAATCTGCTCTCTCCCATATTTTCTCCCATACCCCTTTCGACTTTTCCGGTGTATCTCTATGCCCCAGTGCCTATATGTCTTATTTCTCAATTACATGTAAAATAGTATTAATAATAGTATAGATATAGATATTTGAATATTTGATTTTAAAACTTTGAATTCCAGATTCATTCCCTTCCTCCCTTGTCTCCCACCCTTACTGGGAAGATAAGCAGTTCAGTATAGGTTGCACATGTGTGGCTAATGCAAAACAATAACATAGTAGATATATTGTAAAAAGCTGACTATATTTCTCTCCCTCCTATCCCACCTCCCACTTGTTCTATTCTCTACTTTGATCCTGTCCTTTTCAAAAGTGGGTGCTTCCAACTTCCCTCCCCTGCAACCTGCCCTCCCTTCCATCATCCCCCCTCTCATCCCCTTCTCCCCCTACTCTCCTGTAGGGTGAGATACCCTATTTAGTGTGTATTTCATTCCCTCCTCAAGCCAAATTCAATGGGAATAAGGTTGACCCATTCCCTTTTGCCTTCCTATTCTTCCCCTCCATTGTAACCATTTCCCCTTGCCTCTTCTATATGAGATAGTTTACCCCATTTTGTCTCTCCCCATCTCCTCTCATATTCCTCTCTCACCTCTGAATTTCACCCTTTAAGTATCATCCCTTCCCCTTAAATTGGTCCTGCGCCCTCTATCTATGTATACCTGTAAACATATATACACACATTCACATATGTATTCATATGCCCATATACCCTCATATATATATATTTCTATTCCCTTCAACTCCTGAGAAAAGTTTCATAAGTTACAATTATTGTTTTTCCATGTAGGAATGTTAATAGTTCAACTTTGATAAGTTCCTTATGATTTCTTTTCTCTGTTTACCTTCTCATGCTTCTCTTGCTTCTTGTATCTGAATGTCAAATTTTCTATTCAATTCTGTTTTTTTCATCAAGAATGCTTGAATGTCCTCTATTCCACTGAATGACCATATTTTCCCCTGAAACATGATACTCAGTTTTGCTGGGTAGGTGACTCTTGGTTTTAATTCCAGCTCCTTTGACCTCCAGAATATCATATTCCAAGCCCTTCGATCCCTCAGTGTAGAAGCTGCCAGATCCTTAGTTATCCTGATTGTGTTTCCACAATATTCAAATTGTTTCTTTCTGGATGCTTGTAATATTCTCTCCTTAATCTGGGAATTCTGGAACCTGGCTATAATATTCCTAGGATTTTTCTTTTTGGAATCTTTTTCAGGAGGTGATCGATGGATTCTTTCAACCTCTACTTTGCCCTCTGGTCAATGCCTTCATTTTTAAATGAGGAAACTGAGATCTAAAGAAGTAACTTGCCCAAAGTTTCACAGGTAGTAAGTAGCGGAGCTGGGATTTTAACAAGTCTTTGAACTTCAAATGCAGCAAACTTTCCATTGTGCCACAGGTTTGACAGAGGGGAAATCACAAGCAAACCAAACCCTTTCTATTAATTCAATATATTCAAAGGTAGAATGGGAGGCTTCAGAAGATAAATTCCCCTTTACTATAGGTCTTTAAGTTGGATTGCCACTTTTCAAGGATGTTGTAGAGGGAATTTCTATTTTTATTTAAATAAAATTGTATTGATATTTTTGTTTTTTACATTACCTACTGTTCCCAATGTATCTCTGCCTTCTCCTCTCAGAGATCTATTTCTTATAATAAAGAATAAAGGAGAGAAAAACAAAAAAAAAATAGTTTGGCAAAATAAAACAATAAAAATATCTGACATTGTGTGCAGTTTTCCGTGACCTTCTATCTCTATAAAGAAATGGGAGAGATTCCTTGCTTTTCTTTGGGACCAAGCTTGGTTATTATAATTTCACAACATTCAGTTTCTATCTTTTATTGTTCCCATTTATATTGCTGTAATCATTGTATATATTGTTTTCTTGGTTCTATTTTTTAACCATGCACCATTGCATGCTTTCCCATTGTTTCCTGTATTTACCATTTCCTATAAAACAGTAATGATATTCCATTACATTAATCTATCATGATTTGTTTAGCCATTCTCCAATCAATGAGCATCTATTGGTTTCAAGTTCTTTGCATCTCTTTTTCCATATCTATATACTTATAGATAGATATACACATATACACTCTACACACATACACACACACACATATATATATATACTCTACATATACATATATATATACACACTTTGTCTCTCTCTGTATATCTATCTGTCTGTCTATCTATCTATCTATCTATCTATCTATCTATCTATTTATCTATCTATCTTTTTTCACTGATATATTCCTAGAAGTGCAATCTCTGGGTTAAAGGGCATGGATATGTTTAGTCATATATGCAAATTACTTTCCAGAAAGAAAGCATTACTAAAAATGTGTTAATGTGTCTGTCTTTCCATAACCCCTTTAACATTGACTATTCCTATCTTTAGTCATTTTTATCAATTTGTTGGATGTAAAGTGAGACTAAGAGTTGCTTTGATTTGACATTATTAATGATTGGAAACATTCTTTCATATGGTTGCTAATAGTTTGCCATTCTTTTGAGAGTTGTTCGTTCATGAACTTTGACCATTTATCTATTGGGGAATGACTTCTGGTCATGCATTTGTTAGGTGGCTCAGGATAGAGCACCAGGCCTGGCGTCAGAAGGACCTGAGTTCAAATCTGGCCTCAGACACTTACTAGCTGTGTGACCTTGGGCAAGTCACTTAATCCCATTTACCTCAGTTTCCTCATCTGTAAAATGAGCTGGAAAAGGAAATGTCAGATTCTAGTACTTTGCCAAGAGAAGTCCAAATGGGGTCACAAAGAGTCAGACATGATTGAAGTGATTAAACAACAACAACAACAACATACTGGGTATCTGATCCTTAATCAGAAATATTTGATACAAAGATTTTTTTTTCTCAATTGACTACTTCTATTTTTGTCCTAGTTACATTGTGTCCATGCAGAAACTTTTCAATTTCATGTCATCAAAGTTATCTATTTTAATATTATTATTAATTGTCATGGAGAGATTTCAGGTATAGGTTAGACTAGCTGATCTTTAGTCTCTTTCAACTCTGAGATTCTACAACTCTGTGTTGCTGAGACTGAGCTTGTAAAAACTAGCCTTCACCAATAAAGTGCCATTTAGATGGTACAGATAGATGGAAGCAGGAAGCGGGAAGACCCGAGTTCAAATGTGGCCTGAGACACTACCTAGCTGTATGACCTTCAGGAAGTCACTTAAGATCTTTGTCTCATTTTTCTCAACTGTAAAATAGTATAACAATAGAGGGTGGAGCCAAGATGGTGGAGTAAAGGCAGGAACTTGCTTGAGCTCGTTCCCCAATCACCTCTAAGATGGGATAACATTAACACCTACCTCTCAGGGTTGTTGTGAGGATCAAATGAAACGATGTTTTTAACCCCCCCCCACCCTCACAAAAAACACTTAACATAGCACCTCAAACATTGTAGGCTTTATATCAATGCTAGTTATTATTATTAGTTTTTGAAACAAAGATGCTAAAGTCAGTAGTTTTAAGTTCTGCTGCTATACTGCTTCTGTTTTGTAATGGAAGATAAAAAACATGTTCTCTCTGATCTCTGAAGCAAATCATTTGCTAAGGGTAAGATTTAATTCACTGGCAAAAACAAATTAAAAAGGGAAAATAAAATGACTGTGGCTAATGTTCGATTTCTCTTCCACTCAGCCTTGAGAACAGCAGCACATTTTAGTGTTTCCTCCAAACACCTGTCTCTTGATAGAAGCATCTAGCAATATGCAAAAAGATTTTGGAGTTGTTCATTAAGATGTCAATCAGAGAGGCAGAACAGTCTTCACTGTATTTAACATGTCTCGTTGGCACAAATAAAGGCCTAGAAACAGTTATTCTGTTGAGCATCTGCTCTAGTAGCCATGAGGGAGATGGTCAAAAGTCATATAAGCTTGGTAAAATTCAATGATTCTTTGACTCATACCTGGAACTCTCACCCTGGTCCTCCTGTTCCCTCATATGTAGCCAGATCCAATCATACTTCACTTTATATTTTGGCCATCTTTTTGTCTGCTGCTCTACCACCACTACAGACTTTCTCCTCCCTGCTCCCCGCCTCGTCCCCTTCCCCCCCGCATTGCACTTTCCAGTCATAATTAAGGCAATATTATCATCACTACTGGAAAGGATGTGCCAAGTTACCACCCTAGGCTCCACTTATTATCCCTGTGACTTTGCAAACCAAAACATAACTCCTGGGCTACTATTACCTTTTATACTATATTATGTCTACCCTTTATAGAATAAACATATTTTGATGTGAGGAAATGTATTGCTTTTGTGTCCCCAGGTTTAGTATATAAGTTCTTAATAAATATGTCTTCCCTCCCTCCTTCCCTCCTTCTTTCCTTCCTTCCTTCCTTCCTTCCTTCCTTCCTTCCTTCCTTCCTTCCTTCCTTCCTTCCTTCCTTCCTTCCTTCCTTCCTTCCTTCCTTCCTTCCACAATGACTAAGTAGGGAAATGACCTTTAGAAGTTAGGGAAACAGCTAGGTGGCTTAGTGGGTAGAGCTTCAGTCCTGGACTCAGGAAGAACTGGGTTCAAATATGATCTCATATACTTACTAGCTGTGTGACCCTGGGCAAGTCACATAACCCTTTATACTTCAGTTTTGTCACCTATAAAATGAGCTGGAAAAGGAAATAGCAAACCATTCCAGTATCTTTCCCAAGAAAACCCCAAATGGGGATATGAAGTGTTGAACATGGCTGAAACCACTGAACAACAAGCAGATTCAAGATTTTAAGGAGGATTTGAAGGATTGGATAAATTGAACTCAATTACTGACCTTGTAGATATGCTGATGACTCAGTCCCTAGAGGCTTCTTCAGGATACTTAAGATGTCCAATGAGCAATTTCCTAAAAGCAAAAATCAGAGAAATATGAGAGTTTTATGTCTACTTTTGGGAACAGCAGATATATTCCTGATAACCCTCCATGGCCCTTGATTTAGAATAATAACAATTTTCCATTTTCAGGGGAGTGGCTTTCTCCTCTTTGGCCATTAACTATTTCCCAGTGATATCCATGGTGATGAATACCTAATCATGTTTATATAAAATGAGAGATGAGGAAAAGATATTGACAAGTTGCTTACAGTGCAGTGGGAAGGGAGGCTTTTCTTCAAAGGGAGAAGAAAAAGACAGCTATCATGATCAAATACAATAATATCACCAAAGAAATAGAAACCATTCAACATTTTATGAAGATAGGGAATGAATCCACCCTCATATCTCCTTCTCCCTGCCTCAAATCTCTTTACATATTCAATTGTCCTTTCATCCTGTACTCCAGTTTCTGAAGAAGTGGTAGGTGGTCTATTTCTTTGGTGAGGCAAAGAAATTTCTCGTTTCATGGCATTTTCTCATGTTTCCTCTGGCACTTCTCTCTCTCTCTCTCTCTCTCTCTCTCTCTCTGTCACTATCTCTGTTCTCTCTCCTCCTCTCCCTCCTCCTTCCCTTCCATCTCCCCCTCGCTTTCTGCCTCTTTTAATCCTCTCCTCTATTCTCCTTCTCTGTCTCCTTCTCCCTGCCCCAGCACCCCCGCTTCCTTTTTATTCCCTATTGTCTTCTTCCTGCCTACCTATAGATATGCTCATGTCTTCCTCATCCCTGGAAAACAGACAAAAATCCCCACTGTCTTTGACCCTACAATAACATTAAACCATCATCTTATATTATTTTTACTTTTATTGCTAAACTCTTAGAAATTATTCTTCATCCCTGTTGCCTCCATTTTCTCATCACCCAAGGGATTCAGACCTCATCACCCTAGTGAAATTGCTTTCTTGAGGACTATCAATGGTCTTTAAAAATTGCTTTTAACCATAGGGTCACTTCTCAATATGCAGGCAGAAATAGAACCCACTCTTGTAACAGAGAAAAATAGGTAAGGAAAGACAAGTCACCCAGCAGTCATGTTGGACAGTATTACAGCATTTGGCACCTGTATCCCTCAGCTCTCTGCACAGAGTGGGTTTTCTCAACTGTTCTCTATGACATTTTGCTTAATTGGAGTTTTGCCATATTTGATTCATATTTTGATTTACAGTATCATACTCACAGCCACTTCTGCTTTATTGTCTCTGTAGTAGTTCATATGAAATTTCACATGTTTCTCTGCTTCTCTCATATTCATAATTTATTATTATTATCATTATTATTATTATTTTTATTTTTTGGAGGGCAATTGGGGTTAAGTGACTTGCCCAAAGTCACACGGCTAGTTTTTGTGTTAAGTGTCTGAGGCCGGATTTGAACTCAGGTTCTCCTGACTCCAGGGCCGGTGCTCTATTCACTGTACCCATAGCCACCCCATATTCATAATTTCTTATAGCATTGTATCATTCCATTATATAAATGATGAGCTCCCATTTTGTTTCCTATTTTTTCTACCTGCTAAAGCCAACTTGTGAGAGCTGATTGTTAAATTTTCAATGTAAACATTTATACCTCAGAAATTGGCTAAAAATCAGGACTTGAGTTATTATTCATTGTCTAGACTTTAAAAAGTGGTGGAGAAGATGTTAATAATGTAGATTAAATTTAAAAAGCAAATCATAAGTCAGCTAGGTGGTACAGTAGAAAAAGCACACTGGACTTGGAGTCAGGAGGACCTGAGTTCAAATGTGGCCTCAGACATTCTTACTAGCTGTATGACCCTGAGCAAGACACTTAACTCTGATTGCCTCTCAAAAAAGAAAAAGTATATCATGCATATATTCCCCCCCCCAGAAAGTCAATTCTTAAATATGTACTATCACAGCCTTGAATGATGCTCTGAATATTTTGGTACATAATTGATAGATCTATATTTGAGGTCCTTGGGCTCTGTGCCCAGTTCTGGCATTACTGGATCAAAGGGTCACAAAAATATGACTTTTCTCAAATAAAACCAAAATGCTTTTAGAACAGGACCCAGATATTAGTGTACCTATTTTCCCCTAACACTCTAATGTTGATTATTTCTACATTTTAAAATCATTGTCCCTTTAACACATGAAAGTGTGAACTCAGAGAATCGTTTTTTTTTAAATAGTATACATACATACATACATATATATTTATTTATTTAACAATTGATTTTAAAACTTTGAATTCCAGATTCATTCCGTTCCTCCCTTGTCACCTGCCCTTACTGGGAAGATAAGCAGTTCAGTATATGTTGTACATGTGTAGCTAATGCAAAACAATAACATAGTAGATATATTATAAAAGAGTGACTATATTTCCCTCCCTCCTATCCCACCTCCCACTTATTCTATTCTTTACTTTGATCCTGTCCCTTTTCAAAAGTGGGTGCTTCCAACTTCCCTCCCCCCCAGCCTGCCCTCCCTTCCATCATCCTCCATCTCATGCCCTTCCCCCCCCTACTCTCCTGTAGGGTGAGATACCCTATTTAGTGTGTATTTCATTCCCTCCCCAAGCCAAATTCAATGAAAATAAGGTTGACCCATTCCCTTTTGCCTTCCTATTCTTTCCTTCCATTGTTACCATTTTCCCTTGCCTCTTCTATATGAGATAGTTTACCCCATTCTGTCTCTCTCCATCTTCTCCCATTATATTTCTCTCTCATTTCTTGATTTCACCTTTTAAGTATCATCCCTTCCTGTTAAATTGGTCCTGTGCCCTCTATCTATGTATACCTTTAAACATATATACACACATTCACATATGTATTCATATGCCCATATACCCTCATATGCAGACATATATATATATATATATATATATATATATATATATATTCCCTTCAACTATTTTCATACTGAGAAAAGTTTCATCAATTACAATTATTGTTTTTCCACATAGGAATTTTTTTTAAGCAATTAGGGTTAAGTAACTTGCTCAAGGTTAAACGGCCAGTTATTTCTGGGTGTGGTGCTAAGTATCTGAGCCTGGATTCGATCTCCAGGTCATCCCAACACTGGGGCCAGTGCTCTTACTCACTAAGCCACCTGGTCACCCTCCCCCCCCATGTAGGAATGTTAATAGTCCAACTTTGATAAGTTCCTTATGATTTCTTTTCCCTGTTTGCCTTCTCATGCTTCTCTTGCTTCTTGTATCTGAATGTCAAATTTTCTATTCAATTCTGGTTTTTCATCAAGAATGCCTGAAAGTCCTCTATTCCACTGAATGACCATATTTTCCCCTGAAACATGATACTCAGTTTTGCTGGGTAGGTGACTCTTGGTTTTAATCCCAGCTCCTTTGCCCTCTGGAATATCATATTCCAAGCCCTTTGATCCCTCAGTGTAGAAGCTGCCAGATCCTGGGTTATCCTGATTGTGTTTCCACAATATTCAAATTGTTTCTTCCTGGCTGCTTGTAATATTTTCTCCTTAATCTGGGAATTCTGGAACCTGGCTATAATATTCCTAAGATTTTTCTTTTTGGGATCTTTTTCAGGAGGTTATTGGTGGATTCTTTCAACCTCTATTTTGCCCTCTCGTTCTAAAACATCAGGGCAGTTTTCTTTGAGAACTTCCTGGAGGATGATTTCTAGGTTCTTACATTGATCATGGCTTTCAGGCAGTCCAATAATTTTTAAATTATCTCTCCTGGATCTATTTTCCAGGTCAGTGGTTTTTCCCATGAGATATTTCACATTGCCTTCTATTCTTTCATTTGTTTGGATCTGTTTAATAGCATCTTGATTTCTCATAAAGTCATTAGCTTCCATTTGCTCCAATCTAATTCTGAAGCAATGATTCTCCTCAGTGAGCTTTTAAGATTCTTTTTCCATCTGGCAAATTTGGCTTTTTAAGGCATTCTTCTCCTCATTGCCTTTTTGAGCCTCTTTTGCCAATTGCGTTAGTCTATTTTTTAAGGTGTTATTTTCTCCAGTCAGGCTGTTGACTCTCATTTCATAATTTTCTTGCATTGTTCTCATTTCTCTTCCCAATTTTTCCTCCACTTCTCTTATCTGCTTCTTAAGGTCCTCTATGGCCTGTAACCAGCTCATATTTTCCTTTGAAGCTTTTGGTGCAGGAGTTCTGACTTCATTGTCTTCCTCCTGTTCCATGCTTTGCTCCTTTTTGTCCCCGAAATAGGAGTCTACTGTTGGAATCTTCTGTCTGCTTTGTTTCCTTTGCCTGGTCATGTCTCCCATCAGTCACTTGACCCCTGGGCTTTTTGCCCCAGTAGGACTCCGCCATCAGACAGGGGAGCTTTCGTCCCAAATGCTGGGGTTTTCTCAGCTGCTGGAGGTATTAGATGGGTGCCCTCTTTGAGGCCTCTACATGCTCTGGCAAGCTGGACACACACCACAGGACCTCCACCCTAGACCACAATCCAGATCCAAGCAGGTTAAAGCAAGAGTGATAACCCCTCAGACTGGTCGCTTGATCCCCCTACACTCTGCAGGCCAGGAGCTAAAGCTGCCACTTGGAGCTGGCTGGCTGTGCTGGGTGTCTCAGGGTCTTGCCCCAGGGGCAAAAGCCAACGCACTCCCACTTACTGCATCCCAAAGACTAGCCTGCACTGACGTCTCACTTTGCCCTTTGTATCTATGTGTTCATAATTCTGGAAACGGCCACAGCTGATGGTGATCCGGAGTCCCTCTATCCAGTGGCTGGTCAGACCTGCCCTGGGGCTAAAACCTCCAGCTCAGGGGGCCTGGGCTCAGCTCCCAGAGCACTGAGCTGATCAGTTCCTGCCAGCCTGCTGGGCTGTCCTCAGTGGGAAGTTAGCTTCTCTGTGTCATTTTGTGGGTTTTGCAGCTCCAAAGTTTGTTCAGAGTTCCCTTTTTACATTGATTGGGGAAGGTGGAAGCCGGAGCCACTTGGACGTCCTGCTTCTACTCCGCCATCTTCACTCTGTGCCGTGCACACCCCCCCCCCCCACCGAGAATTGTTTTAACTTACAATCCTCTTACTAGTAGTAATCAGTATTAGCAATTAGGAGCATTTTAATGTCATTTATAGTTCACATTTCTTCTTTTGAAAATTGTGTTATCATATACTTCAACCTCATATGTATTGGGAAATGGCTCTTTGTCTTATATTATTTTTAAATAGCATATATCTTAGATATTAGATTTTGTGGGAGATCATTTAGAATATATATTTTATTAACTCTTCCCTAAGAATATTTAGTCAAACTCATTTATGTTAAACTTTGATTATTTAAAATCTTTGGCAGTATCTATCAGTAACTACTTTTAAGCTTCTCAGTATGTTAATTCCAGTTACTGAATTGGCATTATTGTCTTTTTGGTATTTTGTCAAGGAAGCTTTATCTTTCCAATCAGTGCAAAAAAGACTCCCATCCCAGATGCAGGGCTTTGTATTCTCAGTTTTACTGGGTGGAAGAGTAGATATTTAAAATTATTCTCTTCTTTTGAAGTTGTTTAAGGTTCCCAGATAATATAGTATATTTTTTGGCGGCGGGGTAGAGGTGAGGGTGTACTATCAGGAAAGCAGGGAGGACAATTATTTCTATAACACATACAAAAAAATTTAATTAAGATCAGCTATCCTTGGAATTGTGCTTAAGCTCATTGGAATTAGTTAATTTAGTACTTCTCAATAAATGCCATCTTGCAATTAAAGTGCTGATGACCAAAAACTTCAATATTTGCACATCCCCAGCTTTTAGCTATTAGCATCATTTACTTAAATTGCTCATTTCTCTCTCTCTCCTTTCTAATTTCACCTCTTTCTCTTCATCCGAATCCTTCTCCATCATTCTTCTACATCAACCTCTTAACATATATAATATTCTTTCTGTGGCACTCTTTTCTGAGAAATGTTCATTTACTCTGTCCTCTTCCTTATTTCTATCCTTATTTGGTTATTCTCAATTTTATTCTCATTAATGGCCATACATTTATATGTTTCTTTTTATTCTTGACATGTCCCTCATGAAAGGTAGGTCTTCTGAAAAACAAGTTGAATTTGCTCCTCTATCCCTTTCCTGAATTCCTTCATTTTGAGATATTCCTTTTATTTTTTCCTTTTCTATTTATTGTTGTTTTGTGGAGTCTTCTTTTGTGTTTCACTCTTTGATATATTAAGAAAGAGGTAATGTTGTATTGGGGAAGTCAGTCTATACTCTGAGTCAGGAGGTCTGACCCTATCTCCTGCCTTTATCATGAGTGCTCACCCTTCCCAATGTTCACCTTTTTCAACCCCACCATACTCTCTCTGTCATCCCTAGGGTATAGTACATGTATATTTTCTCTTCTGAGGTCAGTTGCTATCTTGGGAAACACAACCTTTGTTCAGAGTGAGTTGTCCTGTAAGGGCTCTCAATGTGCTCATTCACACCAACATGTGAGGTACTTTAGTATTATGATGCACTTGTCTCTCTTCTACCTCCTCCCACCATGGAAACATATTTAAATGACACCATTTCCTTTCTCTTTTTAGGGTATGATCAGTCTTTATTTCCTGCCTCTGATTCCTTCTTCTCCATTATTCTTACCTAATTCTTTAACAACATTTCATATACTTTGAGAGTCTAAAAAATTATTGTCCATTTTTTACACATACATCTGATGGATGGAATTTCATTCCTAGGACTCCTCCTTCTCCCCATATTTTGCCTTCCCTTTTCCCATTTCAGTAGCTTGCAGCTATGCTATCCCACTACCCTGCATTGAAATGATTGGTTTACTTATAGAAGAGCATGGTTTATTGTTCATAAACTATTAAATCAATTCTTCCTCCTTCCTTTCTCCTGACTCAGGTCCCTTAAATCTTTAGCCCACTCTATTCTTTTATTCTTTAGTAATTTTTCTTTACTTTTTCTTTCAACCTTCAATTAGATTAAAAAAAATAGTAGGATTGTCTTGATCTGGAAAATTAGATAATTGATTTCTTTGCTTAGCCTTTTCTTGACAATTGTACTTATTGCCTTTAGGGTGTTTATTTTCCTCGTAGTATTTGAAAATTATTCCTCTTTTTTTTTGGTAAATAAGTCACTCAAATGGTTCTCTTTTATTTTTTGAAGGTTCATATTCAGATCTTTCCATTGATAAATAGGTTCATCCTAGAAAGATGTTACTTTGGAGGTGGATCCTGAGATCCTTTACTTTTTCAGCTGTTCTATATTTTTTACTGTTGATTTGAAGTAATCCTGATCTATTACAACTGACTTTCTTTCAGAATTGAAGGCCTTTTTCCTGGTCACTTTCAAAATTCACTATTTAGTGCTGAAAATGTGAAACTTATCAACAACATTCCTTGGAATTTTAAACTTTGAGTTTCCTTCTGTTAACAACTTACTAGTTCTATCAATTAGTACTTTGATCTCTATTTTCAAAACTTCTGGACAACTTAAAAAAAATATTTCCTGAATATGGTATGCAGGCTTTAAATTTATCCTTCTTATTACTTTTTGGAACCACAGTTTAGCAAGAATTTTGATAAGCCAGAAAGTATCTAGAGGGAATACACTCAAGTATGGTGAAGGGCCTTGAGTTCATGCCATGTGAAGATTGGTTGAAATGCTGTATCTTAGAGAAAAGAATATTTGGGTGATTGGGTGGGGAATATTATAACTGTCTTCAAACATTTGAAATTTTGAATAGAATTAGACATTAGATTTGTTAATCTTGGCTCTAGAGGGCAGAATTGGGATGAAACCACCAAGGGGAAAATTTAGGCTTTATGTAAGGAAAAAAACTTAACAATTAGAGCTCTTCTGAATAATAGGATGATTCAGAGGTTAGTATGTTTTTTCCTCACTGGAGGTTTTTAAGCACAGGCTAGATGACCTCTTAGATATAAGACATAAATGCTTATTCAGGTAGGATTGGATAAGATGGCTTTCAGTATCTCTTCCAATTGTGAATTTCTGTGAATTCTGTGAGTAATAAGACAATGGCTTTTGGGAATGACAGGGTCAAGTAAAGTTTATTGTTCTTGTTCATGAAGTTCACTTGCTTTGACTTTTATAGCATTTATGTATTCTTCCAGAATCATTGGTTTTGACTTTTCTTCCACCAGTTTTTCTTTCCCTTATTATTGAATTCCAGTTCTGTCATACTGTTGTTCATAGCTACTACTTTGCTGAGATTTTCCTTTGTTTTAAGCTGTGTATTTGTTTATTTTCCTCCTATTTCTGCCTTTTTAAATCCCTGGTTTCCATGAAGACTCAGCTCATATCCCATCTTCTGTAGCAGTCTTTTTTCCCAGTTCTTTCAGAGGACAATGACTTCTCCTCTAAGCTTATCTTGTATCTACTTTGTACGTATATTGTATATACCTATGGATATGCATATGCTCTCATTAGAATGTGAACACCTTGATGGCAAGAATTTTTTTTCTTCTTCCTACTTCTCTCACTTATATTAAATATTTAATAAATGCTTGTTGATTGATGAGTTGAGAATTCCAATTTCTGATCTAATTTCTATCCCAATATATTCTTTAAGCTTTTTTTTTTCTTTTATGCTCTCCTGGAGTTTCTTACTATTTTTCCATGATCTCTATGGAAGCTTCCAAATGTCCTGTTTGTTCTCTGACTCTGTCTCTGTCTCTTTCTTTTTTAGAGGGAAGGGGACTCACTTTCTTTTAAATTACAATATTTATTCACTGTTTTGTGATCTTTTTTTTGGAGGGACTTTTTCTCATCTTTCCTTCCAGTTATATGAATCTTACTGTTGGTTTACTGGTTGGGGGTAGGGTGGGGTAGGACTGGACCTTTATCTGCCTTTTTAGTTTTTCAGACTTTACAGTACAGTAAATGCTAATTGAATTGAATTCCTAGTAGCTTTTATTAGGTTTATCTACTCAATGTTTTGTTCCTCCACCTTCCTCTCCTGTGGCCACTGCCACTGTTTTCCTGTACAAAACAAATTTGATGACTCAGTCCCTTTTAGTGGGCAGGTTTGAGGATCTGGCTTGGTCCATGCCATATATAAATTCTACCAGGAAATGAATGGAAGCAGCTAAGTTTCTAGGTCTTTCCCCTCAGATACAGAAGCCACTTCCCCTATAGCCAGCTCTGCAATACCATTCTCCCTTCTCTTTTTCCTGATCCTACACAATTCCTTTCAGTTGCAATACTGGGTAAGACCACAGATTTTCACTTCTTGGTTGAGGGTTCACTGCTGGAAGGGGCAGGAATAGGGTTGGAGGAAGAAGGGAGTAGTTTAGGTGAGTGAGACCTTCAGGTAGTTCAGGGGTTTTTTTTGCGGGGGAGGTGCTAATTTGGAAGATGCTGCATTGCATGGTAGTATTTTGTCTGCTCTTACTGATGACCAATCTTTAACTAATATTGTTGTCATTGTTCAATCATGTCAAATTCTTTGTGACCCCGTTTGGGGATTTCTTGGCAAAGATACTGGCATGGTTTGCCATTTCTTTCTCCAATTCATTTGACATATGAGGAGACTGAAGTAAACAGGGTTAAGTGACATGACCTGGGTCACAAAGCTAGTAAGTATCTGAGACCAGATTTGAACTCAAGGACATGAATCTTCCTGACTCCAGTCCAGGCATTCTAACCACTAGCTGTCCTTTAATTACTACAAATCTGGCAAATTTCTTCTTATTTGAGATAATTGGAGGTAGAGGAGCTATGCTAAAATAAATACCACCATCTTGCCAAGCATATCAGCAATAGTCTTTTAACTCGCATTTTTTGGCTTTTTCTCAATTTTCATCCTTGATGTCTATAGTTTTTGAAAGTTCTGACTGTCTTATCTTTTTAGAAGCTCTATCCTTCCTTGATTTCCATGATGCTCTCTTTCCTTGGTCTCCTTTTGTGTATCTGATTGCTATTTCTCAGTCTCCTTTGCTGAATCATCATCCATCTCCTCCCTCATCCCATTTCAAAGGAGTATACTTCTAGATTCTGTCATAGATCATCTACTTATCCCTCTAAACATTCTCCCTTGGTAAACTCATCTTATTCCATGAGTTCAACTTGTTTATGTGTAGCAGTCATAACCTCCTCCCCTGGACTCCAGTACCACCTCATTTGCCAAACATGTCCACTTGGAAGTCTCAATAGCAACTGAAACTCCACACATCCAAAAACAAACCCAATCTTTGTTCCTAAACCTATCCCTCTTCCAAATTTCCCTATTTCTGGTGAGGATGCCCCTATCAGAGTCATCTTAAACTCTTACATCTCCCATACCTCCGACATCCAGTTGGTTTCTAAGTCCTGTTGATTCTCCCTTTACAACATATTTCACATATGTCCCCTCCTCTCCACTATTCTTCTTGGGTCTTCATCAAATTTAGTAGTATCTATTTATTTCTGTACATCCATTCTATCAGTAGAATGCAAGCTCTTTGAGGACAATGATTTTTTTCTTTGTATTCCAGTGTCTTATACCTTGTCTTGAAAATGTCAGATGCTTAATAAATGTTTGTGGGATTGAATAGTTATTGTGTTTTTTGTTTTCAACAACAACAATAAAAACTTGTGGGCCTTTTTCTTAATATACTTTGCTTCTATTCATAATATCATCTGAACCTAGGATATACTCTTGGCACTACAAAATTATATCATTATATTATTTAATGAAACTTGAAGAAAATATTTCCTTGAGGCTCAGATTCCTTTCATTGCTAATGTTTGCTGATTCAGACATCTGTGTTTTAATGGCTATGAGTCTATGTCTGGTGACACTCTCTGAAAAGGTCTGTGACCTTTAGCTCATCAATTTTTTGCTCCTTTCTTTTTCCCCCACCCCCACAGTTTTACCCTAAAACTGATGGATCAGCTCAAGCAGTTACTTAGAAGTTCAAGTGGGCTGAAGAGATTGGAGAATGTTATTACATAGGGGACTCCTGGGCCTGACCCTGACTGCTTCTCTGGATCTTTAGACCCAGGACTCAGGCCTTGAAGTTATACACTTCTTGGTTAGGAGAACTTGGGTTTCTCTAGTTGACTGTCTAAAAAGCCTGGTTCCTGTTATGTCTGTACTAAATTCAAATCAGTTAAACCATTTTGGTAGAAATGATTAGTCAGTTAAATAGTGACCATTGTTTGACCAGTCTATTCTGGCAGCCCTGCCAAAGTGCTGAGTGTTTATAAACATTGACTCATTATGAAATTGGCTAAGCTCAGAAGCGACATTCTGTGCAAAGGTAGTAGTAGTGGAACTCTAGATTAGAAGTCAATGGTCCTGGTACCACTTCTGCTATTAACTTACTGTGTGATTTTGTGCAAGTTACAATTTTGCTTTGGTATCAGTTTCTTCATCTGTAAAAAGAAGGGGGGTACTCTCTAAGGTCCTTTCCAGTTCTAAAATTCTATATTCCATGAGTTCAAGTTGTTTTTTCCCCCTCCCATTCATTCAGTACACTATGCTGAGGGATACAAAGAGATATGACTTGGGTCCTGCTCTAGGTCTAAAGGAGGGAGGAGGAACTAAGAAGACCCAGATAACTATGGTACTCCCAGAGAAAGTGAGATGAGGAAAAAAGGAAAGGTCCAGGAAAAAGGCCAAGAGAAGACAGAGGTTCCTAGCACAGTGTTTCACTTAATAGGTATGCTATTGATTGATCCCTTTCTCCTAAGGTGAGATTGAGCCAGAGAACAGGTTGAACTGGAATTAAGCCTTCCAGGAGAGAGAAGACTTTAATAGATAGAGTTTGGGATTGGGGAAGAGGAGAGAGAGTTTATTTCAGTCATGGGGGACAAGGACCTGCTTTTGAGCAGAGGAATGACATGAACAGAAAGACCTTAGGAATGGAATTTTCACAGATATATGGAGAATAGGTTGAAAAGAGATTGCAAACAGGGACACCAGTTGGGAGGCTATTAAAATAGATGAAGTTACAAGTGAGGAGCCTCTGAGTTGCTTTCTATCTCTGGATCTATGATCCCATGAAGACAGTATGTGAATGAGAATAGTTAATAGTTCACTCAGGCTGGGATATAGGCAAATGAAGGGCAGGATAAAGCTAGGTTGGAGTCAGAATGTGGAGGTCTTCAATGTCAGAGTCAAAGGTTTAAACTTCTCAGTATTCGGTGGACTGTCTCGGAAGCTTTTGTGGAAGTTGTAAAAAACAATCACTCTGGCATGGACAAAAGAAAATCAGCTTAACATATAAGAGGAAAAGAGCATATTTGGCCCATCTCTTCTCCCCAACCAGGCTTTCTACAAGCACAGCTGGAATTTCTGTTGCTGCATTTAATACTGAGGAAGTCAAACTACATTGCTGCTCACATGACTTAGTAAGTTGCAGAGCAGTTAGAAGAGGCCTGAAATGCTTGAGCCACCAAAACTTAATAGTCTCTCTACTCTCTGCAGGAAGGCATTGTTGGGGTGGGGGAATCCCTACAGAAAAAAATCAGCCTACACTTAGAGCATTAAAAACCAAAGGCACTTGAGTTATTCCCTTCTTCTTTTTGATGAATTTTGCTTAATTCAACAAACTTTTATTAAGTGCTCGTCATCAGGCACTGTACTAAGGCACCCTCATCAATCTTATTTTGGGGAAGGCTCCAGACAAGCACTGTCCTTGGTGTTGAAGGCTAGGCTGGGCTACATCCCATGTCTATCCTAGGTTAATTCTCCTCTGCTTCTTCTAATTTCATGGTCTTGTGTGATAGAGTGGAAAGAACCTTTGATTTGGTTCAAGTCCAGGCTCAAACCCTATGTTCCTTCCTTACTATTAATTTGTCACTTTAATATATTGTTGTTGTTGTTTGGTGGTGGTGGTGGTGGTGGTGGTTGGTTGTATTTGACCCTTTGTGACCCTATTTGAGGTTTTCTTGGTAAAGATACTGGAGTGCCATTTCCTTCTCCAGCTCATTTGACACATGAGGAAATGGAGGCAAACAGGGTTAAGTGACTTGCTCAGGGTCACACAGCTAGTAAGTGTCTGAGGTCTAATTTGAACTCAGGTCTTCTTGACTCCAGGCCCCATGCTCTATTCAATGTGCCATCCAGTTGCCCCTATTAATGAATATAAAATATAATTATTTTAAATGAATTCATGAAAAGAGTGCTAGAATTGCAGTCAAGAGGCCTAGATTCAAATACCTGCTCCAACATTTACTAACTAGGTGACTGTGGACAAGTCATCTAATTTCCTCTAGTCTTAGCTTCCTTGTCTGTGAAAAGTGGATAATAATGCTTTCACCAGCAAACTTGGAGTTTCTCTGTTGGGAAAGCATTTTATAAACCATGAAGTAAGATGCAAATGTGAGTCATTATTGTTGTCACCTTATTTCCCCTTGCAAATAATCATAGCTGATATTCATTGTGAAGCACTTTGACATCCATAATCCCATTTGGGCTTGAAAGCCACTCTGTGAGGTAGCTACTGCAGGTATTACTATCTCCATGTAACAGATAAGCAGAGAGAAGTTAAGTGACTTGTCTGTGGTCCCATTGCTAATGAGTGTCAGA
The DNA here is from genome assembly GCF_028583685.1 of Petaurus breviceps papuanus. Classification (NCBI taxonomy): domain Eukaryota; kingdom Metazoa; phylum Chordata; class Mammalia; order Diprotodontia; family Petauridae; genus Petaurus; species Petaurus breviceps. Next base: position 11,202,530 of record NW_027187368.1, on the reverse strand, counting down.
GAGAGGATTAGATGCCAGCATTTTCCTTATAGTATTTTCTGACTCAAGCTTCAGCACTCTATTCACAATGTCTTTTGAACAGATTGTAAGATCCTGGGTATTAAAAATATATTTTTCATTTCTTTTGTAGCCTTCATAGTACCAAGGACAGTGCTATGAACCTACTATCATCATAGAACTGGAAAACACTTTAAACATCATGCCATACAAACCCCTAAGTTGATAGATGAGAAAGCAAATGCCTGAATGAGGGAAGTGACCTGCCCATAGCAGCTCATAGTAGGCACCCAATAACTACTTCCTGATTTAATGAGTGGATTGATTGAATGAGCCTGCTCCAAGATACTTCCCATCTCTAACATTCTGATTGTGTGACTTGGCCATTCTCTTTAGGACCTGGAAGGGACTTTAGAGACCAGAGACCAACCCTCATAGCTTCATTCCCAGGCACACCCTGCAGGTTGAGTTAGATGGGAAGATAAGATATGTGATCCTGGACTGAAATAGCATATCACACCCAGACTCAGCTACTCCCTCATCTGATGAAAGCATCCTCACCCCACTTTGGCTGAGGTGGTACCAGTTACAGCAGGTGAGAGTGTATAGATATATGTCAGAAGTCTGGCATGTTTGGACTTGTCTTTCTTAAATATTAACTCTCCCTCTCCTCTCCTCTCCTCTCCTCCCTCCCTCTCTCCCTTCCTCCCTCCCTCCCTTCCTCCCTCCCTCCCTTCCTTCCCTCGCTCCCTTCTCCTTTCTTTCTTTCTCTTTCTCTTTCTTTCTTTCTTTCTTTCTTTCTTTCTTTCTTTCTTTCTTTCT